>NC_091079.1:58451944-58777222 GCF_032405125.1 Capricornis sumatraensis | reverse complement strand
GGGTCTGTTTCCAAATCTCAAAATCAGTGCCTTAATATGATTATTTATCCAACCTCTCCATAAAGATTCAAATTCTTTATGGAATGTGTGTTCAAAGACCGGAAACTATTTTGTTTATTTCTTTGTTTATTTTTATATAAAGGAACACCTCTGCCATAGTTCAGATTCGTTGAGAAGCAGATCCTGAGAAATGCAGGCAGAATGTTTATTAGTAAGTGCTTTGAAGCATAACTTCTGTGAGGGAGTTAAGGAAGCAGAATTGGGTAGAAGCAGAAGTTAAATTGCAATGCTTTTGACATGTTAGATTGTCTGACTCTTTTGTGACCCCATGGACTATAGCCTGCCAGACTTCTCTGTCCATGGGATTTTCCCAGCAAGAATACTGGACTGGGTTGCCATTTCTTTCTCCAGGGGATCTTCCCAACCCAGGGGTGGAACCCACATCTCCTGCATTGGTAGGCGGATTCTTTACTGCTTGCGCCACCTGGGAAGACTTGGACAATTTCTGAGGAGTTACTAACTATTATGTCAGGACAGGCAATATTTCCAGCATCTGAGGAGATGAGTACCTTGGTTCTCAAAGGAAAAGAGATATATTTCATGCACCAGAGCAGCCCCTGCAGACTACAATCTGGTGGCTCAGATGGTAAAGAATCTGCCTGGAATGTAGGAGAGCTGGGTTCGATCCCTGGGTCAGGAAGATCCTCTGGAGAGGGAAATGGCAACCCACTCCAGTATTATTGCCTGGGAAATCCCATGACAGAGGAGTCTGGCAGGCTACAGTCCATGGGATCACAAAGAGTCAGACATGACTGAGTGATCAACACGGTGAAATACCTAGGTGAGGTCAATAAACATAATAGGCTAATTTTGACTAATCTCTATTGATTGCTCCCACTCTAGAATATTCAATTTATGTTATTTCTCCATTAGATGGTGTCTTAGTACTTTTGGGCTGCTATAACAAAACACCAAAAAAACCCCCCAAAACACCATAGACTGTGGCTTATACACAATAAATATTTCTCACACTTCTGGAGACTGGGAAGTTGAAGATAAGGCTTCAGTGGATTCTATATCTCATGATAGCCTGCTTCCTGGTTCACAGATGTCCTCTCACTTTGTCCCCAGGGGGTGGAAGGGACAAGAGAGCTCTCTGGGGGCTCTTTTATAAGAGCACTAATTCTGCTCATGAGGGCTCCACCATTATGACTTAATCATCTCCCAAAAGTCCCATCTTCAAATACCATCGCATTGGGGAACGAGTGTCAGTGTATGCATTTTTAGGGGAATAAGCACATTCAGCATGTTGCATTGGTAAAGTTCTTCAAGGCTGAGTTAACAGCTAATCTATTATTTTTTTACTTCTTTGAATCTGTCCCATAATGAATAACTGAGTGACTATATATACATGTATATAATTGTATATATATATAATCAATTCACTATACATTTGTATATATAAATATATATGTGTATATATATAAAATTTGAAAGTGCTATGCTGATGGATTTGGAGATGGAGGAAGAGGCCACAAGACTATGATTGCCAGGAGAATTTTAAAGACTGGAAAAGGCCAGGAAATGGATTCTCACAAGAAACTTCCAGAAGGAATGCAGCCATTCCAATACCTGATCTTAGCCCAGAGACTGATTTTAGACTTTTCACCACCAGAACTGTAAGAAAAGATGTTTTAAGCCACTAAGTTTGCTGTAATTTGTTACAGCAACAACAGGAAACTGATAACAATAGGTTTTGTCTATTTGAAAGTGTGTAATGGGGTTTCTATGTGTCTGTAACCATTTTGACTATGCTTGTAATTTCTTGTAATGTTTCCCAATGTGCAAATAAGGAATAAGACTTATTAGTCAATAAATGTATTATAGGGGGGCTTCCTAGGTGGTGCTAGTGATAAAGAATCCACCTGCCAATGTAGGAGACGTGGGTTCAATCCCTGGATCAGGAAGAACCTCTGGAAGAGGCAGTGGCAACTCACTCCTCTATTATTGCCTGGAAAATCCCATGGACAGAGGAGTCTAGTCAGATACAGTCCATGGGACAGCAAAGAGTCAAACACAACTGAGTGAATGAGCATGCGTGTGCAAACACACACACATAAATAGAGAGAGTTACATGGGTAGGCAGATAGATACGTATATATACATCTCATAGATGGAAATGTGGAACACCAGAGGCCATTTTTAGTTTGATACTATGTCTATAGTACTTAGTATTTTTAAAATTTAAACAAAATTTCAAAAACATGAGATTTAACATATAAATTCTGGATTTACAACTTTCTTAAAAAACCAAAAGTCAACAGTGGGCCTAGCTTTTCAGGTGGCAAAATCTTAGAGGTGAGTGGCATCTGTTCATGCATGTGTGCTATGTCACCTCAGTCATATCTGGCTCTTTGAGATCCTATGGACTGTAGCCCACCAGTCTCCTCTGTCCACAGGAGTCTCCAGGCAAGAATACTAGAGTGGATTGCCATGCCCTCCTCCAGGGATCTTCCTGACCCAGGGATCAAACCTGCATCTCTTAAGTCTCCTGCATTGGCAGGAGGGTTCTTTACCACTAGCGTCACCTGGGAAGCCTGAGTGGCATCTGTGCTTGTGATATAAAACATGACTTCTCTAGATGGCCTTGCTTTCTACCGACAGGTATGCTTGTGCACTTAGGCACCTGTCTGGTCCACCACACCCAGCTTGGCCTAATTAAGGTACTATATCTTTGTTTTATTTAGTTGTTAATATTATATGACATTGTTTATTTAACATTGTTATTTAACATTGTTTATTTAACATTGTTAAGAAGAGTTGAAAATTATAAATAAAAATGCTATGTGTAAATTAATATCTAGAAATAACTATTCTCTTTAATTCCCTCTTATTTTTTAGTTCTATGCCTTCTAATTAAAATAGGAAACCATTTTCTTATTTCTTATTATGGATTCATGCTTCTAGTTAAAATAGTGCCTAGGATGTGGAGATGGGATGGGGAGGGATGTCAGAGGTAGAATTTGCTGTAATAGTTTTGAGCAACAAATCCACCAAGAACTTTCTCTGCAAACCTTCATGAATGTCTGAATCTGAAAGGTAGCTACAAGTGTGGACTCTCACGTTAATCTGCCTAAGTTCAAACCCAAGATATATCACTGATTAGTTGGCTTAAGTTACTTGATCTCTCTTTCTATTTCCTCATCTGCACATGAAAGTAATAATATCTTCTTCATGGTTGAGCATTAAATTAATTGATATTTGTAGATCATTTGGAACTGACATGACACAATCCAAGTATTCACGTAGCACTTACTTGTACTAGTACCAGCCTTTAATCTACCTTACTATCAGTCTTATTCACCTAATACCATGTCCTTAAATCTAACCAGCAAACCACACATCTAGCCAACAGGCCGAAGTATGGCCTTATTACTAAATATGACAGGTTACTCATCCATCCATCTGTGCTCACATTTACTATAAAGAAAATAAACAAATGATAAAGTGAAGATTAGGAAGAATTGATAATTGGCAGCAGACCAAGTGCTATTTTTAGAAAAAAGTTACTCATTGTCCCCAGACGGAATGCTTTTGAGATTACCTGATCACTGAGACCTCTGACTTCCCAGCTGGGGTTTTATACACTTTGGAATAATCATTTTCATGAAATAAATATAATTCATAGCAAACATGACAAACTGGATATTTACACATACAGGTGTTTGTGCACGTGAATATCTACACATATTCACATATTTGTAAACTAATCATGTTCAAGAAGGAGTGAATCCATCATTTATCATGTTTTTCAGATGGCAAAAGAATGATCCAAAGGAGAATTAAAGTAATATAACATACTATACTGCAAAATAGAAACCATAAGAATTTTCCCACAAATGTCTTCCTATAACATTAAAAAAAAAACCCTCTAGGAAACATATGATTAGCTTGGGTCAATAAGTTTAGGTTTTGTATAAATAGAAGCCATAATTTATTTTACAAATGCATGTGCCCATGATGACATTTTCACTTTTCCTTTTAGAATTTCTGTTTCTGAGGATTTCCCATAAAAACTATGAAATTTGTAACTTAGATTAACCACATACCACATGATCTAACCACGTTCTTTTCTTTAACGTAGTGACTAGTTTCTGAGACCTTCTGACATGGCTCTGTAAAGCTACTGCAATAGTGGGACTTTTCATTTTATTTATTTATTTTGTGATTTACAATAATATGTCTGGAGTCAGGGGCCGGGTTAATGTGGTGAGTGTGTCTGGGTTTTGTGTACTCTGGATTGGTGATTCTCTGCGCAGGGATTTACTTTAGTATGTTTGAGATATAAAAATGTAGCAGAAACAGGAAAAAGCTTTTGTGTGCTTCCTTAGCCTCAAAGCAGTCACAGCCCACTAAACTGTGCGGGTGGTTTGGGGATTTAGTTTTTTCTTAGAGCTGTTGTGCACATCATAAAACTGAATTTCAAGTGATACTTTTCAAGTAGCATTTACTTTTCATACATTACTTTGGATATCTATTATATAGCTGAGATAATGTAACAGAATGTATAATTTGTTCTCTTTAAAAATGAGTGATTTTAGGCATAGAAGTCAAAGACTAATCTGAAGTAATTCATAATTACAGAAGTCCATATGCTTCTTGGTGGGACTACTTGGAAGAAGACAGTCTTATATTTGTTGTGTAATCTTCTATATCTAGAGATTCTTACCTTTAGTTATGAGCCTTAGCTTTATTTTATTTAATATTCTATTAGACTACAACAGATTGTAGACTATAATGTTCTATTAAAAGAGGATGTGCAAAAAAATATGTCATTACCTTTATTACCAGAACAGACGTGACAGTTGTTACTATCACTTATAAGAATATGAGTAGTTCTCCTTGCCACCTATGGAATGAATAAAAAAAGCTTCCATGCATATATTAGGGAAACCAAATTACTTATATGGAGGTCATAAGATTTACTTTAAAATTTGTTGAAAAAATGTAAAGTTCTTCTAAAGGCTAGTTGTTTTATCACAGACAGTGGACATTAAGGGATGGAACAGTACCTACTCTACTTGTTAAGAGTTAGAGTCAGAAAAGGGAGGGCAGAAAGAGCTGGTTTTAACAGTTCATGAATTCTGGATAATTTATGTTTATAAAAATATTCTATTGTTAGATTTCCTTGGCCTAACAAAACTAGAATTTTCATCAAAAACCCTGTCAGTCATATGTTTTTATATGTGACAATGTGTATGTGTATCCTGTCCTGTCCAACTCTGTGGGAGCCCATGGACTGTAGCCCAGCAGGCTCCTCTGTCCATGGCACTTCCCAGGCAAGAACACTAGAGTGGGTTGCCACTTCCTTCTTCAGGGGATCCTCCCAGCCCAGTAATCGAACCTAAGTACCCTGCATCTCCTGCATTGGCAGGTGGATTCTTTACCACTGGTGCCACCTGGGGAATCTTATAATGAAAGTAAAAGTGTTAGTTGCTCAGTTGTGTCTGACTCTTTGTGACCACGTCGACTGTAGCTGACTAGGTTTCTCTGTCCATGAAATTTTCCAGGCAAGAATGCTGAATTGGGTAGCCATTCCCTTCTCCAGGAGATCTTCCCAACCCAGGGATAGGACCCAGGTCTCCAGCACTGCAGGCATATTCTTTACCATCTGAGCCACTAGGGATGTGTGATGAAATAGCCTTAAAGAAGTTAACATGAACAGCTTTAGCAACTACAAACTTTCAGGGTTTTTTCTTTTTCTCCTGAATTAATTAAAATGTATATAAATTAAGACAGAATTATTTTGGACAACATTTTTATCTTTGATACAGATATAATAGATCTTATACTCATAGTAAGATCTTTATTCACAGCATTTCAATCCTTGTAGCTCCAGTAATACACCAGAAGCATAATCACAAAAATATCAAAAAAAACTTCTGGCAACAACTTTTAACAATGTGTGTAAAAGAAAGGTGATTAAAAAAATAAAGGCTGAGCATTTGGTAATTTATTTTAACTAATTCAATATTTACTAAAGTTTGAGTTAAGAATTAAAATCTAAACCTGGTATATTATGGACATGGTTAAATGTTAGTTGCTCAGTCATGTCTGACTGTTTGCAACCCCATGGACTGCAGCCGACCAGGCTCCTCTGTCCATGAGATTTTCCAGGCAAGCATACTGGAGTGGGCTGCCATTCTCTCCTTCAGGGGAAGCTTCCTGATTCATGGATCGAGTCCCGGTCTCCTACACTGCAGGCAGATTCTTTACCATCTGGGCCACCAGAAAAGTCCTGGACATGGTAGAAGAAAACTAAGAAAGAAAATGAATGAAAAAATATTTAAAGAAGTTACAACTTTGAAACCTCTTAAAGAATTTCTTGTTCATGGCACTTTTCACCTGACTCTATAATTTTGACATAGGATAATCCATAATAGCTTTCAGTAAAAATACATGCATTTGATACAAAATAAAATACCATTGTTTTGGATACTGAACAACAGAAAATATATGTTTTTCATAAAAGATGAATAATTCTTACATCCAAATAAACACTCAAAATGCTGGATCTTATAGTAATGAGGGAAAAAATTCAAAACAAAAAATCCCATATCTTTAGCTAGTTATTCTCTAAATATTCTGTTATTTTGCTGTTAACCAATATATTATTTATAGTAGATTTCAGGGATATAAAAATAAAACCTGAAATAGAATAAAAATGTAAAAAACTGAAAATTATTGAAAAGACTCATCATAGAATACAGACTGGATAGAGTAGGAGGTAAAAGTGACAGAGTACTAAGACACAGGAAGAATATACAAGGGTACATAACTTCAGGTACCAAAGAGTCAAAAAGTTACTGTGACATAATGATGTTAACAAGTGACACATGAGAGGCTGAGTTTATTTGGAAAATTTGGATCGAAGTTATCAGGGAAAGTATATGGTCCAGATATAACTAGAACACTGAGTGACTGCATTGCAGTGGAGATAAAGGGCATGAAATTCAGATGAGAGTGTGTTGTACAGATGTCTCACAAATATGATGGTTTCATGAGGGGCTGGCAAGATTTGGAATGGGCCAGAAGATTTGACCAGTCTCCAGAACCTTAATGGGTGAGAGGATGTTAGTACGTGATAGTGTTCAGATGATATGGCCTATTGCCAGGGAACCCCAAGAAAACTAGGAGGATAATAGGCTTTAAAGTCATCAAGATTGAACGACCTTCCCAAATCAGAGAACAGATTAGTGAAGTCACTCTGTCATGTCCAACTCTTTGTTACCCTGTGTAGTATAGCCCACTAGGCTCCTCTGTCCATGGGATTTTCCAGGCAAGAATACTGGAGTGGGTTGCCATTTCCTTCTACAGGGGATCTTCCCAACCCAGGGATCGAACCCAGATCTCCCTCATTGCAGGCAGATGCTTTAACCTCTGAGCCACCAGGGAAGCCCCCTGGTGAGAACAGATTAAGTAAGTATGAATAAGCAAGTCTTATCCCAGGCTCAGATGGTAAAGAACCTGCCTGCAATGCAGCAGACCCAGGCTCAGTTCCTGGGCTGGGAAGATCCCGTAGAGAAGGGAATGACCATCCACTCCAGTATTCTTGTCTGGAAAATTCCATGGACAAAGGAACCTGGGAAGCTATAGTCCATGGGGTTGCAAAGAGTTGGGCAGGACTGAACAATTAACACTTTCACTTCATGTCAGGTAGATTCTGTTCCCTAAAAGGATGTCTCAGCTCTCCTAAACTTGAGGTAGTTAGTCATGTGTGAGAGATATACCCTGTTTTCTACTCAAGAAAGTCTGCTTTCTGAGTGGATCCAGTTACCCATGACTGCTGTTCTTTCAATTTTTATCTAGTAGGCCTGACTCCGTATCTGCCTTCTTGCCTTGATATGTAAATTTGAGTCCTCCAAAATATAGACAGACACTAAAAATTAGACAAGAAAGAGATTGGCAGAAATTCTTGTAAGAATAAAAGGAGAAGGAGGAGGCAAAGGTCAAAAGCGTGTCTGATACTTTAGGAAGGAGAGAGAAAGAAGGCTTGGTTAGAATGAGCCTCAGGCTACAGGGAGGCTCAGAAAATCTTGACCAGATCAGAGGGAGGTCCCAGAGCACAGGTGGCTAGTTTGAGTTGTCCCGAGTGCAAAGTAGCTTCAATTGTGTCCAACTCTTTGCAATCCCATGGAGTGTAGCCTGCCAGGATTTTCTGTCCATGGGATTCTCCAGGCAAGAATACTGGAGAAGATTGCCATTTCCTTCTCCAGGGCATCTTCCTGACCCAGGGACTGAACCCTTACGATTCCTGCATTGGCAGGCAGGTTCTTTACCACTAGCACCACCTGGGAGTCCCTGAGTAGTCCTGTCTTGGGCCAACCTGGACTGCTCCAGGACCTCCATCTGCTGTGCTCAGTAAAGACCGGAAGCAGGCCATAACCTCCAAGTTGAATCCATAGGTGGTGGATGGATGGCAGCTGGAGTCCATCAGCAGACTCTGCTAATGCAGCATGTTCCCTCAAAGGCAGATCTGAATGTGAACCTCAGGGGCTGCCATCCTTACAGCAGCAAAGCTGCCTAGCTTCAGTCACCAAGCCCCTTGGCACACCATGGACGGTCCCTGAGCAAGCTGCATGGTGTTTTTGGCATCTGAGGAATGCAGATGGAGGTCAGATCGATGGTCACCATCAGCTTTGGAATTTTGATTCTGTGATTCATTCAACAAATATTTATTGAGCACCTGCTACTGCCCTGGCACTGGTGATACAGCATGAAGACCAAATCAGAGTGAACATCAAATCAGAGTGTACACCGTGAGGACTGTATTTTTAAATGCTACCATTCTTATTTCCTTCTTTCAGTTCAGTTCAGTTGCTCAGTCATGTCCAAGTCTTTGTGGCCCCATGGACTGCAGCAGGCCAGGCTTCCCTGTCCATCACCAACTCCTGGAGCTTGCTCAGACTCATTTCCATTGAGTCTGTGATGCCATCCAACCATCTCATCCTCTGTCTCCTCCTGTCTTCAATCTTTCCTAGTGTCAGGGTCTTTTCCAGTGAGTCAGTTCTTTGCATCAGGTGGCCAAAGTATTGGAGCTTCAGCTTCAGCATCAGTCCTTCCAATGAATATTCAACAGTGGCCACAGGACTGGAAAAGGTCAGTTTTCATTACAATCTCAAAGAAAGGCAGTGCCAAAGAATGTTCCTTCCTCAGGTCATTGTTATACAAATTTAACTACTTTTAATTTTTTTTTAATTATCATTTTTACTGATTTTTTATGTTTATTTAGCTTTAAATTTTCCCCCCTAGCATTGCTTCATGTATCCTACCTCTTTCTGTGTTCCTGTATTTCCTTTAAATCAATGAAATGCATACTTTAATAATTTTTCAGTGATGATCTGTGTCGAAAATTTTACCCCTTTATGTGAAAATGTTTTTACTTTTGAATACTTGTATGTATATGTTTACTCATGTCTGACTCTTTGCAACCCCATGAACTGTAGTCCACCAGGCTCCTCTGTCTGTGAGATTTTCCAGGCAAGAATACTGCGTGGGTTGCCATACCCTTCTCCAGGGCATCTTCCCAACTTAGGGATCAAACCTACATCTCCTGCATCTCTTGCACTGGCAGGCGGATTCTTTACCACTGAGTCACTTGGGAAGCCTACATAGTGTTTGGCCTGAGTGCATGCTCAGTCATGTCCAACTTTTTACAACCCCATGGCCTATAGCCTGCCAGGCTCTTCTGTTCATAGAATTTTCCAGGCAAGAATACTGGAGTGTGTTGCCGTTTTCTCTTCCAGGGGATCCTCTCAATCCAGGGATCAAACCTGTGTCTCTTGCAAGTCTCCTACAATGCAGGTGGATTCTTCACTGCTGAGCTACCAGGGAAGCCCTCCAAGTATTGTCTAGTGAAGTGAATATTTTCTGTCTTGTCATGTATAATTTTTTAAAATAATGCTGATCTATAATAAAGTACTAATGTATAATAAAAAAGTGGGTGACTTTTATTTCTGATAAAGTTTAGGCTATTCCCTCTATTTTATGCAGTAATATTAATGGCTAATATTTATGTAGTACCAACTATTAGCCAGAAACTATTCTGAGTGTTTTATGGATATTGCTTCACTTCATGTCCATAGCACACCTTGTGACTAGCTTTGTGATGATTATAATCCCATTTTATAAATGAGGAAAATGAGGCAGAGTGATTAATTTTCCCAAGTCCTATAGGCACCAGATCCAAATTTGTACTCAGGCAATACCCTGGTTACCCTGGCTATGAATTCACTTTTTTAATTTTCTAGCTCTGATTTTTCCTATTTAACTGTCCTAATTTTTTTGTCAATTACATCTTTATATTATGTGCTTCTACTAGAGGTGGATCCAGTCAGTCATCTTTGAGATGACTCTTATATGCTTCCTATATTTTTAATAATCTTTGTTAATGATATGTTAACTTTTTAAAATTCCGTTTAAAAAAGCGTATGTGCTCTAAATTTTAGAACCCTAGGATAAATGCCTAGTTTTTCCCAGGCAGTTGTAGTTTGATTTTTCTCTGCAGCTCAGAGAAAATTTGTGAAGGAATGATCTTACAAAACAACATGCAGTTCTAGAAGAGAAAGAATTCTACCTGAATGTTGTGAAGTAGGTAAGCTTATTAAGGATTGATAGAAATCTAGTATTACTTTGGGTTCTATCCCATTTCATTCTTAAAACATTTTTTTTTAATTTGTTTTTTATTTTATTTATTTAGCTGTGCCAGTTCTCAGTTGTGGCACGAGGAATCTTCAGTTGTGGCATGTGGGATCTAGTTCCCTGACTAGGGATCAAACCCTGGATGCCTGTGTTGGGATAGCCTTAGCCACTGGACTAGCAGAGCAGTCCCTTTATTTTTGGCCATGCCTTGAGGCTTCTGGATCTTAGTTTTCCAACCAAGACTCGAATCTAGGTCATCAGCAATGAGCATGGAATTCCAACCACTGGACCACCAGGGAATTTCTCTCATTTTAAAACTTTTAAAATATGAAAGAGTTATGTAGAAAGACATGTTTACATAGTATTAATAGAATTAAGCTTTTAGTGGCTCAGTTTTTTTTTTTTTTTTTTTGCCACCTCATTTTTTAATTGAAAGATAGTTGCTTTACAGAATTTTGTGTTTTTCTGCCATACATCAGCAAGAATCAACCACAGGTACACCCATGTCCCCTTCTTCCTGAACCTCCTGTCCATCTTCCTCCCCCTCCCACCCTTCTAGATTGTCACACAGCTCCTGTTTGAGTTCCCTGAGTCATATGGCAAATTCCCATTGGGTAACTGTTTTACATATGGTATTATAAATTTACATGTTACTCTCTCCATGCATTTTGAGGGCTTCCCAGGTGGCCAGAGTGATAAAGAACCCACCTGCCAATGCAAGAGACACAAGAAACGAAGTTTGATCCCTGCGTCCGTAAAAGCCCTTGTGGTAGGAAACGGCAACCCACTCCAGTATTCTTGTCTGGGGAATTCCATGGATAGAGGAGCCTGGTGGGTACAATCTGTCCATGGGGTCTCAAAGAGCAGACATGACTGAGTGATTGAGCACATAAAGTTGGCTTGAAATCTAACACTGGCTTCCCTTTGGCATAGCAGATGGGCATCTGACCTCCAGGTGCCCTTCACTGGGTTAATTCCAGCTGCTCACACACTGGTTACATGACTTTGGATATATTTTTAAACCTCTCTCTGTTTCAGTTTCCTCATCTCTAATGTTTGAGCAATAATAGTAATTTCCTCAGGGAGTTCTTAAATTAAGTGAGTTCTTAGAACAAACGTTTGTATATAACAAAAATGTCGTGTTAGTTATTATTATTACTATACCTCCTACAGTTATTATTAACTTGTTTTTGTTTAATTGCTAAGTCCTGTCTGACTCTTTCGTGACCCCATGGATTGTAGCTCTTCAGGTTCCTCTATTCATGGGATTTCCCAGGCAAGAATACTGGAGTAGGTTGCCATTTGCTTTTCCAAGGTATCTTCCCCAATCAAGGATCAAACCCTCATCTCCTGCTTTGCAGGCAGATTCTTTACTGCTGAGCTACCAACTTAGCGGTTCTCAAAGTTGGTATTTTACAGAATAATAAAAAGGAAAAAAAATAGGGAATTGGCTTAAGGTATCCAGCATTTTAGTGACAGTAGAAAAATATTAATAATTACTACAGTCTACTACCAAGTGTATGATAGAAATATTCTAAGACATAAAAAAGAGAACAAAGATGGCTTTATACAAAACTCATTGCAATGTATTTATTATTCTGTTTCATCATAGAGCAATAGAAACTTTGTCAAGAAATAGCACCAGTCTGGGGTTTGAGAATCATTGTTTTAAATATCATTGCCCTGAAAGACAGGGAAAATTGCACACCCAGGGTGTTTTACAATAGCATCAATGTAATAGAAAATTAGCCCCTTATAGTTTAGGAATAGCTATCAAAATGTCCTTGCTTTTTAAAAAAGAGTCTAAATTAATCTTCAAGGATTATTTAATAAAAACCACTTAAAAGAGAAACAAATTGTGCAAGTATATTATCGGAAATGACTACATATAGGTTGAAGGGATAATTAGTATGCTATTTTAAAAAATTACACTGAAGAAGAAGTTTAACATGAAGAAGGAAGTCATTCAACAGGGCTCTGATTCACTAAAATATAATGCCCAGCTTTCCATTCTGCAGTCTAATGAACAATAGAAGAACTTGAGGACTCAGATGAGCAATGCCTAATGATTAAGGGATAAGAAAATAAAATGGAAATCTCAAGAAAAGGACATATATGGAATTTTATAATTTTAGCTTGGATAAAGTATGGCTAATGGTCATTTCAAGAAGTATTTTCAACTATAAACAGGGATTATAATATGTTGAATGGGGGTAGTTATTTTTTTTCCCCCTGAGATTCCAAATTGACTGGAGTTTAATCTTTAGAAGGGCTGAATAACCTATTGTCATTTACCCACACATCTATTGGATTCTGTTGGATAAATTCTCTGCCTAGGACACTAGACCAGCATCGTGGATCATGTGTAATGATTCAAGATTAAAGATATGGATGAAGTGGTTGTGCCCTGCTTTCATAGTGCTTCTATTTATCCACATTGATTTGTACACACATTACAAAAACAGAAGACTGGAAGACAAGGACTGTGCAATGAGATCAGGGAATTAAAAGAGCCTTTCAACTGAAGCAGCTAGAAGAAAACTTGTGAGGCTATTTTAGATCCATGGATGCATAAACATGGGCAGGTAGATGAAGAGTCAGAGTTGGAGTGAGTATTTAGAAAGAAGGCATGATCATTGTATAATAAATAGGATTAGTTTGCTTGTAATAAAATGGTATCATATGAAAGTACTGGAATATAAATTTGAAAAGACAGATTACAGCCAGTTTACATGTTGAATGAACCTTATCATCTTAAACTTGGGAGAACCGTTTATTATTTTCTACTTTCAAAAATATTATTTAAAAATTCAGTTAAAAGAGCACTGCATTTTACCTAATCAATAATAGAAGCTAGATTACCTGTAAACAACTTAATATTGGCATTGAATATGCATAGTATCCTAAGAATTCAAAAGAACTTTTCTCTTTGCAACAATTAGGGTTGCTAGATTCAGCAAATAAAAAATATTGTGTTTTATCTGATCATCTATTAACAATTTATTTTGACTCTGTTCTGAATTAATGCATCCATGGATTGAAATAGCTAAAAACGGCTTTCCTTTGGTTTTGCAGGATGTGACCAATGATAAAACTGATCCTTTGTCAACTTTTGTTTTAAGGGTATATGATATATCATGCCAACAAAGGTCCATCTAGTCAAGGCTATGGCTTTTCCAGTGGTCATGTATGGATGTGAGAGTTGGACTGTGAAGAAGGCTGAGCACCGAAGAATTGATGCTTTTGAACTGTGGTGTTGGAGAAGACTCATGAGAGTCCCTTAGACTGCAAGGAGGTCCAACCAGTCCATCCTAAAGGAGATAAGTCCTGGGTGTTCATTGGAAGGACTGAAGCTAAAGCTGAAACTCCAATACTTTGGCCACCTGATGCAAAAGTTGACTCATTGGAAAAGACTCTGATGCTGGGAGGGATTAGGGGCAGGAGGAGAAGGGGACGACAGAGGATGAGATGGCTGGATGGCATCACCAACTCGATGGACATGAGTTTGAGTAGACTCTGGGAGTTAGTGATGGACAGAGAGGCCTGGCGAGCTGCGATTCATGGGGCCGCAGAGTCAGACACGACTGAGTGACTGAACTGAATTTAATATATCATGAATTTGTAAATCTATAAATCATCCTATTTTACATTAGAAATTAAGTATTGTTTGTCTTAAAACTAATGTAGTGTATCCTGTGTTTAAAGAAAGCAAATTATGTAAAAGTATATTCAGTGAAAATTGTTTACCTCTTGTTAAATCTTAAGCTGTTTCATCAGTTTGTGATCTTTCTGTTATTGTATATTTAAATGTATATACAAATCTTTCCACACCTGGGACCATATTAGACACACAATTTTATACCTTGCTTTTTTAATTTATCTTGAAAATCTTGGAAATCACTTTTTATGAATATTTATGCTGCTGCTACTGCTAAGTCGCTTCAGTCGTGTCCGATTCTATGTGACCCCATAGACGGCAGCCCGCCAACTCCCCCATCCCTGGGATTCTCTAGGTTAGAACACTGGAGTGGGTTGCCATTTCCTTCTCCAATGCAAGAAAGTGAAAAGTGAAAGTGAAGTCCTCAGTCGCGTCAGACTCTTAGTGACCCCATGGACTGCAGCCTACCAGGCTCCTCCATCCATGAGATTTTCCAGGCTAGAGTATTGGAGTGGGATGCCATTGCCTTCTCTGATGAATACATTATAGCTATGGATTATTATTTTTAATTGCTACATTCTATTCTATTCTATTAATATACCTTTATTTGAATAGCCACTTAATGATGGCCATTTAATGGCCTCTCTTCACTGTTTGAGTATATAATTGAAGTTGTATCATAAGACTATTTGCCATTCTTATTTAATGTTCTTCATAATCATGTTTACATATTACTCTGTAAATGAAAATGTTTGCAATTTAGTTTTAAGGCTAGACCTGAAGGCTCCAGAGAAACCAGTGTGCATTGATAACCTACTAACTATGTGCTAGCCCCTTTTTGTACTATCACTTCTCATTATCTGAAAGTCAATTAACCAATGTTGGGGGCACAGATATGACCTGGCCATGTTTGCATATGCTTTCCACATGGCTTTCAGCAGCCTGGATTAAGCTTCTTCCACAGACTTAGAAGCACAAGTCATCTGTCTGTACTTAGGTGGAATACATGCAGCAAAGCCCAGGTTCCAGAGCAAAACTGATTTAAACCACATTCTCAGTGTTCATAGGATATCTCTGATCTCAATATCAGATAAAAGAGGATGAATGTTGCTGTAAAGAAAGTTAAAAAAATTATAGCTATGCAAAGGAAGATACTTTATAAAGATGGTTCCCAATACCAATAATTTGCTGTCCCTTCACTGCAGAAATAAAAGCAATTTCTTAACAGGCCAGATAATTGTAATTATATTTCTGTCTCTGGATGATCTCTGCTTCTATAATTTCAATAATTGCAAACAAACACGACCATTTCCTTCTGTCCTCTCCTCCCCCAACATTGCTCTGAGACACCCTAAGATACTTTCAGGGAGCTCTTGAAGTCAACATTATTTTCACAATAATAGTTTATTATTTTCCTGTTCCTTTTGGACTGAAATTTGCACACAATACTGGAGCCTTAAGGGTACTGCTGTCTTAGAATAAGTCAAGTGGCCCTAAACTGTATTGAAAGTTATTCTATTCTTCGGGGTTATACACTTAAACTAAAAAAGTCCTTGATCCTTGGATGAGGCAATTTTCATTAAATTTCTTCTATTTAATGTCTTTTTTAATACTTTCTATGACAAGATGGGAAGTACCCATATAGAACTTCTGCTGCATATTGAAGTACAAATTATAATGTTCATCTCAAAGTAAAGCCCTTATATGATTCAGTTTGAGCTATATATATTAGACCCATTTTTCATGGCCTATAAATTATGATTATTCAGACCTGAGTATATACAGATACCTAGAAAATAAAGTGTGTCCATAACCTGAAGGAAAATGATTTACAGTATTTGTTGTTGATAAAATTTTAGCTTTCATGGAAAATTAGAATTTTGTAAAATTTATATCTGCTATCATGAACTTGACAGATTTCCAATACCTAATGAAATTTCTGATGAGATCATGATGGTGATATTAATGAATGTGATTATTTTTTGATACTTTATAATGAAATGTGTCAACATTTGAAAGATCTGCATAACTCAGTAAGCAGTATTCTCTAACAGACCAATTCTTAGTGTTATAAAATCATGCATGGGTCAAAGATCTATTAAGAATGCAAGATAAATAATGGATTTTAATGTAAAATAAAATGAAAAGTTCACTGACATAGTTCCAGATTCCACATTGCAACGGAATTTTAGGAAACTAGTATTGTCAATATTTGGTGCGTCTCAAAGAAAAATATCCACAATTAGATAAAAAAGCCGCTAAAATATTTTCTTTTCCAATTCTACATTTGTGAGAGGGTGAATTTTCCTCATATCCTCAGCCCAAGGTATATATTGCAATATGTATTTTTTTTATTACATAGAAGCAGATGTGATAATTCAGCGTTTTTATTGTCACATAACAAGAGATTCACAAAATTGTAATGCAATGCCCTTTTCCTTGCTTTTAAAACTTGAAATGTATGATTATCTTAGTGTAGCATATTATATATGTGAACATTTTAAATGGGTTTGTAGTCATTATTTTTAATGAATTAATAAATAGTTTAGAAACAGTTTCTGCTTTACTTTCTAATCTGGCAAATACCAACGACTATAACATACATAAATAAAGCTGTTGTCACCTTGGTAATTTTTTATAGTGGTTTTGAGTCCAGAAAGTTTTGAGACCATCTGTTCTAAGCTGTCATTGGTAAGAATGTTTGTATCACTATAGGATTACCGAATCAAAAGGAATGGATAGTTTATATTCCATTTAGGAAATATTTCAAATCGTAATTCAGATCCTCAAAGGCCCTTCATAAATACCTAAGAATGTACAAAATGCCTAACTGCAAGCTCTAGTGTATCTTCCTGGGCACATTGCCCCATTGCTTGCTATTTTAAGAGTCTGTATACCTTGTATGTCTAGTTCATCTTTATAATCACATAGCTTCCACAAAAGTGTATAACACAGAAAAGATCCTCCTTGAATCGTATGGGTTTGGAAGAATGACTGAATGAACATAGACATTCACACAAGTGGTGCTCTGCAATCAGATATAGATGAAAATCTCATACCATCAAAACAATGTGGGTAGATACAAGTGAATAAATATATCATGATTGCTGAAAATTTTGCTGTTTGAAAATGGAGAAAATAGTGTCACCTCATATACCCTTGATTAGTAAATGGTTTATGAAAGAGGTAGGGTTTTGAAGGTAGAAAGGGCAGTTTCAGGATTTCCCTGGTGGTCCAGTGATTAAGAATCCTCCCTGCAAAGCAGGGGAAACAAGTTCCATCCCTGATCAGGGAACTATGATCCCACATGGCTGTTGGGCAACTAAACCTGTGCATCTCAACTAGAGAATTAGGTGCTCCAATGAAAGATCTCACATGACTCAACTAAGACCCCATGCAGTCAAGTAAATAAGCAGAAATAAAAAATAAAATTGTTAAAAATTTTAAAAGAGCAGTTTCAAGCACCAATTGCAGTACAAAGAGCAGAACACTAAAAGACAGTGTGAAATAATATTCTAAACAGTCATTCTAGTGAAGAAGGAACAAGGTGAATTCATTTAGGGAGAGCACGAAGGGATGAAGAATACAGCTGATGCTCAAAGATGTTCAACCAACTCAACTGAGAAATGATTACCTGGACAGAAAAGGGACCAGCCAGTAGCATTCCCATAGGAAACAATGAAGTTGGATGTAGGGTATTTTAAAAGTTAGAGCCCATACCTCTTAAATCATAGCTGAGTAACTGAGCCTAATATTTTGGAGGTTAATCAAAATAAAAAAATTAGGAAATTGGTTTTCTGAGATGCAATAAAGCTCAAGTTGGGTCCTGAAACTGAAGCTTGCCTGCTGGTGTCAGAATATCCAACAGGTGAGAGAGAAGTGAATCCATGATTATTTTATAGAATTAAATTTAGGTGAGCTTTTGTGGGGAATGTAAGGGGAGAGATATTTTTAACTTTATAGCTGAGGTAGTCAGGAAAGAATGTCTGTGTTCCAATTTGAAAAAGACAATAAAATAACAAAAATAGGAATTTCTGGCTGTCTCCTTACTGTCACCATGATTAGTGTTGTTATGGTTGACAATTTTTAGTACAGTCAGAAACAGTAATATTATTAAAAAGACAATTTTAATTATTATTTAAATGTTTTACATTAATATATGGTAATATAAAGCAGATAAAGTCTCACTTCAATTTACTGGTAAGTAACTATAGTATTAAAAGGAACACTTAAGCATAGAATTAAATGCATATTAATCTAGGTCACCTATGTCATTAGAATCATCACAAAATATTATGTATTATTTCTCAGTTAAAATAATAGCAAAATTTCAGAATTCATAATCCTTTCTATCCACTCTTGAAACAGCTTCTAGACTGAATCATCCATAACAGGAGCAAACTAAGTTTAACATTAAACTTTGTATAAAATTAAACTTAGGTTTCAAGTTAAATATAGAGATTAGTCAAAGCTAGGTTTTTCCCCATAGTCATGAATGGAGGTGAGATCTGGACAATGAAAAAGGTGAGCACTGAAGAACTGATGCATTCAAATTGTGGTGCTGGAGAAAACTCTTGACAGTCCCTTGGACAGCAAGGAGATCAAACCAGTCAATCCTAAAGGAAATCAACCCTGAATAGTCATTGGAAGCACTGATGCTGAAGCTCCAATACTTTGGCCAGCTAATGCGAAGAGTCGACTCATTAGAAAAGACCCTGTTGCTGGGAGAGATTGAACGCAGGAGGAGAAGGGACAACAGAGGATGAGACGGTGGGATGACATCACCAACTCAATGGACATGAGTTTGAGCAAGCTCTGAGAGATGGTAAAGGACAGGGAAGCCAGGGATGCTGCAGTCCATAGGGTCAACAAAGTCGGACACGACTGAGCAACTGAAAAATAACAATAGAGATTGTCAAGTGATACCACAGGTGAGAGTACTTTTTCACTGATCTTACATATTTTGGTTGCTTTTTTCTCCTATCTGCAAATTTCATGATGTCTGTGTAATAATACATCTGTAATCCACTCTATCAAAACTTATTTTTCCTACATATGTTTATACAAATACATACACCCACATTGTCTATTCTTATAGTGTTTGTGGTTATGAACTGTTAATATTTCTCTAAGCAATAATGCATACACTTGAAAATCAGAGAGGAAAGTGATGTATATCTTACATATATCTGTTATTTTTATATATACATAAATTTATATACATAACCCTTTCTTTCAAATGTAGACATACCTATATAATCTTTACCTATCTATGTCAACATTTGTACCTCTAGTTCTAGAAGTTTACCCTTCACTATTTGTCCTGAAGAATATGAATATAATCAAGCCCATTCTTGATTATACTCCCCTCTTGAGTAGAAGTGAAAATCCTGAACTGACTTTACAGATCGAGTCATAAGCACACATGCATTCTGTGATATGGTCTAAATCTCACAGTTCTGCCTGTTTTGTAAACATGGTAAAGCTCTCAGCCATCCTACTAAAACAGAACAATGAAAGATGTTGATTTTAAACTCAGTAAAGTCCAGTTTTTCAGAAGAACACACACAAGGCTGTACTAGTGTAATCTACATCCCTCCCTGATAGGAATGCTCAGCCCTACCCTTTGGGCTTTGTGCCAGTGGCTACCAACCTTGTAACTACCTTGAGTTAGTGTAACAGCAGCTATAGAAGTTACAGTGGAGAAAACCTCACAGTCATGTGCATTTTTCCCAGGTAGCAAAAAAAAAAAAAAAAAAAATCCTCCAGTATAAACAGAAATAAGATAGTGTGTAATTACCCTGCACACATCATTTTGCTGTTTTCTTATTGTAGGTTAAAAAAAAATCACAACCCTACTTCTCCCTTATCAAATTTTGATAAAGTAATTAAATTTAAATATGTGTTCTAATTTGTTCTTGGTTTGGTTTTGACTTTCTGGTTTAGAATATACATCCACAGAAGCAAGAGACCATAGTTAATAAATGAGAGCCTTGTCTAAACTACACAGAGAAGGCAGGCAAGAAATAGTACTTACTTTTCTGCATGGATGTTAAAGCAATGTCACTAATATCATTTTGGATAGAATTCTCACTCCTGCTGTTTAGAAAGCAAATTAGCTAATGCTGTAATTTCTCTTCTTGATAAGATTCATCAGTGGTTGATTCCCAAAACTGCACAGTAAGTACATGTACAAAATGTAATCAACCAAATCATTAGCATTTATTAAAGAAGACGTTTCAAATTGATGGGCAGTCTTGAAGAAGAGTATAAATCTCCTCCTTTCTAAATCCTATTTGAATATATAACCAGAATGTATTTTTGAACACAATCAAATGTATTCTTATATTTTCCATGAAAAATGGATCAGTATATACGCCCAATCCACACTGGCAAAACACCATGCTGAAGACATTAAATCGGATTTCAGATTCACAAGCAATAACAAGTATGTTAAAGATGCATTGATGTATTTGCTTGACATTATAAACAACATCATTTCAAATTAATATATCAGTCTCTAACCTTCTCTTGCATTTGTTATAAAGTTGGTGGTTATACTCTGTCAAAAGGAGTTATCCTTAAGCCCCCTGAAAAGAACTCTATTTAAATGTTGTTTCTCCTTGATTGCTGTAGATGAAGGCAACTTGAAGATAATTAACATGCTTTCATTTTTTTTTCACATTAAAGAGTAAATATAAAAAGTTGTTGCTGTTGTTAAGGTGCTAAGTCGTGTCTGACTCTTTTATGACCCCATGGAACGGTACCCTGCCAGGTTTCTCTGTCCATGAGATTACCCAGGCAAGAATATTGGAGTGGGTTGCCTTTTCCTTCTTCAGGGAATCTTCCTGACCCAGAGATAGAACTCACACCTCTTGCATTAGCAGATGGATTCTTTACCACTGATACACTAGGGAACTCCAAATTAACTTTTGGGGTTAATTTTAAATTTAAAATTGACTTTTGCCAGCTAGTGGTAACACCCTTGTTTTTCAGTATTGTTATGATTACCAAATTATCTAATAGTTTATTTCTCTTAAAAATAATGAGTTTGTGAGATGAAAACATATTATGATTTGCAATTTACTTTTCAGATTCTAAAACCCAGTTACTATTAAGATATCTAATACTGCTTTGGAAGTGACTATATTGTGATACATTAATATAAATCATTCTAATATACATGTTTGGGCAGGATTCTTATAAATATTTTTACAAGTTTATGAAAACTTATTAAATGTTATCCTTTTGTCTAAACACTTACCAGTTCATTTTAAAAAATGCAGCATATCTCATGAAACAGCTCCCATTTTCCTACACACAATTAAATCTTACCTCAACCTAAAGAGTTAAATCAGTTGCTTATATTAGTTACCATGATTTCACAATTCCTCATGATATACAATAAAAAAGTGCTTTTATGGTAGATCCACTCTACATGTCATCATTTATACTGTTTAAATAAGCTACACATTTAAAAAGAAAAGCCATTGTTCAGATGTTCATTGTAAGTTTGTTGCAAGGCTGATCTAACACATTTTGTTGTTCCCTACTAAGGATGCGTTCTGAAGAGAAAAAAGATGGCAAGAAGTGAGAGTTTGTTAATAGGTCATAGATGCAGCCTCTGTTTGCAAGGTTCTGAATCTTATCCCAAGATTCTGGGGTAATGCATGAAAAATTAAGTCATGCACAAATGTTTCCAATTACTCACTTGTTTGGCATCACATAGACTGAACCAAACATGGAAATTAAAGCCTACATTTTTCACCCGATTGTTTACTATATTATAGATATATTACTATAGGATAGATATAATACTGTATATAGGTCATATTTCTGAACTTATACAAAAGTAACTAGGACTTTTCCTATTTTACCATTTCAGAATCAAACAAAGGATTGAAGTCAGTCAATCTGTAGAGATATTAAAATAAGGCATTTCAAGTATTTTAAGAATGGTTATGAGTAGACCAGTGACAATGACTCAGAATGGCGTAACTGAATTGTTTCATAAGTCAAGAGCTACATTGGTCCTCCTATAAACTTTAAAAACTTAAAAAAATGAATGTGAACTATTACAAGATTAATATATTTTGAATATACCAGGAAAATCAAACCTTAGCCCACACATGGTAATTAACTTCCTCACACCCTTCAATTGCTTAAAGGCTCCTCTCTCAAGGTCTCTGGTTTCTAGAGTTAATTGTCCAGTGACATGTCACAGTGTAGCTTCAGCCAGAATACCTACTACAGGTTTTTTCCTCTTCTGCTTGAAACTGACATCATGTACTGAAAGATGAAGGGGCCAATGCGCTTCTGAAGAAGCATGTAGTCATGAGACTTCACCTGCCACCACAGATAGAGAGGAAAAAAAGGAGGGGGGGGGTACTTAGCAATTTCAAGAGCCACAATTTACCATGGAAGCCTCTACTTAATATTCCGCTTGATCTGCCAAGTTTATAGCCTGGCAAATCTGAATACAAATGTCGATGCAAATGAGGATTCATTATTCTTACAAGGTCTTTGTGTTGAAGCTTAATGTAACTTGGTTCCTATGGTTGCTCAGGGAACATAGATTGCAAGACAGCAAAAAATGATGAAAAGAAGAAAAATAGAGAAAGAAAATAATAGGAATAGAAGAAAAGGCTTAAAATGCACTTCAGCCTGAAATGTGAGGAGACATAGGAACAAAGCATTGTCATTACAATCTCTCCTTCTTGCCACTTATATTTACTTCTCATCAGCAACAGAGGAGTTAATCACTCAAGAACATTCGAACCAGAGAGAAAACATAACAATTCTCTTTTTACTGATTATAACACGTTGTTCCCATTATAAAACCAATTCTTCAAATTGTCAAAAAATTTTACCATTTTTAAGTAATTATAGAGCTCATGGGCTGGTGGGACCTACACATTTCGATCTCTAAGAAGACAGCAAATGCATTTAAAAAACCCCACCCAACAATTCCCTTCCTTTCCTTATGGATTAATTGCCAAATAATTCTGAATCAACATGTCAAGAAAGCTAAAATTAATAAACTACACATTGAAAAATCACAACAGTTTAACATCATTCATTTATTGTTTACCATAACCCAAGGCACGCAAAGCTTGCAAAACCCCAAGTTAGGGGAAATCCTGAGAGGCTGCAAAATTATGATTCTATCTCATCTACCATAGTATATTGTTCCGATGAATCTTTTGTATAGTTAGCTGTTGCTTACATATAAATACCTTCTGCGGAAATAAAAAGGTACTGAAGGTAACCGGAGCTGATACGATGATCCCAAGATCATTGCAGTAAGGCTTGCTTCTTCATCCATAAATAAAGCACATTTGCATCCATTCAGTCAAATTAGCTCCATTAAAAAAGGTGGTTATAATTAGCTCCTTTTTCTGCTTCACGGGAAAAATTCTTGCATGCCTGCTGTTTTGATTAAATCCACCATTGTCTTCCAATAGCTAGTGCTAATTCTTCCAAGGAAATCTTCAGTTGAGGTGTTATTTTACTCTGCGCCTCCGTGAGTTGTCTAATTTACGCCAAGTCCCTGCAGTGTTTCCTTAAGCCATCCTCTTTGTCTTGCCTTTGAAATTTACCAAATCTTACAAGAAATCAATACTTAATTGATTATTCACTTTTCTGCAGCTTCAAACAGCAAGCACGCATAAGATCCTAGAGGAGTCCCCCGATTGCCAATGCAGGAGGTTGTTTGGTGGCAGAGCCCTGCAAGGGTCCAACAGCAAGCATTCCATGGAGCCGTGCACTGGCGTGGGGTGCCAGTGTCTGATAAAGAAAACGAAGATGCTCTAACGAAGCAGGAAAAGTTCCTGGATGAGGCAGATCCATCTCAAGGCTTTGGATAAAAGGCTGAAGCAGGAGCAATTGGATCCCAGAACATTATATAGATGTCTATTTTTTTTTTTTTTTGCATGAATCCTTTTTGATTTTTCCTTACCCTTTTCTTCCCATGACACTGAAGTGGAATATCCCAAGTGCCGCCGAACTCAGAGAACTCCACGCTGGAATGGGGGTGAGACTGGTGTCGTACCTCTGGCATAGGATAAGGATGGCAGGCACGTAATATTACGAAATGTAGGACAAATTCAAGCGAAAGAGAGGGAGAGGGAGAGAGAGGGGGAGAGGGAGAGCCAGAGACAGATGGCGGATCTGGCTAAGAGCCAAAGCCAGTGAAATGAATTACATTGCTGAATAACTGTACACCATTGATTCTGCCACTTGTTGCTGCATGGCAAAAAAAAAAAAAAAAGCCCCAGTGTATGTATGCGGGAATCTCCTTATTCTTCATGTGTACAGCAGACAACTTCATGCAAAACTCCATCCTGACCTGCTATGCTCTGTGTGTCTTGGGTGGGTGTGTAGACGCGGCAGAAGGTTGCGGGCACATATGTATGCCCGAGAAAACGAATGTGTGTGTGTGCATCTGCATGTGAGAGAGAGGCAAAAACAATCCTTGCAATCCAGCCATTTTTGTTTAATGAAGAATGGAAGACTGGCATTCAGAGATGTGGTTAGGTGTCGCATATTAATGTGGGCTTACCCGACAGCCTCCCCCTCTTTATAAAGGAGTGGCACAGAAGTGAAGCCCGTATAGATCAACCACGTGGGAGAATCAACTCTCGAGGAACCCTATCATCTCTAAACCCACAAATGGGGCACAAGGAATTCCTCGGAGGAACAAGTTGCTCTCTGACAAGAAGAAAAGCTGGCCCCACAGAGGATGCAATGTTTGGGTGTTTTCAAAAAGACAGCCAGTCTCCGCAGATTGTTCAATAAATGCTTCATACCCAGGACGAGGGGAGACATGATGGGATGCCCAGGGGGCTTTGGAAATCAAATACAATGTTTGAGTAGCACAATTTGAGGTACATTATAAAAAAGCAATTTGAATTGCCAATGAGGCGACACATATCTGCATGCTAATTAGACCTGTGTCAAGGGTAGTCTGCAGGGGAGGAATGTGTGCGGAGCTCTGCCGAGAGATTGTTTCTGCATAAATTATCAGCTTTGTCCTACTGATCATTTTCCCAAACAAACATGAAATGCAAGATCAAAAGGCGATTCTAAAATTAAAATTATTGATTGACAAAGCCTAGATTTCAGAATCTAATTAGACGAGGCACAAACAAAAGCTGATATTATTACCGACTATGCCTGAGCTAGCAGCCAGATCGTGCAGGGTTTGTAATTTATCTTTGTTTATGCAGCCAGGATATTAAAAATGTAATTAAAATGGTAAAATGATCTGATCAGAAATAGCCACCTAGTGGAAAGTATATTATTTTAAATGGATTATAAAGGCACTGGACTGTGCAAATAAAAAGGTTTTTGTTTCTTTCATGACAAACCTAGCATCTCATTGAGATCTTGCTATGCAATTTATCTTTTGCTAATAAGTTGTCTTTTGTGTTTTGTTCCATAGATAAGAGACATCATTTGTAACCCTTATGTGTACACTAATAAACATTGTTATTACAGGTGGCATTCTGTAATCATAGGAACATCTCTCATAAATTATGGCATTTTTTGGTCACAAGTGGAAGTAATTCAACACCTATTTTGTATACTCATCACAGACATTAGACATAGCAATTATATGTGATCAGTATCACTAAAAGGTAGTCATTCCCTCTGCTTTTGCATTGTCTCATTTAAAGTGGGTCTGGATAACTCTAGAACTTGGCATTAGTGGGCATCTTCAGCCTTGAAAATGGGGTTGCAAAGCAAATTCGTTTGCTCACTGAGTGCCTTCTTCAACTTACTGCTTCAGAACAGATACAGTTGCGTAAAAGCATGTAATAAGGTGATTCAAGTGATTTATAGGCTAGATCTTCTCTCATTTAGCAACATTTGGGAAGTGCCAATGAATTATTTTAGGAGCAAATTGTCTAATATAAAATTTATTAACCAAAATGCATCTGCTGTCATCTAATTGTGGATTTTGCAGCCAGCTGCCAGAAACAGACTTGTGATTCTTTAATAAAGCCTCTAAAAATGCATGATAAATACTTGTAAGAAAAATGAGAGCCCTGGCTGGTGAGGTCTACGTAAGAAATGTTGGAGACCATTTATTTTCTTTTTTTCATGAAATCACTGTGGACTGGCTCAATTCCCTTTTAAGAAATTCACAATTTAGGGTTCTGTCAGCAGCTCTGGGGTCTTTTGTTAGGTGCACTTAAAATGCCAGATTAAATATTAATATGTGGTTAGAGTTGTGCTATTTTGCAAGCCCTGAAACCCTATTAGTAAATCATGATCTGGTGACTGATGCAAGAAATTTCAAGGCGCCAACAGTGCAGATTGCTTTATGCCCATCAATCTGATGGATTGCTAATTTTTAGTCAATTGGGCCTTTGGACTCGTAGCTGTAAGCAGGTACTTTTTCCATCAGTAGAGAACCATGGTCCACCTGCTATAGCATTTTCTGCCCAAAAAGTACACCTAAGCAGGCAGAGTCTTTTGCATTGTTAATAACCGTCTTCACATGAGCAATGTTCTGTTTTAAACTATACTTTTAGTTGTGTCGCAACGTACCCAGAAAGAAATAGTTGTAGATTTCCTAGGTGTCCCAGAAATGTTTCAAAAGAAATTAAAGGTGGGGAGAGGCTAACATGAAAAAGACTGTCAAACCCATTAGAATCCTTTTTAAGTCAGAAACTGTGAACTAACAATGTCATCCTAGAGAGTTTCAACAATATCTCGAAACTATGCTGAGTTAGAAGATAGAGCCACCCACAAAAGATCAGTGAAAAGACTTTTAAAGACAAAAATACTAGGAACCAACCAAGAGCTCTATGAAAGTATCCTGTCTAATCTTTCTGAAAATATGTCACATAACATGCTTGTGCCCTTGAAAAGTGAGAGTTTTTTTTCAACATATGGCTTGTTTCTGAAATGTGGTCAGAATCACTATTTGATCCTATGATAATCCAGGTGGGAAAACATCTTTATTTGTTTCATACAGATGGGCCTTGACTCCTAAATCCTGATAATATGAATTAACATATTTCATTATAATATTTACCAATTATAAAGCATTTTCCTCTCCATGGATACTATCCAAGCTTATGTTGGGTTCTGTTTTACCATCTGTCTTTTTATTTTTCTTTCATCTTACAGACCATTCTACAATTCAGAGCTAGTAATGAATTTAAAGGGATGAGCATGAAGGACTATTGTCTTCTCCTTTCTCTCTTGTCACAATTATTATTATATAATAATAATATTATAATAAAAATTATTATTTTTATTGATTCAGGAATACTAGGTAGAGTTCAGAAGTTCAGGCCAACATTTAAGGAATCCATGTTTTTAGTCAGAGTTTAGTTTAGTGTTTTCACTCATGTCTAGAAATATAATACCCATAAGTTAAAGTATTGAAATCAAATTTTAATCTATAAAATTAGCCAATGTACTATATTATAATGACAACATTGTACATAAGATTCATTCATACACACCCCACATACAATTTCACTTTTTAAGTAACCTTAAAACTCAAAGTTGTGACAATCACACACTCAGATTGTTGCGTAATTGTCCTTATTTAACAGGAAGGGCCAATGGGAAGCTGAGCATTATTCTGTGGTAGCCAGCCTAAAACATCTTCTGTGGGTTGCTCTCTCTCACTTCAGTTATTCCCTGTGCCTCTCACCTTGCCCTACATAAAAGAGTGCATGAGTTCCTATTGCTCTTTTTCTCCATAGCTATGGTTCTTTTCACCATACCATGAAAAACAATGTCTTGTCTTTATATTCTTTCCCGTGCTTTCAAAAATGTTTGATTGACTTACTGAGATGAAGGGAAAAATAAGAGAAATTTACAGACACAACAGATTCAGTGCTCAAAAATTTCAAAACAAAGTGTTTGACATTCTCAGTACCAGACTACATTAGATTCCTCCTATTTCACACTCCAGTGCCACTTTGTCTTTCCTCTTAATGAAGCCTAGACTTGCTAATTTAATTATTTTAATGACTTAAAAAAAATCAGACATGAGGACAGGAGCATTGTCTATCTCATTTACTAAGCATAGTTCCTACTAGGTAGTAATTATTCATTAACTATTTGTGAACCAGTGGTTGAATGAATAATTAGTCCTGAGAACAGCATTAACGAGTCAATTTTAGGAGTAAAGTTGAAAATGCTTCAGGGGAACAGTAAGCAGTGCTGAAGCATACACTTCTCTGACATTTTAGTGTGCTGCTCTCATTGGCACAAATTTTTATCATGACGTTTCAGTGGAGAAAAGCATGACAATTTAATGTTAAGATAATCGATTTATGAGATGTTTTCTTTGAATTGTAAGGTACTAGTTCTCAAGGAAACATTCTGCCTAGCTGGGTACATCTATCAACCACCACATAGGGGATTGGACCAGAAATTCTTTAAGGTTCCATTGACCTCTAAATGGCTATGTTCTGTGTGTCCCCAGAGTTGACCTGAAGACTAGTATAGTATTATTGTAGCCTATTATTATAGGCTAAACTGCAATACCAAAGAGATTCAGAATGGAGTAGCACAAACTTTCAGAAGATTATTCCTCATGGAATAGTTCATATATAAGGAGGTACTTCAGGAGAAGTGGGCAGCTCAACAAGCTCAGAATGGCTCCCTGTTTCCATCTTGCTGCTCTAATATTTTCATTTTAAACCTGGTCTGGATTCCAGTCAGTGGGGATGTTTGAAAAGAGAAAGTTTCAATAACTTTAGACTGTGGAATGTTTGCACCCCGTTTTCTGTCCTGCATATGTTCCAGTATCTCCTAGTTTATAGTCTATGGGTACTTGAATAGAATTTGTATCCTACTGTTGTGTGAAAATTGAATAAATCTTAATTATGCTGAATTGGCTCATAGTGGTTTTTAGGTCTAGTATACTATGTCTTTCTACTTCTCTGTATATTCATTCTATTAATTTTTGAGAGTTTGATATTGAAACTCTAACTAAAAGTCTTAATTTACCTACTTTAAAAATTGTAATATATAGTGTAACTATATGAAATTTTGCTTTGTATTTTCCAAGTCTCCTGTAACTATGTTATCATAATTTTATAATTTAAAAAAGAAAAGAGAAAGGGAAGCACAAGCATTTTCATCACATGGCCACACCTATTATAAGGACCCTTGAAAATACAGTTTTTTAAGTGGATGAGAACATGCAGCTACTTGGAAGAAGGAGCAAATAAAAACCAGGAAGAAATTAACATCTATTTAAAATACTCCTCTCAAAGTGCTTACTCTTCTCTGACCCATGCATCTCAAAAGTTTTTCCTTATTACTATTCAAATTCTGACTCTTTTTGGCCTTAGCAGTCACTCTCTACTTTTGTGTTAGTTTTCTCTTTGACAAAATGAAGGATTTGAACTGGCTTTTTGCAAAGTTTTATTCTGTCTCTAAAATTCTGTGATTCTTCTTATTTTTCAAGTAAGAGAAGTGTGTGTGTGTGTGTGTGTGTGAGTCACTCAGTCGTGTCCGACTCTGCAACCATATGGACTGTAGCCCACCAGGCTCCTCTGTCCAAAGGAGTGGATCGCCATTTCCTTCTCTTGGGGATCTTCCCAACTCAGGGATCATAAGAGAGATAAAAGAAGAGAATGTATTAGAGCTATAGACACAAATAATTTTACACACTCATAAAAATGTCTCTAAAATGTAATCTCGAGCAACTTCACAATGTCTTATGAAAGGAAAATTTTTTCTCAAAATTTATCAGAATGTTACAGTTCACCAATGCTCCTTAATCCTCTCTGTGACTTTCAAGAGCTGTGATTCTTCTTTCCTTAATATCAAAGTTATTTTAGGACATATTTTCAGTCTTGGACCAATCATAATCAGAGTAACTGTACTAAATTCCTCTCTACATCAACAGGCAGAAAAACAGTTTCAAACAAGCTATGGTAGGGCAGAAGTAAAAAGAGATGATAATAAATATTTGAGTATCTTCTTTCTATGAGATAATATAAAAATTTCAGTTAATGGCACAATAGAGATCAAATCATACACTTTACTTTTAATAAGTTTATAATTCCATGAGTTTGTGGAGACTTGTTTTATTTGTTATAAGAATCAAAAGAAATGTGTTCTACAACTTTTAGTGGAAGAAAGATATCTTTGAATTCACCCTCTTAGGGGAAACAAACTTATTCCTTGTGCTGAAGGCAAGTTTAATTTGATAGCAAGTACACTTCAGTATTTGAATTTTATGGCAATTTTTGGTCAAGGCACATACCAAGTAGAAGTAAGTTGATAGATCTACAGAGTGAGGAGGCAGGATTGCCAGGTGTTAATTAAAGAGTTCAAGTCAGTAACACATTTTTCTTAGGAACTGCAGAAACTCGAACTTACAGCCTTAGAGTCAGAACCAAAGATCTAATCTCCGGAAAAGAGAGTTTATTCTTGTTGTCAGTCACCAACTCTTTGTGACTCTGTCAACTGCAGCACACCAGGCTTCCCTGTCCCTCAGTATCTTCTGGAGTTTACCTAAGTTCATGTCCATTGCATTGGTGATGCTGCCCAACCATCTCATGCTCTGCTGCCCTCTTCTCCTCTTGCCTTCAATCTTTAGTGATGGACAGGGAAGCCTGGTGTGCTGCAGTCCATGGGGCTGCAAAGAGTTGGACATGACTGAGTGACTGAACTGAACTAAATACAGCTCAAGGCTCCATATTAGCATAAGTTGCTACCTAGGTATGAAAACACAAAGGTTACTAGTTATACTACTCAAAATGCTTTGTTTCATTCTCTTTTTAAAATAAATTTTTATTGGAGTTTAGAGGGCTTTTTTAGAAATAAAAATTATTGCAGGTGATTTGGAAAAGGCTGAGGTTATGTAGAAAAATCCAATTTCATACACGTTTTACTGAGCAGTTGTAGTCTACTATATGTAGTGTTTTGCACCAGGCACAGGTAAAATCAGTGTTTTACCAGGGAAGTAACTAAGCTTATGATTAGAAGAAGACTCAGAGAGAATGTATTACTGACCTGAACTATAGTGTTGGTAATGAAAGTAAATAGAAGAGAAAATATGGAGACAGGCTCTTCAAGACTGCATGTCTGAACAGAAAAGGGGAAGTTCAGAATAAAACTGATATGTGGAACTTGAATGACTAAGAAGATTCTAATATCATTAACAAAAATAGAGAATGTATATGTTATTTGGAGTTCTGATGGTCATGAGGCCTGTTGAACTTAATTTATGGTGATGAAATCATAGAGAATTTTTTTACAAGCATTTGAAAGTAAAGATCTGGAATTTGGGTAATGATGCTCAGAGAAGAAAGAGTAAGATAATTACAAATCGTCTATAAAGGCAAGAATTAAAACCATAGCCATGCATCACATGACAGAGAAGAAGTGCTTAAAAACAGAAAAGGTAAAGCAGGAGAGTATAAGCATTCATTCACTTGTTCAGCAAATAGCTATTGAATTGAATGCCTATGAAAAATAGAGTATTCTATTGTGGGAAAATTGTGTAAACTTAATTATATTGAATTGAATCATAGGGCTTTTCGGATCTAATATTCTTCTACTTTTCTGCTTATTCATTCTATTAATTTATGGGAGTTTGATATTGAAACTCCAACTAAAAATCTTAATTTATCTCCTTGAAAATAATTACAATCTATAGTGGAACTAGATATAACTTTGTCCTATATTTTCCAAGTCTCCTAAATATGGTATCATACTTTCATAATTTAAAAAGTAAAAAAAAAAGAAGAGAATAAATAGAGAGGGTGGGACTTGCCTTGGGGTCTTTGGTTGGGACTTCATGTTTCCACTTCTAGGGGCATAGGTTTGATCCCTGGTTGGGGAACTAGGACCTGGCATGCCATGTAGTTCAACCAAAAGAATAAATAAATAAAATGAAATGAAAAGAATAACAATGTTCTATACATTTAAAAAACATAGAGAGGGTGAGAATTTTAAGAAAACACGAGTTGTACACGGAAAAAGCTAAAAAACTGCCAAGTAGACTAAAGCTTGGGAAATACTATTGTACTAGAAAAAATATTGTACAATTATTATTTATTATTGTACAATTATTATACTAAGAAATAATTGGCTATGTTTAAATTAGATGCTTTGGTCAATAGAAGGTGTTTAAGCTAATTTGCAATGAAGTAAAATGGGGGGACAATTAAGAAAGCAAGATGACAGGATAGAATCTTCTTTTTTTCAAGTAAGTTATTTGAAGACTCTAGAGTGAAAGTCATTCTATAGTGTCCAACTCTTTGTGACCCATGGACTGTGGAATTCTCCAGGCCAGAAAACTGGAGTGGGTTGCTTTTCCCTTCTCCAGGGGATCTTCCCCATCAAGGGATCAAACCCAGATCTCCCACATTGCAGGCAGATCCTTTACCAGCTGAGCCACAAGAGAAGCCCAAGAATACTGGAATGGACAGCCTATCCCTTCTCAAGTGAATCTTCCTGACCCAGGAATTGAACAGGGGTCTCCTGCATTGCTGGTGGATTCTTTACTAACTGCGCTATCAGGGAAGCCCTGAAAACTCTAAGGGACATTCATTTCACAGGTTAAAATAAAAGTGGGAGTTCCCTTGTTCCCGTGGTTAAGAATCCACCTTGCAAACAAGGGACATGGATTCAATCCCTGGTCAGGGAACTAAGATCCCACATGCCACAGAGCAACTAAGCCCTGTGCTGAACTACTGAGCATGTGCACCTACTGTAGAGCACACCTGCCACAACCAAAGATCCCACAAGACAGAACTAAGACCCAGGGCAGCCAAATTAGTTAATTAATATTTTTAAAAAGTTATCATGGCTAAAGGAAAATGAAAGTTGCTTGACAAGATTAACTAGGGTAGTTCCACATTTCAGTTCCAAAGGGGGAAATCTCTTATGTGTGAGAAATACACCCTGGTTTTAAACATGAATTTCTAAAAGCCCATTTTCGTAATCTCATAAGTTACCTTTCTTTTCAGAGCAAGGCAACACTGAAGGATCCTATGAAAGATGTTCATGTGCCAAATGGATACTTATATCTTGAGGACAGGTTCTGACATATAATGCAGTAGCCAGGCGCCTTGAAGGTACTGGGCTTCTACTCAAATTCTCTCATTGGATCCCTGTGAAAAGGAAAATACGTTTAAGCACCCTTTGGGAGAGTTAGAGCCATGCCTTAGCAATAACAAAAATTATTATGAGTTTTATTAGGTTGCAACTAGTTTCCACCTGATCTAGAAAGTCACCTTGCACCTATGTAAAGAGGATTATTTATGTAATTATCTGCACACATGTCCCCATCAACCACTATACATAATCATTTCATGACATTCAAATTCAGCACAAAAACATCGTGACCTAAGTACAAATATTATTACTATAATGGGTTTTCATTTCTAGAGGTCGTCAGGGGAAGGGATTAATTTTGCTGCTTTATTGTACACACAGCACCGTGCACAGAGTCATGTTATGACTCTGTCTTGAAAATTACATTTGGATGTAATAAGAAAGGCATTTTTTAAAACAATTTTACAATTTTAGATGCATTAACTGAGTTTCACTCTATCATGTTTTGCTAACAGATTTGAGGACTTTCATTCATACAACATTGAATCTTGTCAGTTTTAGAAGGAAAAGGTTTTTAAATCCCTCCTTAAAATTCTTTTCCCATCCTTTCTTTGATGACTTTTACATTGCCAGATCGGCCTGCAAATACTCTATATCATGGCATTTCTGAGGAACAATTTTCAGTTTAACAACATGGAGAATTAGGTATGACAGAGACCTGACTTATTGGTTGAGTCACAGTTTTTCATCAAAGTGTATTTCTCAGGGCTCAGGTAATAGGTAGTTTTGTGCTATTCTCTGATCAGTTTCAGTTCATGGAACTTTGTTTTTTTTTTTTTTTTTAAGAATTATATTATTAGAATGTCAAATTGATCTTGCAACTCTAGGAAATGTCTATTTGACATATGTGAACCATAATACTTAATCCATGAAGCGTTAAGCTCAGAAGAGGTCTGTCTTAAAGGAATTGTCTATTTTTGCAGAGCAAGGCAGCTTCTTATAAAGCTGCTAGTTTCTATGAATTAACAAGACATGGCACTAAAAGCAACCTGTAGGTTAAATATATAATTAAAAAGATCAGCCTATGTAGCTCTAAATTTATGTTACCCAAAACAGATGTGTACATATATTTTTCATATTTGAATCAAACTGGTTATTTTATGTCAGGTTGAAATTTAAAATCCATTTTTTATCCATTATACTGTTAAATGTACATATATATTTATTTTTCAGAATTATTTATTCCATATACAGTTCTTATATAAGAATGTATAGACCGTATACATTCTCTTATGTTAAAAGACATGTGAGTTATGAAAGATTGAATCAAACAGGCGCATGTAGATTTTACATTTATTTTAGCGAGTTAACGTTGTGGTTTTCTCTGTGTTGACAATTATACCTTCTTTCTGTGTAGGCATAAGTGAAAATTCAAAATGTCTATTTTTGGGAATTGTCAAAAACATTTTTGGCCTATTTTAGAATTCGGGGGGGATCATAACTCCAAGATCGAATCAATGCTATAAGCTTTCTACCTAAAGAAAAAGTGTTTGGATGTAGTCATACACAACTTTTTCTTATAACTTGTGGATGTTTATAGAATTCCAAAATTTCATATGTGTGTGTGTGCATGCGTGCATGCATTGTTACTCAGTTGTGTCCAACTCTTTGAGACCCCATGGACTGTAGCCTTCCAGTTTCTTTTTGTCTATGGGATTTTCCAGGCAAGAGTACTGGAGTGGATTGCCATTTCCTCCTCCAGGGGTTCTTCCCTACCCAGGGATCAAAGTTGCAGCTCTTACATCTCCTGAATTGGCATGCAGGTTCTTTACCACTAGCGGTAACTATTCAGAATAGTCTAGATTATATTATGGTAACAAATGACCCCCAGATCTCAGGGACTAATAGTAATAATGATTTAAGTTGTACCTGTACGGCATATCCATTGTTACTTGAGGAGGTGGAAGGACAGTTCTCCACAAGTCTCTTCATTTTTGTATGTCTTGAAACAGGCGTATTTTTGTTCTGAACTATCTCTTCAAGAATGTATAGCTTAACAACCTTGAAGATAGAGACATGTATCTCTCCAGAGAAAAGAAGAGAACAAGGTAATTTCTCTCACTGTGGTGAATGTCACACCATGAAAATGATTTGGGTTCCCTAAGCTAAGGGTAGTGTGTATGCAGGCATCCCTGTCTTCTTTGCATCACTGTGAAAAGGGAGGCTCCAGGAACTTGAGCAAACAATGATAGTCTTACAGTTGTTGTTACTTTGAGTAATAAATTCCTTTGTCTCTGATTTAGCAGACTTGTGTCTTTTTCCCTAGTATGCCAACATTGTGGTAGCCTAATTTGCTAGCCAAGAAGTAGATAGTTTCAGAAATGATATCTCATGACTATTATCTGGAAAATCATGGGTTTCAGGAGTGGTCCCTATTTTCTTCTAAATATTTTTTCTAAATATTCATTTATTATATTATTTAACTTAGTTATATAATATATAATTTACTGTGTAAACAATAATTATATAAAATATAATTAATTATACAAAATTTTATATTTATTTATTAAAATAAGAAACAATTATTCATGTGTCATCTAATATTATATCCCATACCAACTGTGGAAATATTCTACCCTATGGGAAGTGCTAATGATGCATATGTATATAGTACTGCATACTAAATGCTTCATCACCCCCAAAATTCATATGCTGAAATCTAATTCTCAATACTACGGTATTTAGATGTGGGACTTTGGGGAGGTGACCGGGTCATAAAGGCAGAGCCCTTGTGAGTGGGATTAGTATCCTTATAAAAGAGGCTATAGAGAGCTTCCTGCCCCCTCTGCCACATGAGTGCACAGTGAGAAGATGGCTGTCTGTGGACCAGGAGGCAGGCTCTCACCAAACACTGAATTGGCCAGTACCTTGATCTTGGACTTGTAAGCCTCCAGAACTGTCAAAAATAAATTTATGTTGTTTATAATTTGCCTAATCTATAGTGTTTTGTTACAGCAGCCTGAGCAGTGTATAATAACATATATAATTGGAATAGTCAGATAATAGCCATTTCTTTGACTAAGATTAAGTTCCTAATATGTATAAGATATGAAGCTATGGGACTGGGGTTACTGTGGTGAAAAAAATGACATGATCGCTATAATCTAATACTTAACAGGTTAGTTATTTCTCTATAAGAAGAAATGATTTTTTTTAAAAAAGGAATAATACAAAAACAAGGAAACATAAAGCAAAACTAAACATTTGTAAAATTTTTAATGAAACAACTTTTTGAGATTGATAATAAGCTGTGGAAATCTATTTCAGATAGCATATATAGGGAAGTAAAATTTAAACTGAGCCATGATGTGTCACATGGAGTAAGTGATTCAAAGAACAGGCTGAGGGAGTGGAAATGTTCTTCGTACAGTTTGAAAATACCATTAGGTAGGAAAGAAGATTGAGGAAATGAATGAAAGTCAATGGAGTTGGAGCAGAGTGAGCCAGAGAAAGTGGTAGAATTCAAGATGGAGTCATGAAAGCCATTTGTTGAATGTAGTCAACCTGAAATCCCCTCAAAGTGGGAGTATATATTTATGGAAAACAAGAAAAAAAATCAGGTTATAATTATAGGCACAATGGGAAATTGTTGAAAGACTTTATGCTGGAAAGTATCAATTCAATTTATCTGGCACAAAAGATCACTCTTGTGAAGAGGGGTAAGTCATGATGTTCACTACACTTGGATGGAGGCAGACTAGATGAAAAGAAATGAATAGATTTAATGCTTATGGAGAAGGTAGAACTGAAGATATTTTGGTTAATTGAATGCATGAATTATGAGAAAGTGTTACTGCTAGGCTTCTGACTTCAACACCCTGAAAGAGTATGATGTTTGCCATTTTCTAAGACGAAGGAAGATCTTGACATAGATGGATTGCAGAATAGTGTAGTGAATCATGTGTTTCATTTTAAACAGGCTACATTTGAGATATAAGTGAGATATATAATTGGAAATGTTAAATAGTAGGTTGAATATATTAATCAAGAGCTTAGAAGAAAGATTTTGCATGGAGATAAACGTTTATGAATTGTCACCATGTAGAAGCATTTAAAACTATGGAATTAGATGAGGTAATCTGGAAAAAAGTCAATATATTTAAAAAACAAAAAAAGAGGACCCAGGCTCATGGTGATGGGAATATGATCATTAATGGGATAACAGAGAAACAGAAAGTAGAGAAAGACAGAAACAAGAAAGATGAAAAACAGGAAAATGTAGTGTCATAAAAGCAAAGAGTAGGGAGTCTTTCAAGAAAATAAGAATAGTTAGCATGTAATTTTTGATAACGATTTAATAAATTTAGGGCTTCCCTGGTGCTCACATGGTAAAGAATCTACCAGCAATGCAGAAGACCTGGATTCAATCCCTGGGTTGGAAGGATCCCCTGGAGAAGGGAATGTCTACCCACTCCAGTACTCTTGCCTGGAGAATTCCATGGACAGAAGAGCCTAATGGGCTACAGTCCATGGGGTCTGACATGACTGAGCAGTTAACACTCTCACCTTAGTAAATTTAAGATAGAAAAGGTTTCTTTCACTGTAGAAATACAGAGCTGATTGATATTTTGAAAACAGCAGTTTGCTAATGTGGTGATTGCATTGAGTCAAAAAGACAACAGAGGTGAGCAAATAGTGTCAGGGATTAAGAGAACACAGTTAAGTGTTGAAAATTGAAATGGTGTTTGAATGAAATTATTTACAAAATAGAAAGAAACAGATGTCTAAGACAAACATGGGTTATCAAAGATGAATCAGGAGCTTGGAATTAACATACATACACTAATATGTACAAGACAGATAATCAACAAGGACCTACTGTATAGCACAGGGAACTCTACTCAATCTTCTGTGATAACCTATATAATAAAAAATTCCCCCCCAATGAATAAATCTATAACTGAATCACTTTGCTGTGCATCTGAAACTAACACAACATTGTAAATCAACTATAATCCAATGAAATTTTATAAAAGAAAGGTTGCTAGAGGTAAAAAGACAGTTCACTTTCTTTTTTTCTTAAATGAGCATGGTTCATTATGGCATGATGCATGCTTATGAGAACGATGGGAATGAACAAGAAGGGAGTGAGAGATGGAAAGCCAGAAGAGACCATGCTTTCAGGAAAAGAAATCCTTGAGTGAATAGCAGTAAAGTTTTTGATCAGAATGGGAAAAGAGATCCCAGAGCACATAAGATGCTGGCATTTGGCACAACAAAGATGGATATCACCTTCTATGCAACAAGAATGAAGAAAAAGAACAATGTTTGGGGATATAAGCAGATTTATAAATTTGGTGGTGAGAAGATGAGGGAATCCATGTTTGATGATTGCTATTTTTTTCAATGTAATATATGAATGGATCATTAAGCGCACATGAAGAATTGGAGGGGAGTTTAAGAAAAGAGAAGAAATGGGCTTAGAAATATTAGGCTTTGGGGAAATTTAGAAAGAGAAAAAAAAATATTAAATGCCCATTGATGGAAGGTAACATTCTTTATTGCAGGCAGATTCTTTACTATCTGAGCCACCAGGGAAGCCCCATTTAAATGAGAGACCAGCTAAAGGCTGGTTGTGTGATTTTTCTCTAACAACTCTGTGATGCTGTCAAAAAGATGCCCAGTAGGAATTATCCCAGGTTGGAGTATTCTCCTTTGAAAATAATGAGAGTAAAGGGCAAGGAAATTGAGGATATTTGGGGAAAAAAGTGAAGACAATAGACTGTGAGATCTGTGTTAGATAAGAAGGGTTGTGATACCTAGAAGGAGTTGAAAGATAATGAGAAGTTGATATGGTCAGTGGATAAAGTTAAAGACTGAATTAATGAGTGGTTACCAGAGGTAGAAGGGAAGTGAAATGGGTAAAGGTTGTCAAAAGATACAAGCTTCCAGTGATAAAATAATAAGTTCTGGACATGTTATGTACACCATTATTATAGCTAATAATATGATTTTGCATAGTTGCCAGTTACTTAGAACGTATATGGATCTTAAAAGTTCTCATCACAACAAAAATAGTTTTAACTATGCGTGATGATGGGTGTTCGGTAGACATGATGCTCATTTTGCAGGATGTACAAATATGGAATCATTATGTTGTATATCTGAAATGAATATAATCTTGTATGCTAATTATGTCTCAATTTTTTAAAACAGTGAATCAGTGGGCATGAAGTGAGGGTGACTTCTGCAGATATTGTTCAATGCCCTTCTAGCTATTTTATTATAGGAAACATTAATTCCCAAGCTTTTCAAAGACTAACTTAGGATATGTAAATATCATAATCATTGGCTATTAATAATACAATACTAATAATGAAGGGCCTGGTCCAGATTCTAAACGTACATTGTCCTATTGTGTAATAGATGCAAGTACCTAAACACAGTATCTATCGTGGACATGGTAGGTTCTGCTTTGCTATTTTTCCTGCATTGCACACTGCCATGGTGAGAGAATCTGAGCCCTGAAACAGATGATCCCCAAAGAAAAGCATCACATGTGTGCTTAATAGACACTTTGGTTGATGAGGGTGACATGATGGTGTCCTGTTTTCCGAGTAAGTAGCTTTAAAGCAAATACTGGTTTTCTCTGAATGGAAGGAAACAAAGAGTCTCTTCATTAATATTTATGTGTAAGATTTAAAGTCACGAATGTAATATGATATTTTTTTCTCCTGTTTTACAAATTAATGTGCCATAATGTGACATGACTTTAGAAAGAATGCTGGTATTTAGAACATTGCATTATATACTAATGACTTCATAATTTAGAAATCTTTTAAATAAATGTTTGAAGAGATTTGTGAAATCATTATTTAAACGTAGCAGAATGCTAATAGGAGTTGGTATTTATATTTAACTACTTCATGGTATTCTTTTGTTTCTACTTTGAAGTGTTACTGAGTTTTATGTTTCCTTTTTTAGAGCTATCTAAGAAACAGTACTTTATTCACAAGTGTTTGTTTCGTTTTTACTCACTAAACATATTTAAAAGGATTACACTTTCAAATAGGACTTCCCTCATGGTGTTAGTGGTAAAGAACCTACCTGCTAATGCAGGATACATAAGAGTTGTTGGTTAAATCCCTGGGTCTGGAAGATCCCTGGGAAGAGGGCCTGGCAACCCACTCTAGTATTCTTGCCTGGAGAATCCCTTGAACAGAGGAGCCTAGTGGGCTACAGTCCATGGGGTCGCAAAGAGTTGGACATGACTGAAGCGACTCACCATGCTCACATGCAAACTTTCGAATAACGTCTAATTGTCATCATGGCCATTTCAGGAACTCAAGACTGTGGACAAAAATTCATTTCAGTGAGTTAAAAAAACATGATAGCAGTAATCTTCCTAGATAAATTAAAATAAAATAACAATAGCAAACACCAAAATGTAAAATAAATCTCACTTCCCCCTCTTTGGCAGTTTCTAGGAGATGAGATAGAGGAGTTAAGGTGATGTTTAAGGATGAAGAGTGAGGGGGTGGGCCCAATATGGCAGAGGAATAGGACGGGGAGACCACTTTCTCCCCAACAAACTCATCAAAAGACCATTTGAATGCTAAACAACTTCCACAAAACAACTTCTGAATGCTGGCAGAGGACACCAGGCACCCATAAAAGGAGCCCATTCTCTTCAAAAGGAGGTAGGACAAAATATAAAATACAAAAAGAGAGACAAAAGAGTTAGGGATGGAAACCCACCCTGGAGTGGGAGTTGTGAAGGAGGAGACGTTTCCAAACAGTAGGAAACCCTCTCACAGGCAGGTCTATGGTGAGTTTTGGAATCTCAGAGGACAACATAACTGGGAGAAAACACACACACACACACACACACACACACACACACTCCACAGAATACGCGCCTAACCGCAACTGCCAGCAAAGAAGTAGCCCAGAGGCTCACGTCTGCCACCAGCGGGTAGAAGATGGATAGGGAGGCACTGGCTGCATCGTCGGTGCTCAGGGTAAGGACTGGACCTAAATGCGCTGAGGACAACCTGAGGAAGCTAACGCGGGATAGCAACCCAAACTGTGGGATCATCAGAGAGAAAGAAAGAAAAAGAGAACTTTCCAGAGAAACGCTCTAATGTGCAGCCTGGCCAGCTCACAGAACAAAGGATTGAGTGAATACCAAGGGAGAGCTAGCCGGCTGTGTACAGGCCCTTCTCCCCACCACCAGAGGCAGAGAGACAGGGTTGCGACAGCCAGAGCCGGAAGCCAAGGGGCAATCTCGGCCCCAGAGGCCAGCATCCTCCATGAAACTGTGAGCAGGGTCCCAGTTGCTAACCACATCTTCCTGGGATCCTGGATGATTGACATTTGCCGGGAGGGTCACAGCCTGAGATCAGCTCCCCAGAGGAGACACATGGCACACCTGAGATGGCGCTTTCACAGCGCACCGGGGAAACTGAGCAGCTGGACCAGGGAGGTGATTAAGATGCACTGTCCACCTGGGACAGTGCACTCACCAAGCACCCGGTCACCTGAGCTGCTCAGAACTGGGAAGAGCACAGGACGCACACCCAACTGAGTCTGTGCACTTGCGGGGTATCTGAGAACCTGAACCTGAGTGGCTTAGACCTGGGAAGTACTAAAGTGCAGGGCCCACTTTGGATGGGACTCCTGTAGAGCATCCTGGAGCCTGAGCAATGTAGACCCGGAAAGCACACGCTGCGAACTGGGGCAAACCAGGGTGGTCCATACACTACAAGCACTCCCCACACATGCCAGCGATATTTGTTTGCAGTATCCCTCCCTCCCCACAACACAACTCAACAAGTGACCCTAAATAAGTGACCACCTTTGCCCCCTTGTGTCAGGGCAGAAATTAGACACTGAAGAGACTTGTAAAGAGAGGAAGCCAAGATAAACAAAGAGGGAACTGCTCTAGAAGGGACAGGTGCAACAGATTAAAACCCTGCAGTTAACAAGTAAATAAATAAATAAAACCCTGTAGTTAACATTTACTAATCATTGGAGGGGGCCTATAGATCTTGAGATCAAGTATAAGCTGGAACAGGAACTATCTGAAACTGAACTGACCCCACACTGCCCACATCAGCTCCAGTGAAATTCCTAGATATATTTTTACTATTATCACTTTTTAATTTTTAAAATTTTTCTTTATTACTCCTATAATTTTCATTTTTATAACCCACTATTATCTTGCAAAAATGACCCTATTTTAAAAGCAAATTTCATATATATACATTTATAATTTTTGTGATTGATTTTGTTTTGCATTTTTAATATTGTATTTTTGAGAGTCCAAACTCTACTCTAGATTTTTAATCTTTGGCTTTTGGTATTTGTTATTAATTTTATACCTTTAAGAATCTAATCTTCAGTACCCATTTTCTCTTAGGGGTGTGATTACTGGCTTGATTGCTCTTTCCCCTTTTGACTCTCCTTTTTCTCCCTGCGGTCACCTCTACCTCCTCCTTCCTCCTTCTCTTCTCTACTTAACTCTGTGATTCTCTCTGGGTGTTCTGGGCTGTGGAGAACACTTAGGGAAATGATTACTGGCTAAATTGGTCTCTCCCCTTTCGACTCCCCCTCTTCTCTTCCTGGTCACCTACCTCTATCTCACTCCTTCCTCTTCTCCATGTAACTCTGTGAACCTCTCTGGGTGTCCCTTGCTATGGAGAATTCTTTCACCCAGTAAGCAAGATGTTTTATCATCTGTGCTGTATGGATGGAGAAGTCTTGAGGGTACTGTAAGAATAAGACTGAAAGCCAGAGGCAGGAGGCTTAACTCCAAACCTTGAGCACATCAGAGAACTGATTCCAGGGAACATTAATAGACAAGAGCTCATCCAAAGCCTCCATACTGACCCTGAAACCAAGCTCCACCCAAGGGCCAACAAGTTCCAGAGCAAGAAGTACCACACTAATTCTCCAGCCAAGCAGGAACACAGCCCTGAGCATTAAAAAACAGGCTGCCCAAAGCCATGCCAAACTCACAGACACCCCAAAACTCACTACTGGACACTTCATTGCACTTCAGAGAAAAGAGTTCCAACTTCATCCACCAGAACACAGATGCAAGCTACCCTACCAGGGAACCTTGGCAAGCTACTAGTTCAACCCCACCCACAGGGAGCAGGCTCCACAATAAAGAGGAACCACAAACTTTCAGCCTACAGAAAGGGCACCCCAAACACAGCAATCTAAACAAAATGAAAAGGCAGAAAAATATTCAGCAGGTAAAGGAACATGATAAATGCCCACCAAACCAAACAAAAGAGGAAGAGATAGGGATTCTACCTGATAAAGAATTCAGAATAATGATAGTAAAGATGATCCAAAATCTTGAAAATAAAATGGAGTTACAGATAAATAGACTAGAGACAAGGATTGAGAAGATGCAAGAAATGTTTAACAAGGACCAAGAAGAAATAGAGAAGTCAATCAATAATGAATAATGCAATATCTGAAATCAAAAGCACTCTGGAGGGAACCAACAGTAAAATAACTGTGGCAGAAGATACGATAAGTGAGATGGAAGATAGAATGGTGGAAATAAATGAACCAGAGAGGAAAAAAGAATTAAATGAGGACAACCTCAGAGACCTCTGGGACAATGTTAAATGCCCCAACATTTGAATCATAGGAGTTCCAGAAGAAGAAGACAAAAAGAAAGTACACGAGAAACTACTTCAGGAGATAATAGTTGAAAAATTTCCTAAAATGTGGAAGGAAATAACCACCCAAGTCCAAAAAACCCAGGGAGTCCCAAGCAGGATAAACCCAAGGCAAAACACCCCAAGACACATATTAATCAAACTAATGAAGATCAAACACAAAGAGCAAATATTAAAAGCAGCAAGGGAAAAGCAACAAATAACACACAAGGGGATCCCTAGAAGGATAACAGCTAATTTTTCAATAGAAACTCTTCAGGCTAGAAGTGAATGGCAGGACATACTTAAAATGATGGAAGAGAAAAACCTACAACCCAGATTACTATACTCAGAAAGGATCGCATTCAAACATGAAGGAGAAATCAAAAGCTTTACATACAAGCAAAAGCTGAGAGAATTCAGCACCACCAAATCACCTCTTCAACAAATGTTAAAGGATCTTCTCTAGACAGGAAACACAAAAAGGGTGTATAAACCCGAACCCAAAACAACAAAGTTAATGGCAACAGGATCATGCTTATCAATAATTACCTTAAATATAAATGGGTTGAATGTTCCAACCAAAAGACAAAGACTGGCTGAACGGATACAAAAACAAGACCCCTATATATGCTGTTTACAAGAGACCCACCCCAAACCATGGACACATACAGATTGACAATGAAGGGCTGGAAAAAGATATTCCATGCAGATGGAGACCAAAAGAGAGCAGGAGCAGCAATACTCATATCAGATAAAATAGACTTTGAAATAAAGGCTGTGAAAAGAGACAAAGAAGGGATACTACATAATGATTAAAGGATCAATCCAAGAAGAAGATATAACAATTATAAATATATATGCACCCAATATAGGAGCACCTCAATATGTAAGGCAAATGCTAACAAGTGTGAAAAGGGAAATTAACAGTAAAACAATAATAGTGGGAGACTTTAATACCCCACTCACACCTATGGATAGATCTACCAAACAGAAAATCAGCAAGGAAACACAAAATTTAAATGATACAATTGACCAGTTAGACCTAATTGATATCAATAGGACATTTCACCCCCAAACAATGAATTTCACCTTTTTCTCAAGTGCACACAGAATATTCTTCAGGATAGATCACATCCTGGGCCATAAATCTAACCTTGGTAAATTCAAAAGAATTGAAAGCAATTCAAGCCTCTTTTCTAATCACAATGTAGTAAGATTAGATATCAACTACAGGGATAAAAAACTATTAAAAATACAAAATATGAAGGCCAAACAACATGCTTCTGAATAACCAACAAATCACAGAAGAAATAAAAAAGGAAATCAAACTATGCATAGAAACAAATGAAAATGAAAACATGACAACCCCAAACCTATGGGATTCAGTAAAGTGAAGTGAAGTCGCTCAGTCGTGTCCGACTCTTTGCGACCCCATGGACTGTAGTCTACCAAGCTCCTCTGTCCATGGGATTTTCCAGGCAATAGTACTGGAGTGGATTGCCATTTCCTTCTCCAGAGGATCTTCCTGACCCAGGGATCGAACCTGGGTTTCCCGCATTGTAGACAGACGCTTTGCCAAAAGCAGTGCTAAGGGGAAAGTTCATAGCAATACAAGTTTACCTCAAGAAGCAAGAGAAAAATTAAATAAATAACCTAACTTTACACCTAAAGCAACTAGAAAAAGAAGAAACGAAGAACACCAGGGTTAGTAGAAGGAAAAAAAATCATAAAAATAAGGGATAAATAAATGAAAAAGAAACAAAGGAGACTATAGCAAAACTAAAAGGTTGGTTCTTCGGGAAGATAAAATAGGCAAACCATTACCCAGACTCATCAAGAAAAAAAGGAGAAGAATCAAATCAACAAAATTAGAAATGAAAATGGAGAAATCACAACAGACAACACAGAAATACAAAGGATCATAAGAGACTACTATCAGCAACTATATACCAATGAAATGGACAATTTGGAAGAAATGGACAATTCTTAGAAAAGTATAACTTTCCAAAACTAAACCAGGAATAAATAGAAAATCTTAACAGGCCCTTCACAAGCATGTAAATCAAAACTGTAATAAAAAATCTTCCAACAAACAAAAGCCCAAGATTAGATGGCTTCACAGGTGAATTCTACCAAAAATTTAGAGAAGAACTAACACCCATCCTACTCAAACTCTTCCAGAAAATTGCAGAGGAAGGTAAATTCCCAAACTCATTCTATGAGGCTACCATCATGCTAATATCAAAATCAGACAAAGATGCCACAAAAAAAAGAAAACTGTAGGCCAATATCACTGAAAAACATAGATGCAAAAATCCTCAACAAAATTCTAGCAAACAGAATCCAACAACATATTAAAAAGATCATACATAATGACCAAGTGAGTTTTATCCCAGGGATGCAAGGATTCTTCAATATTCACAAATCAATCAATGTGATATACCACATTAATAAACTGAAAGATAAAAGCCATATGATTATCTCAATAGATTCAGAGAAAGCCTTTGACAAAATTCAAACACCTATTTATGATAAAAACTCTCCAGAAAGCAGGCATAGAAGGGACATACCTCAACATAATAAAAGCCATATATGATAAACCTACAGCAAACATTATCCTCAATGGTGAAAAATTATCAAGCATTTCCCCTAAAATCAGGAACAAGATCAGGGTGCCCACTCTCACCACTGCTATTCAACATAGTTTTGGAAGTTTTAGCCACAGCAATCAGAGAAGAAAAATAAATAAAAGGAATCCAGATTGGAAAAGAAGTAAAACTCTCACTGTTTGCAGATGACATTATCCTCTAAATAGAAAACCCTAAAGACAGCACCAGAAAATTACTAGAGCTGATCAATGAACATAGTAAATATGCAGGATATAAATCTAATACACAGAAATCCCTTACATTCCTATACACTGACAATGAGAAAACAGAAAGAGAAATTAAGGAAATAATACCATTCATCCTTGTGATAAAAAAAATAAAGTACTTAGGAATGAATCTACTTAAAGAAACAAAAGACCTATATATAGAAAACTATAAAACACTGATAAAAGAAATCAAAGATGACACAAATAGATGGAGAAATATACCATGTTCATGGGTTGGAAGACTCAATATAGTGAAAATGAGTATTCTACCTAAAGCAATCTGTGGATTCAATGAAATCCCTATCAAGATACCAATAGTATTTTTCAGAGAACTAGAACAAATAATTTCACAATTTGTATAGAAGTACAAAAAAAAGAAAAAAAAAAACAAAACAAAACAACCCTCGAATAGCCAAAGCAATCTTGAGAAAGAATGGAACTGAAGGAATCAATCCACCTGACTTCAGGCTATATTACAAAGCTACAGTCATCAAGACAGTATGGTACTGGCACAAAGAAAGAAATACAGATGAATGGAACAGAATAGAAAACCCAGAGATAAATCCACACCTATATGGACACTTTATCTTTGACAAAGGATGCAAAAATATACAATGGAAAAAAGAAAATCTCTTTAACAATTGGTGCTGGGAAAACTGGTCAATCACTCAAAAGAATGAAACTAGAACACTTTATAACACTATACACAAAAATAAATTCAAAATGGATTAAAGATCTAAATGTAAGACCAGAAACTATAAAACTCCTAGAGGAAAACATAGGCAAAACACTCTCTGACATAAATCACAGCAAGATCCTCTATGACCCACCTCCCAGTGTAATGGAAATAAAAGCAAAAATAAACAAATGGGACCTAATTAAACTTAAAAGCTTTTGCATAATGAAGGAAACTATAAGCAAGGTGAAAAGACAACCTTCAGAATGGGAGAAAATAATAGTAAATGAAGCAACTGACAAAGAATTAATCTCAAAAATATACAAGCAGCTCCTGCAGCTCAATTCCAGAAAAATAAACGGCCCAATCAAAAAATGGGCCAAAGAACTAAACAGACATTTCTCCAAAGAAGACATTCAGATGGTTAAGAAACACATGAAAAAATGCTCAACATCACTCATTATCAGAGAAATGAAAAAAACCACAGTGAGGTACCATCTCATGCCTGTCAGAATGGTTGCTCTCAAAAAGTCTACAAACAATAAATGCTGGAGAGGGTATGGAGAATAGAGAACGCTCTTACACTGTTAGTAGGAATGCAAACTAGTATAGCCACTATGGAGAACAGTGTGGAGATTCCTTTAAAGACTGGAAACAGAACTGCCATACAACCCAGAAATCCCACTGCTGAGTATACACACTGAGGAGACCAAAACTGAAACAGACACGTATACCCCAATGTTCATCACAACGCTTTTTACAATAGCTAGAACATGGAACCAACCTAGATGTCCATCGGCAGATGAATGGATAAGAAAGCTGTGGTACATATGCACAATGGAACATTACTCAGTTATTAAAAAGGACACATCTGAATCAGTTCTAATGAGGAGGATGAAACTGGAGCCTATTATGCAGAGTGAAGTAAGTCAGAAAGAAAAACACCAATACAGTATATTAACACATATATATGGAATTTAGAAAGACGATAATGATGACCCTATATGAAAGACAGCAAAACAGACACAGATATGAAGAACAGACTTTTGGACTCTATAAGAGAAGGTGAAGGTGGGATGATTTGAGAGAATAGCATTGAAACATGTATATTACCATATGTGAAATAGATCACCAGTCCAAGTTTGATGCATGAAATGGCACTCAAAGCCAGTGCACTGGGACAACCCAGAGGGATGGGATGGGGAGGGAGGGGAAGGGGTGTTCGGGACAGGAGACACATGTACACCCATAGCTAATTCACGTCAATATATGGCTGAAACCACCACAGTATTGTAATTAGCCTCCAATTAAAATAAGTGAATTAATTTTTAAAAGAAAAAATGAAGAGCGAAGCCCTTGGGTATTAATAATGCTTGAGAGTTACTTTATCTAACATTTTTTATTGAAGAATTCTGAATTTAGAAACAGAGGCTCTTCAGATACTGGAACACTCAACAACATAGAGCTCAGAAGGCAGAAGTTGGTCAATGAGATGAAAGAGGATCATTGGAAGAGAGGAATATAATAAGCAATTATCATTTAGAAGTACTGAATGAAAAATGTATCCCACACAAAAATCATACTTGAACACTAAATACCAGATTTCAGAGGTGTATTGGCTGAAAGACGGTTGAGGGCTGGTGTTTACGAAGTTTGTGGAGACATCATCCAATACTTCTCCTTAAGGACAGAGGTGCTCAGCTGCATGGAGTTCTGGCTGTTGCCCTCAGGCTGAAAGGAGTGACCTTAGGTAGTTTATGTTCCATTCCCATAACTGGTCAGTGCAGGACTACAAAGGATCAGCTTTCTTATTTTAATCCGGGACAACTCTGAAGGGTAGTACCAACTCCATGGCTTCCTGTGAGATAAGCTAAGCCTTTGTGTAATCGCATGGAAATCCACCTTCTCTCCCCACTGGATCCTCTTGGCCTCACTCAGTGTTATTGTTGAGAGCACTGCCTAATAAACCTCCTGCAAGTGGGTCTTCAGCTCAGCATCTGTTTGGTGGTGAAACTGATCCACCATTGTTTTTTTCATGTGATTATACACCAGTCTGTTTCAGGTAGTTCTAATAGTTGGGACCCTTCCAAGGTACTCTCTTGACTCTATGACATACTCAAAGTAAATCTGAGGTTTGTTTCTTCTTATAAGCTCATCTGTATAACTTATGCCTTAATTGATGCAATAATGTCACCCCAACCATTCTAAGAGATTTGCATAAATAAAAGAAATACTTAAAAGCATAGAGGTTTAGCTGAAGTAATGTTCATCATAGTATCTTTAAAATGAAAAAATGAAAATAAATTAAAAAATTAAATAAGGGACTGATGAGAGCCAATAATTGATAAAACGGGAGTGAATGTTGGCAACACATTAGAAAGTACTAGTGTTGTTATTCAGTTACATCAGTTCAGTCACTCAGCCGTGTCCGACTCTTTGCATCCACATGGACTGCAGCATGCCAGGCCTCCTGTCCATCACCAACTCCTGGAGTTTACTCAAACTCATGTCCATTGAGTTGGTGATGCCATCCAACCATCTCATCCTCTGTCTTCCCTTTCTCCTCCCACCTTCAATCTTTCCCCACATCAGGGTCTTTTAAAATGAGTCAGTTCTTCATATCAGGTGGTCAAAGTATTGGAGTTTCAGCTTCAGCATCAGTCCTTCCCATGAATATTCAGGACTGATTTCTTTTAGGATGGACTGGATGGATCTCCTTGCAGTCCAAGGGACTCTCATAGTCCTCTTCAATACCACAGTTCAAAAGCACCAGTTCTTCAGTGCTCAACTTGCTTTATAGTCCAACTCTCACATCCATACATGACAACTGGAAAAACCATAGCCTTGACTAGACAGACCTTTGTTGGCGAAGTAATGTCTCTGCTTTTTAAATGCTGTCTAGGTTGGTCATAACTTTTCTTTCAAGAAGTAAGTGTCTTTTAATTTCATGGCTGCAGTCATCATCTGCAGTGATTTTGCAGCTCCCTAAAATAAAGTCTGTCACTGTTTCCATTGCTTACCCATCTATTTTCATGAAGTGATAGGACCAGATACTATGATCTTCATTTTCTGAATGTTGAGCTTTAAGCCAACTTTTTCATTCTCCTCTTTCACTTTCACCAATTGGCTCTTTAGTTATTCTTCACTTTCTGCCATAAGGGTGGTATCATCTGCATATCTGAGGTTATTGATATTTCTCCTGGCAATCTTGATTCCAGTTCTGCTTCATCCAGCCCAGCATTTCTCATGATGTACTCTGCATACAAGTTAAATAAGCAGGATGACAATATACAGACTTGATGTACTCTATTGGAACCAGTGTGTTGCTCCATGTCCAGTTCTAAGTGTTGCTTCCTGACCTGCATACAGATTTTTCAGGAGACAGGTCAGGTGGTCTGGTATTTTCATCTCTTTCAGAATTTTCCATAGTTTGTGGTGATTCCCACAGTCAAAGGCTTTGGGATAGTCAATAAAGCAGAAATAGATGTTTTTCTGGAACTCTTTTGCTTTTTTGATAATCCAACAGAAACCACAATCACAGAAAGCCACAAAGACAGAAAACTAACCAATCTGATCACATGGACCACAGCCTTGTCTAACTTAATGAAACTATGAGCCTTGCTGTGCAGGGCTACCCAAGACAGACGGGTCATGGTGGAGGGTTCTGACAAACTGTGGTTCACTGGAGAAGGGAATGGAAAGTCACTTCAGTATTCTTGCCTTGAGAACCCCATGAACAGTATGAAAAGGCAAAAAGGTAGGACACTGAAAGATGAACTCCCCAGGTCGATAGGTGCCCAATATGCTACTGGAGATCAGTGAAGAAGTAACTCCAAAATGAATGAAGGGAAGGAGCCATAGCAAAAACAGCACCCAGTTGTGGATGTGACTGGTGATAGAAGCAAAGTTCAATGCTGTAAAGAGCACTATTGCATAGGAACCTGGAATGTTAGGTCCATGAATCAAGGCAAATTGGAAGTGGTCAAGCAGAAGATGGCAAGAGTGAACATCGACATTCTAGGAATCAGCAAACTAAAATGGACCAGAATGGGTGAATTTAACTCAGATGACCATTATATCTACTACTGTGAGCAAGAATCCCTTAGAAGAAATGGAGTGGCCCTCATAGTCAACAAAAGAGCCTGAAATACAGTACTTTGATGCAATCTCAGAAACAACAGAATGATCTCTGTTCATTTCCAAGGCAAACCATTCAATATCATGGTAATCCAAGTCTCTGCCCTGAACAGTAATACTGAAGAAGCTGAAGTTTAATGGGTCTATGAAGACCTCCAAGACCTTTTCAAACTAACACCCAAAAAAGATGTTCTTTTCATTATAAGGAACTGGAATGCAAAATTAGGAAGTCAAGAAACATCTGGAAAAACAGGCAAATTTGGCTTTGGTGCACAGAATGAAGCAGGGCAAAGGCTAATAGTTTTGCCAAGAGAATGCACTGGTCATAACAAACACCCTCTTCCAACAACACAAGAGAAGACTCTATACGTGGATATCACCAGATGGTCAACACTGAAATCAGATTGAATATATTCTTTGCAGCCGAAGATGGAGAAGCTCTATACAGTCAGCAAAAACAATACGGGGAGCTGACTGTGGCTCAGATCATGAACTCCTTATTGCCAAATTCAGACTTAAATTGAAAAAAGTAGGGGAAACCACTAGATCATTCAGGTATGACCTACATCAAACATTATTATTATTTGCCTATGGATTAGGAGCAGGAGGAGAAGGGGACAACAGAGGATGAGATGGCTGGATGGCATTTACTGACTCGATGAACATGAATCTGAGTGAACTCCGGGAGTTGGTGATGGACAGGGAGGCCTGGTGCGCTGCGATTTATGGGGTCGCAAAGAGTCAGACACGACTGAGCGACTAAACTGAACTGAACTGAATAACTGCTTTATTGTTGCATTTTCTCTTTCCACAAATTCTCCATATCCCGATGCTTTCCCCTGGATGAAAAATAGCTATAGTAAATATAGTTTTAATATGTAAAGAAACTGCTCCACCACTCTGGTGTGGTGCTTCATGTTCTTCCAACATTGGAATAACTTTTTTGGATTAAGAAATTTCTTCTTAATACCTTTCTCAAAATTCATATGGACATTTCATTTTTGTTTTTGCTTTTTTTTTTTTTTTCTTTTGTCTGTGAGAACTTTTTGGTGCTTTCTAATTCACCCTAGATTCCTGCTTCTACATTAACTCTGTAGAATGGACTGAATAAATCAATAAATGTCTTTCTTATCAAATATATCCCCAAGTATCTTCCTAAATGCAGCAGTAATCTAACTGGCATTCAAACACTCCCAAATAGATCTAAAGTGTGGGTTTATTGCTCTAATTATTTTCTATGAAAGCAGTTCTACTTTATTACCCAAATGAGAGCTATTATTGTCTTTCCTTCTGATAATTGTGTTTGTGGTATTTATTTCAGGGTTTTTAAGATCTTTTAAAGGCTATTTAGGTTTTCTCTTTTTTATGAATTTAATGATAATTAAAATAATGGATTAGAAGGCTTGGAAAATCAAATCATTATTCAGCCAGAACAATAGAAGGGCTTATTTAATTGACCACCTCAAATCATATTAAACCAATCATAGAAGAATCATCACAAAGATTCAAACACTGCAGATACTGTTATCCTTTCTATACACTACAAGAAATTTTCTCCAGAGGTTTTAAAATTTAAAGGCTGGTTAAATTAGCAGGTGGTTAAGTTCAGACTTTTATATAGGAGGCAGCTGGATATTTTTCAATTCACCACTATCGTGATACATTTTATTAATTTCTACTGACATAGTAATTTGAACTCATGGTATGAAAGGGAAGACTCAGAATAAGGTTTAATGATAAGACCACCAAATGCTTTGTTTGTTATCAAAGGTGGAATACTGGAAGTGAATCACAGTTGTTATTTATCTTCCAGACATGCAAGATAAATTTGTTCTGCCAGGATTAAGATTATAGTAGAAGTGCACTGTTGACTCAGTGGGTAAAAAATCTGCCTGCAATGAAGGAGACTTGAGTTTGATTCCTGGGTTGGGGAAGATTCCCTGGAGATGGAAATGGCAGCCCAGTCCAGTATTCTTGCCTGAAAAATTCCGTGGACAGAGGAGCCTGGCAGGCCACAGTTGACGGGGTCACAAAGTGTCGAACACAACTGATTGACTTTGCAGCAGCAGAAGGGCAACTCTTTTGATTAAAAAAATATATAGTATTTAATGATAAAATGGCAAGTTATTTGCCATGGTTCATAAGAATTCATGCTTAAAACTTCTACCTTTGCAAATATCTCTTCACAATCATATCACTTATCTCTGTTCACTTAAATTACTAATAAATTTGATGTGCTCCCTTACTTTTATAAACTGGCTGTATGATTTGGTGTTGGAAAAGAGATAGATTCAAGGAGAGCAAACCAAACTAAATTGAGTTCAACAAAGACTTGACTTATCCAATTTGCTCTAAGACTGGCATCTAGTTCTTTCAACAGACAAACGTCACCTGGAGTACGCATGTTGTAACCCAGTGAAGATTCAGAGAAATAAGTACTCATATGCTGTGTTTATAGTGTGCATGAACACAATCTTTTTAAGGCTAACTGTGAGCTGTATTAAAGTTTCTAAAATGAGCTTAGTGGATGTGCAAATGTGATAGTGAAATGTCCAGCAATTTCACTTATAGAAATTTTGAAAAGTTAAACAATAATCTGTGAAAGATTTAATTATAGAAATGTTCATTACAGTATTTTTATAATAGATAAAAATAGAAATAAATGTCCAACTCATGCAGTTTATTAAATAAATTAAGGTATACGGACACAGGGGAATGAGTGCCTACATAGAAGAATATTGACAGGAAAAAGTGCTCATATATATTAAGACCTGGTAATAAAACTGTGTTAGAAAATCTGGTAATAAAATCTGTGTTAGAAAATCTGATAATAAAATCTGTGTTAAAAAAAAGACTATACATGTTAAACATATACATTCACAGAAAGTGACTGGGAAAACAGTGACAACTCTGAGTAGAATTAATGGAATCTAAGTTTTCCTCTTTTTGCTTGGCTTTATTTTCTAAAAATAGTTTTGTAATGATGATGTATTTATTTTGCAAAGAGGGGAAAGTTCAAATGCACAGGAGTGATTAGTCAAGAGGCGTGACTCATTTTCCCTAAATTTTCATCTGTAACAGATATATTAACTGAGGAGATAAGTGGGATTTTAAAAACAGATTGCTCTCTTAAACCAAGATAGCACTAAATTTACAGTTTCAGATTTATAGCAATAGGCTCATGGTCTCAGCTTAATGTCTTCTCAATAGTATTTGTCAAGGCCACTCATGTGCAATATGTGTAGGGTAAAAACATAGTTGTATATGATATAACCTTCATACAGCCTTATATAATTATTAATTATTAATCAATATATTAACATTTCAGCAAGAAAAATTTAAAAATCTCATCAAATATGTACTGAGAAGAGAATAAAAGCACAAATAATAATAAAATGCTTTTTCAAAAGCTACTACAATCTACCATATAGTTACACCCATAACTATACACTAGTATGTATGTCACTAGTATGCACATTGATTGGTTTGTAGAACTGTAAAAATAGTGAAGCATATTGAAAATGGAATGAATATGCAATGCATTTTATGTTTTTAAACTGGATTTAATCTCAACTGCCTAGCTCTATCCTCTTAGAGACAGGTTGTATATCCTTTCCACTCAGTCTTTAGGAGGAAGGCAATGGCACCCCACTCCAGTACTCTTGCCTGGAAAATCCCATGGGCAGAGGAGCCTGGTGGGCTGCAGTCCATGGGGTCGCGAAGAGTTGACCACGACTAAGCACCTTCACTTTCACTTTTCACTTTCATGCACTGGAGAAGGAAATGGCAACTCACTCCAGTGTTCTTGCCTGGAGAATCCCAGGGATGGGGGAGCCTGGTGGGCTGCCGTCTATGGGGTCGTGCAGAGCTGGACACGACTGAAGCGACTTAGCAGCAGTAGCAGCAGTGGTGACATCGTGACTAGTAAGCCTTTCCTGACTGTTTCAGGAAAATCTGATCTTTCCCTCTTCTGTGCAGTGGAAACTTTTAGTTTGGGTTCCTGTTATAGAATTTAGTTCAACTCATTCAAAAATCAGTCCATAGATTTGCCTACTCTACTAAACTGTCAACAAAGCAAGAATTATATGAAATTCATCTTCATATTACTAACAGAAACCTTCTATAACAAATGATTGATACAAATGGTACACTGCTTAATAAAAACTTGTGTATTGGAATGGTTTAGTCAATGAATCTCTTCTTGCATGTGATAAATTGAATACTTGTGTTCCTCCAAATTAATATTTTGAAACCCTAATCTGCAATGTGATGCTATTAGGAGATGGGGCTTTTGAGAGGTAACTAGGGTTAAATGAGGTAATGTGACTGGGGCCTCAGTCTGATGGATTGGGATTCTTAGGAGATAGTAGAGAGGTCTCTCTCTTTGCATGTGTACAGAAGAGGTCATTTCAGCATACGAAGACATAGTGGCAGTTTATGAGCCAAGGAAGACACCTCAGAATAAAACCTAACTTTACAAAACTTGATCTGGAACTTCTCAGTTTCCAGAACTGTGAGAAATGTTTCTATTGTTCAAGGCAGCCAGTCTATGGTATTTTGTTTTGGTAGCCTGAGTAAACTGATAGATTGCATCTATCAGAATTAATTATCCTAACTACCATTTTGTATGTTAGTTGTAAGTTTTTACAAAGATATAAACATATCTATGGTATCAGGAGAAAAGAAGTTAATGATAATTTATCTTAAACATAAACCATTAAAACCAAACAGGCCTTATATATCCAGGTCATTGCCAAACATTATTTGATATAAATAAATGCATGATTTAACACCGTTCTATAGCTTAAAAGGAGCACATTATTCCAAAAACCTTATATGAATATGTCCTCATATTCTGTTTAGTTACAAATGTGGTTCTGTTACACAAAAATTTAAAATTTATTTTTCTCTTATATTAGATCTATTTTGCAATAATTTCTCTTTCTTACCCTCTTTTGTCTGATGTGCTGTTTTAAAATTAGAATCTCACATCTTAATTCAAACCATCTCCAGACTGCCAAGTTATTGGAATATTTATGGGTTTCATTTCATATATTACCATATCTAATTTCTAGCCACATCAATTAAAATATAAAAATCTCAATGAAATATAAATAGTATGAGAAAAAATAATGTTTCTTAAATGCTCAGAACACTCCTTCTCCATCACCTTGAATACAAAACTACTATGCTGTACTGTCTGCATAGAGAAGCCAAACAGGTGGAATGCAAATCAGGAGAAGTCATTGACAGATAAATTAAATAGTCATGATCTGAATATTGAGTTTAGCAAACATCACAGTCTATTGGCGCCAAGCTAGATTTCTTGTCTTGTACAAAAATGTTATGTAGTTCTTATTAAGCAGTCATCCATCTAAGTGACTTCAAGGCCCTTAAGACCCAAATAGGCAAAGCTCATCTATCAGCCTCTTGACTTCAGTCAGAGCCACAGCAGGTTCCATAATAAGCTGAGTCCACGTATTCTAATCATTTTGTTACAGGAACAAATCCCGTTTTTACTGTAATTTTTAGTGAGATATTGGTTAGCTTTATTAAGTATTCCTTTTGATCTGTTGACTCTTAGTTATGGACTATGAACAAGAGTAGCAGAATATATTGTTTTTGAAGAGAAATTTTCCGTGATTTATGCTTTTTCTATTGTCTGACTTTAGAATCTAGGGGGGAAAATGATTTTCTGATGACTAAATGCAAGGATGCTTGTCATTTTCCCATGGAACGTTTCCAAAGCAGGCTAAAATGGCAGGAAGGATAAAATGGTGAACAATAGTGGAAACAATTTTAAATTCAAGACAGGTGATTTTAGTGCATGTATTTTCATTAGTATATTAAATCCCAACAAGTATAGTAATTTCCAGTACCAGATTTAAAAGTCAAATATTAAGCTAAACCAGCTGTTTGGCATCATATCAACAAATAATTGTCCTAGGATTTAATTAAAGTTAAACTTTTTTTTTTCAGCTTAAAGTAATTACAATTCTAATGCCAGAGGAGTTATAATGACAATATTTTCTCTTCAAAATAATTTGAAGTTTAACACAATCTCAGGGAAAACATTCATCAGCAGAAATGTCAAAGTTATTATTATTTTTTTTTTGTGACAGTGATGACAAACTCAGCAAGCAAGAATAGAAAATACATTTTTGAAATCAACTGTAGAGAAAGAAATCTAAGATCTAAGAATTTATAAAACTATAATATAGTTTTAAATGTTGGGGTAATGAATGGTAGTCATATAAGCAGAAAAATCAAAGTAATAAAAGACTTCAAAATACTTTAGAAACAAAGCAGGTATTTATTTATGGCACAACAAATGCCAGACACATTTCACCCATTCTTTTCTCTAACCATCGTGGCAAAACTGTGAAGCAGGCATTATCATTTTGACTATTTTATTTTTAAATTTTTATTTATTTCTGGCTGTGCCGGGTCTTGGTTTCGCATGTGGGCTTTCTCCAGTTGTGGTGAGTAGTGGCTACTCTCTAGATGCAGTGTGCAGGCTTCTCATTACAGTGCTATCTCTTGTGGAGTCAGGTTCCAGGGCACACGGGCTTCAGTAGTCGCAGCTCAAGGGCACTAAAGTGTGAGCTCAATAGTTGTGGCGCACGGGCTTAGCTGACCCGGGCATGCGGCATCTTCCCAGACCAGGGATCAAACCCACATCCTCTGTGTTTTTTTTGGTGATTCTTAACCACGGGATCACCAAGGAAGTCCAATTTTGACTTAAATTGAGAAAAAACTGAAAGTAGTAAGAAGGTAGATCCTTTTTTTTTTCCTCAGGTGACTTTACTGAAGTATAATTGATATACAATAAATCTCCTGCATAAAAACCTTCAAGTTGGAAACTTTCAAAATGGGAACATACACTTGTATGATGGCTCTTTTACTGTACTACAAGGTGCTATGCAGTAAGATTTAAATTTTTTTCTTTATTTTTGGTGTTTATTTTGTATGTATTATTTGTGTGAAAAGTACTATAAACCTATTACAGTGTGGTACCCTATAGCTGATTGTGTTAGTTGGGTACTTAGGTTAATTTTGTTGGACTTAGGAACAAACTGGATTATGAATGTACTCTTAGAACAGAACTCATTCATGTGGAGGGGACTTACTGTACCATAAACTGAACTACTTATAGCATAAGGTTTGAATCCTAAATAAAATATTAGCAAACCAAATTCAAGAGTATATTAAAAGGATCATGATGGATTTATTTCAGGATTCAAGGATGGTTCACCACAGGCAAAAAAGTAAATAGGATATGCCACGTTAACAAAATGAAGGATAAAATCATATGATCAACTCAATCATCGTCATTCATTCCCCAAGTCGTATCCAACTCTTTGCAACACTATGAACTGCAGCGCTCCAGACTCCTCTGTCCATGGTATTCTCCAGGCAAGAATGCTGGAGGGGGTTGCCATGCCTTCCTCCCGGGGATCTTTCCGACCCACAGATTGAACCTGCCTCTCTTACGTCTCCTGCCCTTGCAGGTGGATTCTTTACCACTAGCACTACCTGGGAAGCCCAATCAGCTCAACAGAAGTAAGAAAAAACATGTTATGAAATTCAACACACTTTTATGATAAAAACTATAAACAACATCCTTTAAGAAAGAAGGTACCTCTATTTAATAAAGGTCATATGTGACAAGCCTGTAGCTAAGTTATGCTAAGATCAAGTATGAGACAAGTATGTCCATTCTTTGGGCTTCCCAGGTAGCACTAGCGGTAAAGAGCCCACTAGCAGGAGACATGAGAGAACGCAGGTTTAATCCCTGGGTCTGGAAGATCCCCTGGAGGAGCAAATGGCAACCCACTGCAGTATCTTTGCCTGGAGAGTCCCATGGACAGAGGAGCCTGGCAGGCTAGAGTCCCTACAGTTGCCAAGAGACTGACACAACTGAAGTGACTTAGCACACATACCTGCCCATTCTTTCTACTTTCCTTCACTGTAGTACTGAGAGTCCTAGATGGATCAATTAAGCGAGATAAAGGAAAAATGACATTGGAATTGGATGGGAAGAAGTAAAATTTTCTGTTTGCAGTGACATGATATCATGTGTAGAAAACCATAAGACTCCACCAAAATACTGTTAGAACTAACAAATGAATTCAGTAAAGTTCCAGGATGCAAAAATCAACTTATAAAAATCAGTTGTATTTCTAAACACTAGCAACAAATCATCAGAAAAAGAAACTAAGAGAACATTTTCATTTACAAAAGCTTAAATGGTAATCAATTTTATTATCAATTAAAAGTTATACCCCTATTTGAAAATTTTTACAATTTCTTTTGAAGAGTTACTTTAAATGTCAGTCTGATTTCTGATAAAGAATCTTATGATTCGTCAGGTATTTATAATCATGCTTTTACATTATATTTTGTGATTATTTTCTATGTGAGTTACTAGTCTATGTTTAAAACAAAGTACATCTGTTAAAAATTTACCCAGAGTGTTTTAGTTTTCTCTTTTATCAATAATACAGTGAACTATTATATTTTCTATACACAATGGAGCATTTTTTCCAACTTTTAAAAGTTATTTGTAATTGGAGGATAATTGCTATACAACGTTATATTGATTTCTGCTGTACAACATTGTTAATCAGTTATAACTATAACTATAACTATATATATATATATATATATATATATATATACATCTCCCCTCCCTCATGTGCCTCCCTCCTGCCTCCCATCCCAGCCCTCTAGGTCTTCACAGAGTGCCAGGCTGGCTTCCTGTGTTATACAGCTTCCCACTAGCTAGCTACTTTACACATGACACTGTATGTATGTCAATATTACTGTCTTAATTCATCCCATCCTCTTCATCCTCTGCTGTGCCCACAAGTCCATTCTCTATGCCTGCATGTCCATTCCTTCTCTGCAGATAGATTCATCAGTACCATTTTTTTGAGATACCATATATATGTGTTAATATGCAGTATTTGTTTTGCTCTTTCTGATTTATTTCACTCTGTATAACAGGCTCTAGGTTCATCCACCTCACTACCATTGACCTGAATTTGCTCCTTCTTATGGCTGAGTAATATCACAGTGAAACATTTTAAATGAATCATCTAATGATGTCTTATTTCAGTAGACTAGAACTCTAGGTAAATAAGCATTTTGGAAATATTGTTTCTTTTTTGCTTGTCTTTTTTTTCTTTTTATTTTACTTTACAATACTGTTGTTTCTTATGTCAAAAAATAAAGTGCTGCTGGAATCTAAGAACCCTGCTTTTAAACAAGGGTCAGTGACATCATCTCCTTTTCTAGTACTCTTTCTGCTTTGTTTATCAGAGATTACAGAACAAAATTTATTTTGTGAGGAAAATATTTGTTTTCAGACATTCTTGTCACATCAGTGTTCACATTCATGAAAACATTGCATTTCTGTGTCAGAATAAATTTGACAATAATTAGGAATTCAATAAATAGAACCACTGCATGAAATTCAATTTTCATGTTTGAATAACTCTGGCTACAAGTTAAACATTTTAGCCACTGGTATATCTGCTTTTAAAAAATAGTGCACTATATTTAGAGATATACACCGGAGTTCCCGCTACCTTGTCAATTTTTCTACTATGTTATGAGGAAAAAAAGCATGTAGTGAATTCTGAGTCACAGAATTCAAGTTTAATCTGTTTTGCATGCTCTTCAAGGGTAGGTGTATACCCTGAAGCTTCCTATTGGATGCCTCCCCACAACAGATTGATTCACTTGAAGAATCAAACTAAAATGGTTATAAAATGGAATCTTATAGTGGGTACAAAATGGCATCTTCCAAGGTAGGCACATCTATTCTCTAATTCATAATTCTTTCTCTAGGTGTGTCTGATGGACTGTTTAACTTGTCTATTGTGTCTAGTGAACTATATGCAAAAATGTACTTTTTTATTGTTAGAAATTCTACTTGGTATTTTTTATAATTATTTTCCTTTTTAGAAATCTCCCATAATAACTCATTTGTAGTTTTTTTTTTAAATTTTATAAACATTTTAAGCATACTCATCTTAAATTCTATAGGAAGAGTCTAGGATCGATCGTTCTAGTTGGCATCTAATTTTGCTCTTTGTTTTGCTTCCTCTTGATCATGGTGACTATTTCCTGGTGTTTTCTAATTAGGTGTCTGAGCTGATATTTGACTGATCTAAATCTATGGGAATTCTGTGAGGTTGGGGTTGAAGGGATTCTCCTTCAGAGAATATGTGCCTCTTTCTAGGTTAAGGGAAACCAAGAATCCACCACAAGTTAATTTTGCAGTCTGAAGTCTCCTAGTCCATGTAGGCATTGTTAGGTCTGTGGTTATAAATTCTCAAGGAGTCCTTTAGGGAGGGGGGATTAGAGGCAGAGAGGAGCAAGGTTCTTTTTCTTCTCTTTTTCCCAATTCAGAGTGCAGGCCAAAATAACTGTAGTTTCCTATTGTCATCCTTGGTCAGAAAAGAGATTTTTTTTTTTTTTCTCTAGCTCACTCTAAATAAAATATGGTTTTCCAAGAATCCTGATTTATGAACAAAGTCATATTTCTAGCTCTCCATCACTTGCAAACCCCAAGTCTTCTATCCCATGAATACAGCCTTAGAAAACCAAGACTTTACATTCCTGAGTGTGGCAAACATCCTCGGTACTCAAGTTGCTTTAACATCCTTAATGCTATTCCCGCCTCACCTGCCCCATCACTGGCAACCGTAAGAGTCTCTGTTGACAGTTAGATGCCATGTTCTTCACCAGTGACCTTTTCTGTGGGCATTTCCTCTCCCCTATAACATCACTACCTCTAGTGGAGAAATACTCCACTTACCTGGAACCTAGTTTTTGCTTTTGTTTGTTGGCGTTATAACCCACCTGCCATTTCTCTTGAAGACTGGGCCCTGGTTTCAAAATTAGATTAAACTCATATATCTGTGTCTTTACATATATAAGTGTGTGTAAATATATATATAAATGTATAAGATATATCCATGTCATGTATATTTGCATCACTAAACCCTAGTCTTATTCCACTGTTTTGAGACTGGCTTTTGCATTCTCTGGGATCTTGGCCTGTTGTCTCTCCTTCCAATGGTTGCATTGCCATCTACTCTCTAGTTAGACAACAGACACATTAATCTCAGATGATTAATTTCCCTATTCTATACGTTTCCATGAAGAAAACATATTATTTCATTTTTTGTTCCTCCAAAATTGGCTTATTTTATTATTTTGAAATTATAAAATAATATATATGTTATTTCAAAACCACTCTCTCTCCTCTCCTGTCATTCCCAGAATCTCATATACCAGAGATAATCATTATTAAAGTTTGATCCTTTGTGTGAATCTTTGCCTCCAAAAAGCATATCAACAAGTTCTTATACCTTAAATTTCATTTGTAGTCAGACTTTTTCATATCAAAATTATCGTGGGCATGTTTCTTTATTAATGCATAGAGAATTACCATATTACTTTTAATTTCTATGAAGTATTCAGTTGTACTGAATATACATAATGTATACAAAATCTTCTACAAAAGAAAATGTAGATTTTCTCCAAATTACATAAAATATTTCATCCAATAATTATTTGTAAAGCCCACGATATGATTCGTTTCCATGGAATAAAGTTCTATAAGTGAAACTACTGAATAAATTGGTATGGTCTTTTTAAAAATTTGATGCATATTGGCAGATTGAAGTCTAAATAGATTAATATTATTCAGTGCTAAGCATTACCAATCATATTCATCTTTGGCCATATAATTGGTCATTTATTATATTTAATTGTTAATTGATTTAGTAATATTTAACAGCTTTTTTAGTTCTGACATTTAATTAAAAGCCAGCTTTTTCAAAGCTTGCTATCCTATAGATAATGATATAGTAAAGTTTCCCTGGTGGCTCAGATGGTAAAGAATCTGCCTGTAATGCAGGAGAGTCTTACCAGGTGGCTCTAGTTGTAAGGAACGCAACAGCAAATGGAGGAGACGTAAGATACGCAGGTTCAATCCATGGGTTGGGAAGATCCCCTGGAGGAGAACACGGCAACTCACTCCAGTATTCTTGCTTGGAGAATCCAATGGACAAGGGAGTGTGGAGGGCTACAGTCCATAGGGTTGAGAGGAAACATAACATGCATGCATGCATGCAATGCAGGAGACTTTGGTTTGATCCTTGGGTTGGGAAGACCCCCTGGAGAAGGGAATGGCAACTTACTCTAGCATTCTTGCCTGGGAAATCCCGGCAAGATTTCCAAGTCACAATAGCTGATGGTAATAATATATTGAACACGTTACTTGCCTGGTCCTGGGCCCAATTCTTCACTTGCATATTCTCATTTAAATCTTCCAATGTCTTCATGAGTTAATCACTATTATTGTGTCCATTTTAGAGTTTTAATAACTTGGCAAAAAGATGTACATTTATATGAAAAGAAACAGGGATTTCAGCTCAAATCTGTCTGGCTCCAGCACCCAATTATCAATTATTCCTCCTTTAGGTGAATAACCAGATGCTTGGGCTTCCCTGGCGGCTCAGAGGGTAAAGCATCTGCCTGCAATGCAGGAGACCTGGGTTTGATCCCTGGGTCAGGGAGATCCCCTGGAGAAGGAAATGGCAACCCACTCCAGTACTCCTGCCTGGAAAATCCCATGGACAGAGAAGCCTGGTAGACTACAGTCCATGGGATTGCAAAGAGTTGGACATGACTGAGCGACTTCACTTAAATCTGGTTTCCATAATATAAAGGGAAACTTACCTTTCTAATAAATGTAATTTGAATATTAATGGAAGCACATATAGAAATAAATCCCAATGTATATACCTACCTGACTTGTAACTTTTCAGGATTTTATCAGTGCTTGGCTAGAGGACACACTATATGCAAAGCTATTATCTTGCCTGTTGCTTTAATCTGTCATGTATGCTATTTTAATTTGTAGTTTCTAGAAGTAAATAGAAAGTTATTGCCAATTTATCACATTGACCTATTTAGGATAGTTCTAATTTAAGAAAAGTATAATAAATAAACCTTTGGGAACCATAGATCCACATAATTATCTGGAATATATATTGAGGTGGAATAACAAGACTTACTTAGAAGACAAATTCAATATGAGAAGTAAAGCAAAGGTAGGAAAATTCAAGACTGCATGGGTTAGACAAACTTATTCCTCATAATAAACATTAGTCATAAAATTCCACCTGTAGGTCAAGTCATTTTAGTATGAATTCAGTGTATGTGACACTCAGCCTCGAAAAACAACATCTCAGCTTCTATTGTAGTCTTTGATAAAATATTATTATTGTTTTAATAATATTTTATCTATCTAATGTTCTATTTATTTTACTCAACAAATTATGAGATTGTTTTCAGAGTTTCATAAACAAAATAAAAGTGGTGAAAAAGAGAAAACACCTTCACTGTGCATAGAAAAATAGGCAGAATATTGTAGGATACAACAAGGCATAATTGCATGCTTTGATATTTATGATGAAAGACCAGAGCTGAAAGAAAAATGACAAAAATGCTATCTTAGCCCTTTATGAAACAAAGAAAATCTGAAGGTCGTGCAATAGTAATTTTCATCATTCTTTCCAAAGCTTTGGCAAGCTTTGAAAATTCATATGTAATAGAAGCTAGATTTTCTAAGTGAAAATACTTTGATATTATCTTGGGATACATATTCTATAAAAGGAAAGACTTTATTTTTCACCCCATAAAGAAAATAAAATTCTATTTCAGAACCTGATATTGGCTCTGTTTAAATAAGTGCAATATTTTGGTTCACACAATATTATAATGAATGGTTCTTTGTTTTTTAAACATCAAGAATATTCATTTAAAACTCAAGGATTACATATGAAATGTATTCAATAATCTCCTGAAAATTATTTTGTTAAAAAATGACTTTCTGGACAGAGTAGGATGGAAAATTTAAAGGCTGTGCATTTTTAGCCTAATTCAATAGTGGATAATAACAAAATTGTGTAAGTACAAATTTTCTAGAGAACTTAAAGTGAAATATTCGAAGTTCTTAAAGCTGTTTATAGAATCCTGTTTCTTTTACATCAGTTGAACATATAAGACAGCAGCCAGAAATTTTGCCTTATAAAATAACTTATTTATATAGATTATTTTATTCATTGACTAAGGCTTTTATTATTTCACTCCAGAGAAACATTAGTAATAACTTTAGTTTTTTAATAAGTTATTTAATTATTAGTTATTTTATAAGTAAGAAATATTACTTAAATAGTTTTAATTCTAAAACTTGTTTTCTCCAACCTAGGTATATAGAAATGAACAAGTTTTACAGAACAATTAATTGTGCTAGCCTAGTCTTAATATAAGTCTAAAATAATAACTGCAGAAATAGTAAAGTTTTTTCACTTAGACCAATATTGTATAAATATGTTTACTCTGGAATTCAGTTGTCAAAACTATGAGAGAGAGTAAGAAAGTTTGCTGTTGTGTTGTTGTTTTTCTTTCTCTCACTAGCATGGCTTATTTAAAATTATCATTTTAAATAGGGGGAGCATAATGATTATTAGAAAAAGGAAACTATGACCCTCACTTGCCCAATTACCACTATGTGAGTATGCCAAACATCTGGGCTTTCTATTGCTTCCATTGACACATCTGTTACCTTTAGTCTTTTTCATGTCTGTCATCCTTATGAAATTTCTCAGGAAGATTTTAGTGATTCTTTTTCCATCCTTTTGTTTTAATGTGCTTTAGCTATATAGTACTATAGAGAATTACTTTCAGAAGCCTCTTTACGGAAAATAAAAAAGAAAGCCAAAAGCAAATTCAAAATAGAATTATAAATTCACTAGATACTTTACATGGAAGAAAACTAAAAAAGTGCTTACTGCTAAATAAGGTAGCAAGAAAGTAATTTACTTTAGTCATAACTTTAGGATGCAGTAAATTTACAGACAATGTATAGAGACATATAAATATATCCCTCCCTAAAGTCCTGTCCTACCATTCCAAGAATCAAGGTTGAAGCCAAACTGTTCATTTCTTTTAGTCATAACCTTAGATGAAATGTTGGTGCAGTAATCCCTACACTGTGTGTGCTCAGTCACTCAGTCTCTCAGTCATGTTCGACTCTTTGCAACCCCGTGAACTGTAGCCTGCCAGGTTCCTCTATCCATGGGATTCTCCTGGCAAGAATACTGGAGTGGCTTGCCATTTCCTTCTCCAGGGCATCTTCCTGTCCCAGGGACTGAACCAGCATCTCTTAGGTCTCCTTCATTGGCAGGCAGATTCTTTACCACTGAGCCACCAGGAAGCCCAATCCCCACATACCAAAGCAGAAATTTGATTTGACTAATTTACTAAATAACAAGTTTTCTTCTTGAAATGTTTATTTGGAATACTCTTTGGGCTAGTATGCATAAAATTCCCCAAACATTTAACCTTCTTTCGTTTAAATAAATTTCTCATGAAAATGAGTTGCTCTGATAACCCTCTGACGAGAGGCACTGTGGGACCTATGGTCTTTTCTGTCATTGCCTGTGTTTGTTTTTGAGAGATAAAAGTCTCTTATTACCAAGGAGAATGTTTTTCAAAGAGCACAAAACATCTTTAGCTTTGATAAATTTTGCTGATTTTAATCATATGTATTAATTACATTATTCTTTTCATATTTAAAAAGTGAGTCTCGGTTATAATATTAAAGACTGTACAAAGCACAAGTTAGCAGGCTGATCTCTGATCCACTTTCCCTGAAAGGTGAAAACAAACATCACAAGTTCTAAGCGGCAACAGAAGTCCCCATATTTTGAGTTACATAATTGAATTTGTAAAAGATTTGGAGAAGTGCCAGAGATAAGACTCTTTTAACATAAGCCTTTAATGAAGAAAAAAAAAAAAAGGTAAAATTTAAACTGCTGTTCAGTTAGGTGAAAATACAGTTGTCTTGATGCAATAGGCTAACAGAGTTTGGAATAATGATATCCAGAAAGACTGATGCTCAATGTAATAAAAAACATAGATATATTAACAGACAATAAATATCAGGAATATTTACTGAGATAACTTCAGAAATATTTTAAAGATTGTGTTAAAAATAAGTGCTTCTTTTAGATTTGAGTATGCAGATACTTGGGGCTTCCCTGATGGCTCAGTGGTAAAGAATCTGCATGCCAATGCAGGAGAGTCAACGTTCAGTCTCTGGACTGGGAAGATGCTCTGGAGAAGGAAATGGCAACCTAACCCAGTGTTCTCACCTGGGAAATCCCATGGATGGAGGAGCCTGGCGGGCAACAGTCCTTGGGCATCACAAAAAGTGGGACACGACTTAGCGACTAAACAACATGCGTATACTTAGGATTGTCCTGAGAAATTTTCTGTGGATAATACATTTTGTTGATATTATTACAAATTAACTACTGTGGAACAAGTTTGTCAAAAGCCCCAGTCTGTTTGAAACATTTTAACTAAGTGGAAACTATTTCATCCCTAAAAATGTAGACAGATTTTATCCCTAATCAAAGCTAAGTACCAGGATAAGAGTGTTTTCAGTATGAACCACAATAAAAAATTGCAAAGTACTTTGAAGAGATGATTCAAGAGAGCTTGAAGTCATTAGCTATTTCCATGGTTATATTTTGGCGAAAAAATGTTCAATTTGTTTACGGGGGAGCTGCTGCTACTGCTGCTAAGTCGCTTCAGTCGTGTCCGACTCTGTGCGACCCCAGAGACGGCAGCCCACCAGGCTCCCCTGTCCCTGGGATTCTCCAGGCAAGAACACTGGAGTGGGTTGCCATTTCCTTCTGCAATGCATGAAAATGAAAAGTGAAAGTGAAGTCGCTCAGTCGTGTCCGACTCCTAGCGACCCCATAACTGCAGCCTACCAGGCTACTCTGCCCATGGGATTTGCCAGGCAAGAGTACTGGAGCAGGGTGCCATTGCCGCTGATAACGTCCCAGTTCCACCAACTTATCAAAGCAACAGCTTAGTTTATGCTCCCATGGGTGCCAGAGTGCCACCTAGTGCTAGTTAGGGTGAACTAAAGGCACCTGACCCTCAGGGTGTAAAGAACTTAAAAATAGAACTCAAAAAGTGGGGACACTTAGTGACTAAACAACAGCAACATACATATACTTAGGATTGTCCTGGGAGATTTTCTGTGGATAATATATTTTTGTTGCTATTATTACAAATTAACAATTATGGAACAGCTTTGGCAAATTTAATAGTTTAATAATGTTAAGAATAGCAGTTAAACAAATGTAAATGATTCCACTATGTTATTGTTCTATTGTCATGGAATGAATATTTTCTTCAACTTGTCATTATCCTTATTTTAAAATCATATATATATATATATATATATATCAAGCACAGTGATGTTCTGTTTAAACATTTATTATTTTGTGCTTCTCTCAAACTGAGTCACAATACTAGCATTCACATTTAATTTATCACCTCATCTCCTCTCCATTTAACAATCTTCTCTAAATCCATTTACTTTAGCCAAAACATTCTAATAGCTCTTGAAAGTATTTCCCCCCCTGACAAAGCCAGCATAATGTTTCCAAACGCATGAAAGATACTTGATACTTGGAACTTTTTACTCTACAACAACCTAGAAATGAAGATCTGTTTAAAAAATATATTAACCATGGATCCCTATAAAAGTAGATTTAAAAAACAGTTAACTTTGACAATAGTTTCAGATTGGTTTCTTGCTCTTTACAACAGTTTCTGAACAATTTTATTATTATAATGCTGAGAAACAACTCTAGTTACAAACATGGAAACCAGTGAGCTCAATTTGTTTTCATTATAGGCAAAGCACTGAACTGGAGTCAGGAGACTCATCTTAGACTTGATTAGCTTCTGCTTTTATGACAATGGTCTTTGAATTTCCCCTGTTTCCACTTACTTCATCTGCAGAGTAAGGGAACTAGTTTTCAGCACTATTGCTTGAAGATCCCTGTTTGGAGATACCATGTCTGAGAACGCAATGTTTGGCTTAAGAATTTTGACTTCTCCTTAGGAATTTTTGAAATCAATTTTATTGAGATACAATCATAATACCATAATACTAGTTCATTTTAAATGGAGGGGGGGTTCATGTTTGGGAACACATGTAAGAATAAAAGATTTCAAAATTAAAAAAAAATAAAAATAAAAACAAAACAAAAATAAAAATAAATGTACCTGGTGAGGTCATAAAAGCACACACCCATGTAGCCATCACCTCAATCAACATTTAGAACATTTTTACCACTCTTGACACTTCCCTCATGACCCTGTGTAATCAATTCTTCCTCTATCCCTAGTCTTCACTGAATTTTGATTCATATGTTCTCTGTTCCTGCTCTGCACATACCTCTTATTTCTCTTCCCTGATATTTTAATTTGTTTATTAAACTACAGGTTCTCTTAGGTGATTTCCAACTCAAATTTTTTAGGATTTAATTATGTTTAAGTAGTAAATTTGGTTATTGCATGGATCAACATGGCCATAGATAGCAACTATAATCCAGGTTGGTAGTCTTAGTCTTACCACTAGTTGTACATACAAACATAAATACCAGCAAGAAAGTTTTATTAAATCACCAAAAAGATAAACATAATTTCATGTCGTATTAATGATAATAGTAGCATCCTCTAAATATGTCAGTAAAAAAGTTATTTGCTTACAAATCTAAGAAATAAAATCTTTCTAATCTTAATTTTGTAACTGGTAATAACATGTGTTTTCTTTTTCTCTTACAACGGTATTTCTTAGATTTAAAACTCAGATTGTGGTCTTGAAACATTATTTCCCAATGAAAGGAATCCAGAAACCTTGAAAAATGGCTAGTTCTAGATATCAGTTAGGAAATATACAAGTTGAGATGGAGATATCTCACTTTTTCATAGAGAGAAGTACCAAATTCTGACAAGTTCATGGCAAAAGAAATGGGTAGGTTAGTGAGTTTAAATAGCCTAACCTGCAACAGTAAGAGCTTTTTTTTTTTTTTTAAATGAGTGCAATAAATCGAAACACACCAAATATACATTAAAAAATGAAAACTTAAAATTACTAGATTAAAAAATAACATTGCTCATTATGAGTGTTACTAGAACATCAGCTAATTATTCTGAAATGAGTAAATACAAGGAATAATCAAGAATTTATTTTGCTTTTCTTGTATGCAATATAGTTTTCTGTGTGTGTGTGTGTGTGCTTAGTGGTTCAGTTGTGTCTGACTCTTTGCGACTCTATGGACTGTAACATGTGGAGGATTCTCCAGGCAACAATACTGGAGTGGGTTGCCAGGCCCTCTTCTAGGGGATCTTCCCAACCCTGGGATCAAACACAGGTCTCCCATATTGCAGACGGATTCTTTACCATCTGAGCCACCAGGAAAGCCCATGTGTACTGAAGTGGGTACACTATCCCTTCTCCAGGGGATCTTCCCAACCCAGGAATTGAAACGGGGTTTTCTGCATTGCAGACAGATTCTTCACCAGCTGAGCTACCAGGGAAGACCTAGTGTCAATATAGTTTAGGGTAATGAAACAGTTGATGAGTATAGTAGCCTACTAATCTCACAGACTGTGTGAATAAAACAACAGAAATTTATCTATCACAATCTAGAGGCTAGGAATACCAAGATCAAAGAGCTGGATAATTTGATTTCTGGTGAGAACTCTCTTCCCAGCTTACAGATGGTGGCTTCCAGGCTATGGCTTCACATATCCTTTCCTCAGTGAGAAGGAGGGTAAGCTCTCTGCTCTCCTCTTTTAAGGACACTAAAGCCTGGTGGGCTGCCGTCTATGAGTTCACACATAGTCGGACACGACTGAAGTGACTTAGCAGCAATATCATCATGGGGCCCCACCCTCATGACTTTCTCTAAACCAAATTGCTTCCCCCTGCCTGAAGGTCCCATATCCAAATACCAGCACATTGATGGTTAGGGATTCAACATATGGGTTTTGGTGTTGCACAAACATTCAATTTCCAACAACAAGGGAAATTAAAAAAAATAATTCTAATTGCTGAACGCAGAAGGAAAGTAGGAATGATAGAGCAGAAATTAAGCTTTTTGCAATCTATGAAGAATTAAAAACAATGTGCCTAGATAATAACCATTCATGGGTGATAAATTTATGGGAGGGGAAAAAGCTTATGGAGAAATTTTTTATTAGAGGAAGAAGCCTAATACTACATAAACCTGATCTGTCTTCAGCATCACTGAACTCTTACACGATTATTTGCCTTCCATTTCATCCTCTCCCTCATTGCAACACTAGCAGCTGTCTACTTACTCTTCTTTCATGAAACAGGATCTAACAACCCCTCAGGAATCTCATATGGTATAAACAAATTTCCATTTCACCCCAGCTATACAATTAAAAATATCTTGACAACCTGCGCTGTGTTCAGCTGTGTCCAACTCTTTGCAACCCCCTAGACTATAGCCTGCCAGGCTCCTATGCCTATGGAATTTTCCAGGCAAAAATACTAGAGTGGGTTGCCATTTCCTACTCCAAGGGATCTTCCTGATCCAGGGATTGAATCCGTGCCTCCTGCGTTGGTAGACGGATTCTTTACCACTGTACCACCTGGAAAGATATCTTAGGTGTTTTAATGTACTAATAGCATTAGTTTTACTCTTACCCAATACATTGGAAGATCCCAATAACAATATCCCAGCAAATTCCCTCAACACGTCACCATATATTAAACCAGGGTGATATTTCCTGTATGCATATGCAATCCTATGATCAATCCCCAACAAATTAGGAGGAGTATTAGCCCTAGTCCTTTCAATTTTAACTTTAACATTTACCCCACACAACCAAATTCTCCACACAACCAAACAGTGAAGCATAACCTTCCAACCCCTTGTTGTCTTTTAATTGTTCAGTCGTGTCTGACTCTTTTGTGACCCTGTGGACTATAGCCCACCAGACTCCCCTGTCCACGGATTTCTCCAGGCAAGAATACTGGAGTGGGTTGGCAGTTCCTTCTTCAAGGGATCTTCCTGACACAAGGATTGAACCCACGTCTTCTGTCCCTTGTTAAGTGTTAAGGGTGTTAGTTGCTCGGCCATGTCTAACTCTGAACAGAATACTGGAGTGGGTTGTCATTTCCTTCGTTAGCTGATCTTCCCCATCCAGGGATCAAATCTGGGTCTCTTGCACTGCAGCAGATTCTCTACTGTCTGAGGTATTGGGGAAGCTCAGTCTCCTGCCCCCTAGGTAGTGTCTATTCTGAGCACCAGTAGCAGATCTATTAACACTGAGACGAATTAGCACACAACTTGCAGAACACTTCTTCATTACCATTGGACAACTAGCCTCTGTTTTATGCTTTTTCTAGTTCTAGTACAATGGCAGTAATTAGCATAATTAGAAATAATCGCCTAAAATGAAGTCCTGTAGTATATACATTACCCTAGTCTTATAAACTAAACAAAGATAATACATCTCCCCAAGACTCAAGGTAGAAGCTCGAGTTCCACTATTAGCACCCAAATCTGAAATTCTACTTAAACTCTTCCCTGAAATTTGTTACATGACATGTACAAAATTATTGAGAACTCTATTAGAATTAAGTGAAAGTGAAAGTGGCTCAGTCCTGTCCAACTTTTTGCAACCCCATGGACCATATAGTCCATGGAATTTTCCAGGCCAGAATACTAGAGTGGGTAGCCTTTGCTTTCTTCAGGGTATCTTCCCAACTCACAGGTTGAACCCAGGTCTCCTGCATTGCAGGCAGATTCTTTACCAGCTGAGCCACAAGGGAAGCCCAAGAATACTGAAGTGGGTAGCCTATCCCTTCTCCAGAAGATCTTCCCCACCCAGGAATGCAGCCAGTGTCTGCCACATTTCAGGTGGATTCTTTACCAACTGAGCTATCAAGGAAGCCCCATTTGGAATTAAAATACTCCTTTTAAATATAAACTACTATGTATTTTGTGCATACCTACATTATCATATTGACATGTAAAATATTAATAAGTACCTATTATACTGTATTTGGTAGATTTAATGAATGGTCTCAATTATTTAACTCTCTTTGTTTTCACTTTTATTGTCAAATTTCACTTGACTTGGTAATATGACTTGCTCTGATCAATGGCAATTTGTGGAAACACTATGCCAGTTCCAAATCTAGGCTTCAGGAAATTTAATGGATTTCCCCACCTCTTCCTGAGCCTTTTCCATTCTCTTGAGAAGAATTAAGCCTGATATTCCAAGTTGGATGAGAATCATTTCAAGCTGAGCCTTCACAGACATCAGAGTTTGATATATAACCACTCTCCTGATGTATAAATTAGCTGAAGCACAGGTGACTCACAGATCCATGAGAATAAATGCTTCTCATTGGGTACCACTGGGATTTCATGACTTCTTTCTTCATAAAAAAATGTTTGGTAACATTCTTATGTTAATAGTTCACTGACACAACATGAGATGAACTAACACTATACACCTCATGTTGTGATGCAATAGAAGGAATGTAACACAACCTACAAATTGTTCTTTCTTAAAATAATTGCATCTTAATCTAATCCATTCAAATGTTGAGAATAAAAGAACAAGTTAAACAATGCCACAAAGGAACAGTTGAATATTCCACAAGTCAAGTGACTCTATTTCACCAAAATAAGACCAAAAAAGGGAAAAATGAAAAAAAAAAAGAAAAATAGAAGACCTAAAGGATAAAATATACTTTAGAAATATATCAGCTAGTACACCTTAACATTAAGTGGTATATGTCAATTATTTCTCAATAAAACTGGTAAAAATTTAAATTGGCTGAATGTTGCAAGTGGATGTTAGTACTTATTTAAATTAACCATTTTTAAGAAAAAAATGAGACAATCAAGGAAGTGTAAATATGGAATGGAAATTAAAAAAATTAATAATTTAGTTAGTACACAAAGCCATGATAATTATGCTTAAAAATAGTCTTAAAACTGTTGTGTATGTGTGTGCTTAGTCACTTAATTATGTTTGACTCTTTGTAACCCCATGGACTGTAGCCCGCCAGGGTCCTCTGTCCATGGTGCTTCTCCAGGCAAGAATACTGGAGTAGGTTGCCATGCCCTCCTCCAGGGGATTTTCCCAACCCAGAGATCCAACCTGGGTTTCCTGCATTGCAGGCAAATTCTTTACTAACTGGACCACCATTGGGGTTAACTCAAGAAAAGAAAACTCTTAAAAAGGATATTTTCTTTTCCTAAGGAAATAAATATTCTGAAATGGAGTCAGTTCTTAAAAATATTGTTGTGGACAAAACTTAAGTTCTAACAGATATTAAGAGTTTAGTATCCCATGCAATAGAAATTCTAAGCTTTTATTTACAATGACCCCAAAATGGATAATGTTATGTGAACAGCCACTAACTACCTTTCAGTGTCATCTATTAAATAATGTGTAACACGCACATAATCATCAGATGGTGATTATTTACACGATGCAATGGCTAAACATGGGACACATTCCACTGAACTCTGGTCATGTATAGTGTGTCTGCATCCATAAGTGTGTACAATATTATGCATAGACACATATATGTCCATACATATCATTTATGTGCTTTACCATCAAAGCACATAAAAGAAAAGGAAATGATCATTCTTTTTACAAAAAAAAAGGAGGAAATAAAAAATCAGGTTTTATTATGTTTTTTTCTGCTTTCCACATTTGATAAGTTCTGAAATAACAGCAAAATCATGGCACAGAGTAAATGCAGAAGCACTAAATTGTCTTTCAAATGATAGTTATTTTCCTTAATATATAAAGCTACTTTTTATGCTTATGTGATACAGTGATCAACTAAATTTAGAAATGATGGCCTTCAAAGTAATGGTTGACTTTGTAGCTAAACTATGGTATATGAAAAACTCTTACTTATTACTTGCAGCATTTTTATCACAAGTTCCTGTGATTTAACCATTTTATTGATTGTTTCAAATAATGCAGAGATGAAATTTGTCAAATGAGATCAAGACTTCAGAAAGAATCACAGAAATTACTATTCTGCATTTAGATTTATATTGATTCAGTATCTTTCGATGAGAGATTACACTGTGTATACACACAGTAGAATAAAATAAAAAAATGTGTATGTATGTTTATATTTTCTATTCTACTTACCATTGGATTCTAATAATGAGAATATAATGGTTGACAATAATTATAAACCCATAATATTTTCTCTCTCTTTAAGTAATTTTTAAAATTTCCATATTTTAGTTTCAGAATTTTCAATATGGATATATTGTATGTTTAGCCAACATTTTGCATATGATTTTAGATTATGAATATTTTCAGATATGATTATTCAGTGATGATACAGAAATTCATATTGGAGAATTTTGAAAATGCTATAATGTATTTGCCTAGAAATTAGATAATAAATGCACATGTAAAATTACATTACAGCAAGAACCAATGGATAATCAAGATTATTTTGCTTCACTGCATTATTTTGCTGAACTGAATATCCCTGAAACTATCTATGCAACAAATTAAGACTGTAACATTTTTAACCTGAGGTTATCACTGAGAACATGTTTTTCTTAATATAAAATAATATCACCAGAAAATGGCATTTAATCAATTTTTATAACAGTAAATATCAATTAAGGAGTCATAAAATTTGATGAAACTATATAATTATACCATTTGAAGTTTTAAAATCATTTTTATAAAAAGAGTAGTAATTCTCAATAAAAACATCTTGAAAAATGTGTTTTTTAATATCAAATACTGTTGAATCAGGAACAGTTCGGTAATGGTATTTGTTACAGTGGAATTTGTCTATATTATGAAAATGAATAATATTTTCACTACTAGCCTTTAAAGTAGTAGTTTATTTAATTGTATCCAATATGATATTCCTAAAAGTAATACCAATTAAGCATAGAAGAAATAGCACATATTCCTTATTCAAAAATTTTTTGAGAATTCTATAGTGTTTATCACTCTGTAATAATACCTAGGGAAAAATATTTGCCAGACATTTTTCTCCACTTGTCGTATTGGAATAAGGGATGGGGGAAAAGGATGATGTTATTTTTTAAACAATATTTGTCTACAGTTTTTTTCTTTTTTAAAGTATTCTAATCTTTCCTCTTAAGAGCCTGTAGAGACAAACTAAACTTTCTCCATAGTTCTTCAAAACAGAGTCTACTAAAAAATCAAGAGAAATTAATAGAGGCAAATTAATAGAGGCAAATTTCTTTCAGAAGTTTGAAAAGAAGGGAAAAGTCCCACCTTTCAGACCACTAAAGAACATCCACGTGCCACAATTTAATATTCCAGCAAGGTCTTCTTACAAGAACTAACCTATTTGGGTTTACTAAGTCTTAAGTTTAAAAAAAAAAAAAAACAACCTCCCTTGCACCACACTCCCCCACTCCAAAAAAAAAAAAAAAACAAACCCAAAATAAGCTTCCATTTGAAACATCAAAAAAAGGGCAATACTTCTGAGAATTCCTGGTTGTTTACAAACTCAACATTCTAATGTTTTCATCAAAAGCTTATTCTGGGAAGTAAATGAAGTAATCTTTTTGGAAAGTAATAGGATTTTATTCTCATGAGATTCCCCCACAGAGAGGTGGCTACTTCCTTAAATCAACCAGTCAGGTATGATGATACCCCAAGTCCCAACTGCTTGAAGCAAATAAATAATAAATGAAGATGGTATTTGAGTCTGAAAAAACCTTCTGCGAGGTCAAGAATCTCCTTTTTGTGAACTCTGTAAGATGTGTCATGCAGAAACAGGAGTTAAAGGTTGGGAGCTTGACCACACACTCCACTTTGGCTTGTAAGCTGAAAGTTGCCACTAACCCAGCACCAAGTGTATCACTGAAGTGGTTTTGTTTTTCTTTCTTCCTTTTTTTTTTTTTTTTTTTAAATCTTTTTTCTCTTTTTAATGGTATGAGTTCTGCTTTCACTCCAGGATAGCTGAGAGTCAGAAATACTGGGGAAAAAAGTTAGCATTCTTACTGAGCACAAACCTGCTGCTAAGATGGTATTTTGTATTGATTTTTCCTGAAGCCTGTAATCTTGAAAGCTTGTAACAGAGGATGAGGTAAATATCATTTTATTTGCTCAAATAGGTTTAGATTAGATTGAGATGAAAAAGTAAGGACAGGCCAAATTAGGACTGAAAGCAGCAATTACAGATTATTGTTTCCAGCAGTAACTAGAATGGGTTATTTCACTGATAAAAAGGCTTATTGCGAGAAAGAACTGGTGATTTTCTTTATTTTCTAAAATAAAAATAAGTAAAAGATGAAATTAATACTATTTTTAAGTGTGGAAATAGTCAGACTGCTTTTAAATCAAAGCTGCATTAAGTTCACTTATGAGTATAAGCCCCAAAGTGAATTCTTACAACACAGACTAGAAAGCCAGCAAAATATATTTTTGATTATTCAAGCATATTATATGTGATATTATTTTTAGTTTAAAAATTTTCTGAAGCCTAGAGCATAAAACCATAAAATAAGCTCTAAAATTAATTCCTTCAATCACATGATTTCAGGAAAAAAAATGTGTGCAAAACCATTCAAATGATACTAACAATAGGGCATGGAATTTAAAAGGTTTAACCATGTCTTATCTCAGAGTCTGTTTTATTTCTTCATCTCCTAAGCACTTCAAACATATAAGCTGTTATTCCATCTTTAGATCAGTAACTTTGAATTGTTCTACCTGTCATTCTGCCGTGACTAGCACAGCTAGTTGTCACACAATGATTGTTTGCACTTTCATTCTCTCACATTAAATGGCAATCATTCGGTCCTTTTGATTTGTTTCTTTTATTTAGCCCTGAAGTTTTTACACTAGAATCTCATTAAAGCTGAACTAGTGTACTCCTGTCAAAAAACTAATGGAAAAAAGTTTAAAAGTGAAATGTGTTCCCTGTATTGTCACTCCTGAGAAGCTGCATCTATCAAGATTTCCCAAGTTTAGCCCTGATTTATATTTTATTGAGTCTGCTTGTTTCTGACTTGCTCTCTTCCTTTTTATCTATAAAATGAAGAAAACCCAATGAAACCAGGTTCATTTATGTGAAAAGAAGGACATAAATATTTAGAAATATTTATCTTATCTTTAGTTCTCTACCTTATAAATTATATGTGTGTGTGTGTGTATATATATATATATATATATATATATATAATAACACTAATTTTGACAACTAAAAAAACTGAATGAGCAAGGCAGTTTTAATTATAATCTGGGTTCAAAAATAAATGAATTCAAATGGATACTTTAACAGCTTAAAAAAAAACATATGAAGCTCAACTTTTTCATTCATAATCAAGAAAATGTTCTTATAAAGCAAATAACTTATGATCAAGGTGAGGATATCAATTATGACTAAAAATGAGAATTAGTAAGAAGTATAGTTCTTATATTGCATAGGATTTATTTATGCAAAAGTATGCCCCATTGTGTTAAGAAAAAGAAATCATCTAGGTCATATTCATATAATCTAGGCACCACGGACAATGACAAATATATTCATTCAACATGAATCTCCTTTCATCATGTGCTGCTGTTCTGAAAGATAAGTGAAATAGATTGTGTGGAGGGTGATCTCTTTCTGAATTCCAGAAAATAAGATAAGTGTCTTCAGAATGCTGGCAAATTAATCCCAGTGAAATTAAGAACCACGGACTAAAGATCCATCGAAAAGGGATAAAAATGGCAAGGGTGATTGCTGTAATTTGAAAGGTACTTTTTCTATTCATGCTGTATTTGTTAGTTGATACTGTAACATGTTATACTCCTAAATTCTTCATCCAGAAATGAGATAGCCAATATATCTCAACTGGATTCATAGATTAAACAGAATATTCATGATTGCTAATGTTGCGGTTTATTTTTCTCTATATAGATAGGACTTGAGATTTGGAACTGCAACTCAATTTCATTTTCAATCTCCAATGTCCTTATACCTTTGTCTTGCATTTATAAAATAATTCTAATGTCATACAATTAAAAATAAATGTTCTAAATCTATTTACTGGTTTAAAAAAGAACTTCAGTATATACATACATTTTTTTTCTTTTTGTCCCCTCACTTGTGTTGCATTTTTTTTCTGTACTACCCAATGCAGATAAATATTTTGCAATAACTTATATAACTAAATTTCTGGATCACATAAAATTAAATTATTTACTAAGAATTATAATGTGTGTTAAGTGACAGATTTAAAAGATGTTCCTAACTATTAACCTAATAAAGTTTGGAGGTTTAAATTTGAGAAAATATACTGTGTGACTTAATGTGCACTTATGATTATATATATTACACACACATATATATGCATACACATTGAAAAAAGTTAGAAAATAAAATATGAAAGGTTATATATATAACAAGAGTTATTATGACAAATAAAATTCATTTAAATCTATATTCACCATTTATCCACAGTTTTAAGTTTCTCAGATAGAGGTAAACAATATTTTTTTCTGAGGTGAAAAGCAAATGTTTAGAATATGATTAACCTTATGATTTCACTTGACTATGTTAACCAGATCATGTTTGTTTTTTTTAAGTTCCATCTGACATACAAACTTGTTAATTACAAAAAGCAATTTCTATTTTCTCTCAGTGAGTTGATTACACCACTCTGTACTAGAGAGACAGCCTGAATGAGTGATTAGCAATCTCAAGATTAGACTTGAGAACTTGAATCTTTGGGCTCTTGTCCAGGGTCTTTCCACTAGGTTATGCTGCTGTTCCTCAGGAAACTAGAGCCAGACCCACCTGGGTGGCCCGGGAGATGCATGTGTTTTCAAGGAAAAGAATGTTGCTTTTTTTTCTTCTTCTCAGAGCAATCTTACTTGAAAAACCAACGCTGTCACTGCAACACTATTCGGATGAAATTTTGTAGAAATTGAGCATGCTGTGCCTTATACCTTGAAAAACCGGAGAAAATAAATTTTTATTTGAATTAAGAAAATGCAAACAAATTGCTTCTCTGTAGTTGGAGGCCTGCTTGATTTTGAGGTTCTCTGCAGGTGCCTGAGCTTGTTTCTGTATATTAAACAAAAAGAAATACAGTAACAAAATCAGCGGGCAAATAATATAAACAGAACTGGTGAATGCTGTGCCAATTTACCCAAACAATTCTCCCAATATGCCACAGTGATTATTCAAAATATCCCTGTTGTTTTCCACAGTCTGCTTATTCCAGTCTAAAAAATATGACTGATAAGTTGGAAGTATTGGCTCTGGTTGTGGAAAGCAGGTAGAAACCTAAAGGCAAAGATTCTGTGGTAGTATGGTAAAATTACAATCCAAGGATACTATTGAAAAGATAAAATGAAAAAAAAAATCTTTTCTATTCTAATATATAAAACTCCATGTTTAAATTCAGGTTTTTGTGTTTTGGGTTTTATCTTTTGATGTTATAGTTAAAATCAATTTAAATTTTCTTTAATGATAAATATATTTGAAATTTCCTTTTATAGTCTTTCCTAATTTTGGAAATTAAAGTACATTTGTTGGACCAAATATTCACATTTGATACAAGATACAACTATTATCATAATAAAACTATTAAGGAAAAATTAATCAGTTGGAAATGGATGGATCAGAACTGATTGACCTGGTTTTGTATTCAAATATATTTATCATTAAAGAATGCAGTGAACTAATAACAAACATCTTTTGTAGTGTGTACTTCCTATACATTAGAATATTATTAACTAGTCTCAAAACTTACAGAGAGCTATGTTGACAACTACAGTTTTACTGTGTGGATGGTTGGAAATTGACACAGTATTTCATAGAATGTATGTTTCCCTACTCTTTGATTGAACTCCTCCCTTAAAACTCCAATTTGTACTCAGCCTCTTACCATCAGCCCCAGAATTTTTAGGAACAAAAACAAGTAGTTACTCAAGTTAGTCTGTTCACAATATTTTTTAGTGAAAGTCGCTCAGTCACGTCCAACTTTTTGTGACCCCATGGATTGTATAGAATTCTCGGAGGAATTCTCCAGTAGAGTGGGTAGTCTTTCCCTTCTCCAGAGGATCTTCCAAACCTAGGAATCAGACTTAGGTCTCTCTCACTGGAGGTGGATTCTTACCAGCTGAGCCATCAGGGAAGCCCAAGAGTACTGGAGTGCGTAGCCTAACCCTTCTCCAGTGGACCTTCCTGACCCAGAAATCTAACTGGGGTCTCCCGAATTGCAGGTAGATTCTTTACCAGCTGAGCTACCAGGAAAGCCCCAATATTTTAAACGTTTTGATTGATTTAAAAGGGCTTGTTTACATGGCTTGCGCTGGGCAGTATAAAGCTGGATAGACTAGCATTTAATTCTAAATGTATTTATAGATAGCAGAGGAAATTAGGTCTGTTCACTACTAACCTCACTGCCATATTTCATCTTGAAATTAACTAAATATAATAAAATTCTGAATTTTTATGTGATAAAAAGTTATTTTGTCTGAATTAGGATTTCAAGCAGTAAGTGAAGAGTAAGAATCTTTCATGCAGGGGGTATGAGCTAGATTTAAACTTGATAGACTGGTAGATCTTGGAGATGTAGAACTGATAAATGGAATTTTATTATGAACATTTTGGGAAGATAATGTGATGAAATATTGTATTAATGAGAAAAATGTCCTAAAAGAGCATATCTTAGCTCACATTAATTCCAGAGTTGTTAAAAATAAGGTAGACAGTCAACTCTTCTACTACCATTCCAATTTATAATTGAGAAAAGTAAATTTTCCACTCTCTTGATTTTTCACATTATTGGTTTAACTTGTTAAAGCCAAAAAAATGAATTAATACTGCTATGATAAGAGTAAAGGCTACCAGGTTTTACATGGCAACTATGTATCTTTTTTTAACCAATATTCCTAATGAAACACGATAACAACAATTATCAGAATTACTGCTGCCGTCCATGGGGTCACAAAGAATCAGACATGACTTAGCAACTAAACAAGACAAGAAAAAGGATCACTGCAAACTAATCTTTTAAAATCTCAGTTAGACCCTCAACTTCCAGGATAATCTTTTGTGATAATTCTTGATTGATCCACTTCCCTATTTCTTTTGAGGATTACTTTAGATCTTCATTACTCTTCTCAAGGAGTCATTATCCAATATTTATCTCCATCCTTTCCACCTTGCCTTCTCCCACATCAAAAAGGTTGAGTATCATCTCTGAAAAGGAGGGATCTACACCTCTGCCTAGTCAAGCCCAACCCCTTCACAAGTGTTTCAAGCCCTGGGCTCCAATCTCCTACCTAAATATTTCCTCTCACCTGACTTTCAAACAAAACACCTACTTGACTCCCTCCTTCCTATAAACCAACAAAGGAAAGAAGGGAAAAAGAGATAAAACTGCTAGATTCAGTTTGTATGTTGCCTGCTGTTGAAAACCTTCCCTGTACCCAGTCTGCACAGCTCTCGGTGCTCCTGCAGGGTCCATATTACTCCCCTTTGAAATACCACCTTGTGTGTTTGCCTGCTAGACTACCGGTGACTTGAGGTTAGCTAGCGCGTTTGAATGGCTGTTGAGTTGCCAGTGCTGAGGAAAGTGTTGGGTAAATATTTGAAAAAGTGAACCAAGGAACCAGTTTTGACTTTCTGGTCCTTTTGACTCCTTTGCATTATCCAAATTTTCAGATATGAATATGCATTTTTGAATATAAGACAAACAAAAATAAAAATATAAAGGAGAATAAAATAAAGATGATTTGCCATTTAAGATAATGAGTTGAATGAAACTGAAGGCAGCCAAATCAATGGTATGAACTTTGCTTTTCTAGAAGAAACACAAAGGGAAAAAAACGATAGGAAGGTAAATTTTATAGCAAAATATGGAAGATGTTATAGGTCTGTTCTAGGAACAAATAAATATAGACGTAACAGATGAAATTAGTTCTATATTTTATATCTCATCCTTTCATACTTAATTCGTATCTCTTTCGCTATTTTTATAGTTTTAAGTATTCTGATGATTTGCCAATACCTTAGTGTTAATATTTATTTTATTTGTGAAATAAGACAATTTACTTTGGAATACTTCTAAATGTAATCAATTAATTTTAGCTAGCAAATCTTGGGTAATAAAATAGCACCATCAAGTGGAAGCAAATTCAAATTCCAGTAATAACTACCTCATAGTGGTTCTGCAGTTTTTCCGGTATGTGGCTAAGAAGTTTACATTCATTTTTAGTGATGTGGTTGTCAGTCTAGCATTTGAGACACTCCCTAACTCAGCTCTACTACCTTCACTATGGGAAAACGTCTATTCCTCTTCTCTCTTTCTTTACTTTTCGTGTATATTTCCTCTCCCTTTGTAAGTTGCCTCCACCTGCTCTCGTCATATTCTTAATTTCAAAGCTTCTGTCGCTTTTGTTCAGGTAATCTAATTTTCTGTAATAAATTGTTTTAGAATATTAACAATTTATCTTATTATACTTTACTGCTATATCTGAAACCAAAAAATGGCTTATTAACAGCTGAAAATATTGTATGTGTTTCTTGTAGTATGGCTATTGATACATACTAAGTGCACAAAAATTGGACTTGATTTATTGTCTAATACAACATATTGAGTTTTCCTCCATATTTTATGCTAATATTAAATAAGAAAAAAAGCCAATTTTCTTTTCATAATAAAGTTTTTTTTTTTTTTTTTTTTTTTTTTTAGATTCAAGTTAGCAAGACTGTTGGGCTAAAAGATTGAGATTATCTCTAGTAAAATTAAGATAATACTGAGCATAACAATACACCAGAGGCTACTATAGTACCAAAAATGTTGCATTTGCTCTCCCATCAAAACAAAATTAACATCTTAGGTCAGACATAAAGAAAGAAAAAGAAATATGCTTGAGGACCGATTTAATGAAATCTGAAAAGATTCGATTGGTCTCCCATTCATAAACATTGTTTTAGACTTATAACTTTAGAACTCAGAGAGAATTCCAAAATGATTATGATCAGAGTAACAGTTGGATTAAAATATCAAGACAGGTAACAAGTACCATTCACAGGAAACATCCATATTTATTACTGGTTTTGTGAGCACCCCCCATATTACAGTAACAGTAGGGCATTTTAAGGAAGTCCAGGAAACTGAGGAATGCAGAGAGCCTCATTTATCAAACTCCATTTAATATTGATTTAGTATCATCTGTATCTTTTACTAGTAAGATTACCTTAAACAGAGAATCATAAAAAGATAACCCACAAGTGTAAAAATTGAGACACTCAACCAAATTGCTCAACTGTCTTTAGCCACCATTGAAATCAGATTGGTCCTTTTGCTTTATAATATTCCTTAAGCATCTACACATTATTTATTTATTTTTTTTTAAAAATATTATTATTTTTTTTTTACTTTACAACTCGAGCCAATTATACAGAGTGAAGTAAGCCAGAAAGAAAAACACCAATACAGTATACTAATGCATATATATGGAATTTAGAAAGATGGTAACAATAACCTTGTATGCGAGACAGCAAAAGAGACACAGATGTATAGAACAGTCTTTTGGACTCTGTGGGAGAGGGAGAGGGTGGGATGATTTGGGAGAATGGCATTGAAACATGTATAATATCATATAAGGAACAAATCTACACATTATTTTAAAATTTACCTGTGTAATGCATTAGATTTCCATCTTCCAAAAACTGAGAATATTCTGAACCTTTAGGTAATAACCTGATTAAAAGCTTCCCTTATACTTTTTGTTTAAGGCAGAAGGGGTTGAATAATCCTGTTTACAGTGCAAGACAATTGCTTTTTTTTTATCTAAAGCCCTAGTAAAAATCATGATTTAACTTCCCTTTTTTCTGTGACACTGTAAAACACAATGGCCCTTGTAAAGAGCCTTAGAGATGCCTCTAGAAATATTAGCTCATCTATATGCCCTAGACCGTCTAATTAAATAGAAATTGTATGTCTTCAGTATAAAACTCCCTTTGATTAAAGTTAGGTCTGGGAATAGAGCTGAGAAGATAATGAATTTCAGTTACCCTATCTACAAAAGTTGTGGTGAAATGGCCCTTTAAAAAAATCTCTTAAAACTCAGATACAAATAATTTAATGAAGAGAACTTGAATTTTTCGAAATATTGCTGAATTCAGCTTCAAACCCCTAGTCTATTAATGAAGCGATGTTTCCTAAAACAATGAAGGCTTTTGTAGCCTTGCAGATGCATTTCTGAGAAAGATTTTTATTTAGTGTTACATTCCATTGCCCCTACTTCCTCCCAGTAACTGTCACTGACTGTCAGCTCCTGTGTGGTGGTGTTGCCTATGTTGTCAGATCAATTTTTAGAGATAGGGCAAAGTCACAGTAAAATTCAGTAGGGTAGAAAACCCATTAGTGTTGAAGGGACTGTGTATGTTATATTCTCCGAAGAAGCAAAGCTAGCAGGAATATTAATAATGATAAATTCAAACATACAAACAGGCAAACATACATCACCAACACACTCTTCTGTGTCTTGGTGAAAGATTGGTGAACATTAAAGAGCAAAGATGGTCTCCAAAACTTTGGAAAGTGGCATTAGAGGGATGTAAGAGAAAGTTGTTATTGTTGTTATTTAATCACTAAGTTGTGTCTGACTCTTTTGCCAACCCCATGGACTGTAGCTCGCCAGGCTTCTCTGTCATGGGATTTCCCAGGCAAGAATACCAGAGTGGGTTGCTATTTCCTTCTCCAGGGAATCTGTCTGACCCAGGGATTAAACCCAGGTCTCCTGCTTGGCAAGTGGGTACTTTGCCACTAAGCCACCTTGGGATGCCTATGGGAGAAAGTACAAAATTACAAAAAGCCAACTGGCTATGATCTGCTTGGGCCTTTTAGGATTAATGTAGCCAAGTTTCCAAGTCTGCAAATTTTTGTAAAGTGCCTTCATAGCTTTTGCCATATACAACTATCACTGGGATTGAGTATATAAAGTGAATTTGTCATAGGCAAGAACTAATCCTACTCTGCATTGCATCGGTTTCTTTAACATTTGTGTTCTATGCCTTTTGCTATAAGATAATCAGTAAAGAGATGTTGCCTATAGCTTATAGTATACATGATGGCCCATCTCTAGCAACCCTGCCTCCCATGCTTGAACATTAAGCTAAAATACCTTTGCTTAGCTCACAGGAAACATTCTGGTTAGGCCCACTTGTGAATGGCTGTAGGAAAAAAGAAATTAACACTTTTCCGGAGTCTGGCCTGAACCAGGAAATCTTTGCAGCAACTTACCACCTTTCTATTTTACCTCCTCACTTTTCTTCATTTTGTTCTCATTCAAACCTGGACAAGACAATTCAGGACACTAGTCCACCATCTCCTCTGCTGGCTTTCCAAGTCAAGTCACTATTTCTTGCCTCAACAAGTCATCTCTCAATTTATTGGCCTGCCGTAAGTCAAGCAGTATGAACTTGAACTCAGTAACATATTTATTCAATTTTCCTTGCATTTACTCACTTTGTAACCTTAAGTAAATTTGGCTTCAACCTAAATGTTAACTTGTATGAAATCAAGTGTTTGATGTGATAGGTTTTCATATATATATGATGTATATGTAAAATTTTAAGACAGAAAAAAATTTAGAAAATCTGCTTAAATGATCTCATGTGCTATTAACTCTTTATTTATACCACAATTGGGGAGGGGCAGGGTCCAATTAACTGTATTTCCATAAAGAGAGAATGCAGAGACTTCTATTCCAAGGCAGAGAAAACAATACTGAAATGTCAGGGTAACTCAGTCTGGAAGTATTCTGTCCTGTGTAGAAGCCTCCCTAGGGAAGGTGCAACACACATGAGATCACTGAACATGAGAGAGCAAGAAGACCGCATCACCAGTCAGTCTAGATCCTGGGTCATATGAGAGGAAGCAGAAATGCAAGAGACGTAAATGGACTCCCTTTCTCCCGGTTCCCATTACAGTGTCTTTTACACTGCAACATTCTTGTTGGTATCAAAAAAGCAAACATGTATTACCATAGAACTATAAAATTCCCAATTCTTACATTAATAAGCATATAAAGTGTAGTTTTTAAATATATGAGATAGTTAAAGCAATACAAGGTAATCTATGTAATGAGATCCCAACATGAAGGCATAAATATACAAATAATTTTATGGTGGGACAAACTCTGTAGTGTTTATTCTACAATAATGCCATGATTATACAATTGCCACCAAGTTAAGAGAGCACAAGGTGCCAGACTGAACAGAACAAAAGTGAAACCAGGAAGATGGTGATGAGGGTTGGATATCAGGAAAACAATAGACGAGACAGACTAAGATGTAGGGAAGAGCCTTGGGATAACACCAGGGGTGTTAATTAATGTGTGTCATTCTAGAGTTTTTAAAATTTCTATTTATTTATTTATTTGTATTTTTGCTGTGCTGGCCTTCATTGCTGTGTTCAAGCTTTCTCAAGTTGCGGCAAGCAGGGGCTACTCTAATTGCAGTGCATGGGTTTCTCAGTGCCGCGGCTTCTCTTGTTGCAGAGTACAGGCTCTAAGGTGTGGGCTTCAGTAATTGTAACACACAAGCTTAGTAGTTGCAGGGAGCATGCTTAGTTGCTCCAAGGCATGTGGAATTTTCACAGACCGTGGATCAAACCCATGTCCCCTGCATCGGCGGGCAGATTCTTAACCACTGGACCACCAGGGAAGTTTGAGCATTTTTAGTTTTAATTACTGGAGGCAGTAGGGTGCACATGGTACTTTTAGTACAAAGTCCTTTGAAGTCACTAATGGAATTTCATTGTACGCAAAGTGAAAGAGAAATGAGGAAAGAGAAAAATAGATCAGCAGCATCCGAGAGAGATAAATGAAAAGAGGAATCAGTGAAAATGAGAATAGAAGGAGATTCATTTAGCTCTCATTATCTTACTCATTACTCCATAATGTGCTATTCGTTATAGTGTTTGCACATAAGACTTACATCCTCATGGTCACAGCCTCTTGATGTGTCATATGTACCATATGTAATCCTTCTATGACTTCTTTAACAGGCAAGCAGCATAGCCCTAGATAGGCAGCAAAGGATAAATAATTCATTGGTCTGATTTTTAATGTGAATGGGGTAGCAGTTTATGGAGTAGCCCCCAAACTTAAGCTGCCAATAAGCTGTAGTAATGCACTCAGAGATACCTAAAACAGATCAAGACTACAAAAGAGAAAGAACCAGCGTTCTTTGATTCTCTGTTTCTCTTTTTCTGTGTTTCTGTCTCTCTTTCACTCTCTCTGTACAAATATGTCTACACTTAGTGTATATATACCTGGTAACTCAGCTGGTAAAGAATCATCCACCTGCAATGTGGGAGACTTGGGTTTGATCCCTGGGTCAGGAAGATCCCCTGGAGAAGGAAATGGCAACCCACTCCAGTATTCTGGCCTATACAACTCCATGGACAGAGGACCCTAGCAGGCTACAGTCCATGCAGCTACAAAGAGTTGGACATGACTGAGAAACTTTCATTTTCATGTGTGTGAAAAAATATATATATATACATATTATATATATACTTAAAACATTTCTTTAAGATCTATCTATTCATCTATCTATAAAGAGATTAGGTGTTAGATATCATATATATATATGATAGGAAGTGGATAGAGAAGCACTGCCATTTAGTGAATCTCAGTTTTGAAAGAAAAAACAACAATTTTTCAAGAGCACTGCTGCTGCTGCTAAGTTGCTTCAGTCATGTCCAACTCTGTGCGACCCCAGAGATGGCAGCCCGCTAGGCTCCTCTGTCCATGGGATTCTCCAGACAAGAACACTGGAGTGGGTTGCCATTTCCTTCTCCAGTGCATAAAAGTAAAAAGTGAAAGTGAAGTCGCTCAGTCGTGTTTGACTCCTAGCGACCCCATGGACTGCAGCCTACCAGGCTCCTCCGTCCATGGAATTTGCCAGGCAAGTGTACTGGAAAGGGTTGCCATTGCCTTCTCTGTCTCAAGTGCACTAAAAAGTAATAATTGAAAAATAAAAGAAAAAAGAAAAAGACTGTTCTTGGTTTAACTGGAGGAGAAAGAACAAAGCATATTTTTTAATCTCTGAAGAATAGAAGCTTTGCTGAATCCCTCTGCTCTGCCCATTGGTGCCCAGTGAAGCAGACAAATTCAGAAACAGCCCACATTTATGACTTGGATGTGAATGGTACTGTTTCATAGTGACCATTAAAGAAATATATGATCTTAGGATAATATTCCAGAATTGGTTCTTGTTATTCATACTACAAAATGGCTAGAGACCCCAGTAATTCTACTTGAAGATAAAAGAATCCAGAGTTCATCGGATACTGATTCTCTGTTAACTTTGTGAAAAATGCCTGGTTATTCACATATTAATAAGTATAGTTCCAAGTTAAGAGAGACAACTAATATTAATTATTTTAAATATAGAGGAAGAATTAATTTCACTTTATTTTTATATCTTTAGGTAAGCCAACATCTTTTCTAAGAACTGGTACTTTAAACATTTTTCAGATTCTTAAATAATTTAAATGGGGAATTAACTTTCAACAGAGGAGTATTTTTAAATTTTATTCTTTCTTCCTGTTCCCCTGCCACATTGTCATATTTTTCATATGGAGCTTTCTTATAATTGAAGTTCTCTGCTTACACAAATTAATTATATTGGTGACTAAATGCAATTGTTTTCACAGTACGTGGTGTTCTAGAAATTTATGAATAATAAAGAAAAGCTAAGATCTCTGACCAGCATGCCTAGATATACACTTATTATACAGCAACTGCATTGAAAAAAACTGTGAAGAAATTGAGAATAAATCCCCTGATGAGCAGAAAAATGTGTATGATTTGATGCAAACTTTCATGTGATCCCAATAAATGTTTTCTCTAAAACAGAGGAAAACACTGGGATTTTAGTCAAGGGATCTCTTTCCATCAGGTTTGAGGATGAAAATAAATATACCTTTACTGGTTTATCTCAAACTCTTCATACAAGAAAAAAAATGGTTTTAAAATATTTTACTAGCTGAACGTAAGTAATGGTTCCTATCGTGTTCTATTTGAAATCTACTGTATCCTTCAGCTTCCTTCTCTCCCTGAACTATAGCCAAGACACAGAGATTCTTCTCTATCCATTATGTAAAGATGACATTACCTACAGGTGACTACAGTTCATTCTAGAACATTCGATCCCTCTGACTAGTACTTTAAATTATTTCAAAAGGAAAGGTTTCTCTGAGGATAGAATTACTCAACACCAACAAAATATCTTTCAGATTAATCTAACATCAGTAATCTGAATAAAGTTGCATTAATATTTGTTGTTGTCCAGGCACTAAATCGTGTCCTACTATGACCCCATGGGCTACAGCACATCAGGCTCCTCTGTCCTCCCAGTGTTTGCTCAGATTCATGTCCATTGAATCAGTGACGCTATCTAACCATCTCATCCTCTGCCACTCCCTTTTTCTGTTGCCTTCAAATTTTCCCAGCATCAGGGTCGTTTCCAATGAGTTGGCTCTTCACATCAGATGGCCAAAATATTGGAACTTCAGCTTCAGCATCAGTCCTTCCAAATCCTCAGGGTTGATTTCCTTTAGGATTGACTGGTTTGATCTCCTTGCAGTCCAAGGGACTCTCAAGAGTTTTCTCCAGCACCACAGTTTGAATCAAATCTTAGATGTTCAGCCTTCTTTATGGTCCAACTTTCACATCCATACATTACTACTGGAAAAACCATAGCTTTGACTGTATGGACCTTTGTCAGTAAAGTCATGTCTCTGCTTTTTAATATGCTGTCTAGGTTTGCCATAGGTTTCCTTCCAAGGAGCAAGTGTCTTTTAATTTTATGGCTGTAGTCACCTTCTGCAGTGATTTTGGAGCCCAAGAAAATAAAGTCTGTGTCATTGTTTCCATTTTTCCCCATCTATTTGCCATGAAGTGATGGGATTGGATGCCATGATCTTAGTTTTTTTAATGTTGAGCTTTAAGCCAGCTTTTTCACTCTCCTTTTTTACCTTCATCAAGAGGCTCTTAAGTTCCTCTTCACTTTCTGCTATTAGGGTGGTGTCATCTACATATCTGAGGTTATTGATATTTCTCCTGGTAATCTTGATTCCAGCTTGTGATTCATCCAGCCCTTCATTTCACATGATATATTCTGTGTAGAAGTTAAATAAGCAGGGTGACAATATATAGCCTTGACACGCTCCTTTCCCAATTTTGAACCAGTCCATTGTTCCATGTATGGTTCTAACTATTGTTTCTTGACCTGCATACAGGTTTCTCAAGAAGCACGTAGGTGGTCTGGTATTCTCATCTCTTAAAAAAATTTCCACAGCTTGCTGTGATCCACACAGTCAGAGGTCTTAGCATAGTCAGTGAAGCAGAAGTAGATTCTTTTTTTTTCTGAAATTCTCTTGATTTTTCCATGATCCAACAGATGTTTGCAATTTGATCTCTGGTTCCTCTGCCTTTTGTAAATCCAGTTTGTACATCAGGAAGTTCTCAATTCACGTACTGTTGAAGCCTAGCTTGATGAATTTGGACCATTATCTTGTTAGCATGTGAAATGAGCACAACTGTGTGGTAGTTTGAGTATTCTTTGGCATCGCCTTTCTTTGGGATTGGAATGAAAACTGACCTTTTACAGTCCTGTGACCACTGTGAGTTTTCCAAATTTGCCACAATACTGAGTGCAGAACTTTATTAGCATCATCTTTTAGGATTTAAAATGGTTCATCTGCAATTCCATGACCTCCACTGGCTTTGTTCATAGTGATGCTTCTTAAGGCCCACTTGACTTCACATTCTAGGATGTCTGGCTCTAGGTGAGTGACTATACCATCGTGGTTATCCAGGCCATTAAGACCTTTCTTGTACAGTTCTCCTGTGTATTCTTGCTACTTCTCTCTCTCTCTCTCTTTTTTTAAATCTATCTGCTTCTCAATGCAGCCACGCATTCTTAGCGTCAATCAAATCAGCCTTCTCCAAACGCCAAGCCGGTATCAATGCTATAGAGAATAGACTCCCAGATGGTAGAGTAGAAGAATGTGCATTCATCTTCTCCTGTGAGAACAACAAAATCACAACTAGCTGCTGAACAACCATTGATGGGAGGATGTTGGAACCCACGAGAAAAGGATACCCCCATCCAAGAACAAAAGAATCTTTAACAAGATAATAGGAGGGGCACAATCACATTAAAGACAAACCTCATACCTTCCAGAGACTCAGAGGGCATAAACAAAACCTTGTGTGCACCAGTACCAAGGGGAAAGGAGCAGTGACCCCACAGAAACTGAGCCAGACTTGCCTTTAAGCTTTCGGCATCACAAAAAGACATTTGTTTACTTTTGGTTGTTCTTTAAATTTACCTATGATCCAAGTTCTGAAACTAAAGCCACATGTTTAGTAAATGTATTGTTTTACCCAACTGATTTGTGATTTTTGAGTCTTGATTAAGAAATCTTTTCTTATTCCATGGTCAAAGGGACCTCCATTTATCTACCATATAGAAGTCATGGATTCACTTGAAATATTTAACTTTATCTAAGTATAGATCATCTTTATTTTTCTTTAGTGAGCCAGTTTTCACCATACCATCTACTAAGTAATTTGTATGTTTCTGCTGAATTTATCATGTAATATCAGTTTCTCTTTCAATGATATATTCTATTTCTTCCAACACAAAAAGCTTCCTTATCTTTTATTGTTTTAACTTTTCAATGTATTTTAATACCCAATAAGCAAATTATATTCCTTTAATTTAGTTATTGACTCATCCCTTATATTGATGAAGTTTATTCTTGACATAAATTTTAGAATCAGCTTGTGAAGTAAAACCAAGTTAGGATATTTATTGTCATTTAATTTAATTTATAGACTAATTGGGGTGAATTGATGTCTATATTATGTTATGTTTTGCCAGCCATGAACATAATGTCTCTTTTCATTTATTTAGTTCTTCTTTAATGTCCTTTAATAATCTTAACATATTCATCATCAAGGACATGTGATTTTGTGGTTAGGTTTGTTTCTAAAAAATCTTGTTATCTGTTATAATTTCTAGATGGTTAATTTTTGTAGGCTGAATGTGTATCTGACAACTTTGATGAAATCTCTTGTTTTATTAGTTCCTTTATTCTCTTGGATTTTCTAAGTAGACAGTCATTTTCTCTGCAAATAAGAACAGTTTGGACTGATCATATCAACTGCCTAATATTTTATACTTAATTTTCATACCTATTGGTATTTATTTATTTTTAAATCTTAAATGTAAAATTTTTGTTAATTTTTATTTAATTAATTAAATAAAAGATCTATTTTGTTAATTTTTTATATCTATGTTAGTAAATTTTTAATTTCTTTTATATCCCTGGTCCATCTATTACAGTGGTTCTGCTTTCGATACTACATTTTGCTTGGCTTGTTGTGTCCCTGTACTTGGCTTGTGGGGGTAGATTTTTTGCAGGCTGAAGGCTTCTCTGTCCTCAAAAGTGTTTGAAGGAATTTAGAAGGCCATATTCTAGTCTCTGGTGAGTCCAGAAGGAAAGAGTGGGGCAGTGGGGCAATGCCTATGCATGACAGAATTCCAGTTAATATTCTTGTCACCTTAAGAGGATAACGCTGGGAAGAATCATGTTTTACCCACCTTGACTGCCTGGAAGTGAGAGGTGAAGGAATGAATGCCCAAGAAATTGGCCAAAAATCTTGTTTTGCCCAACTTCTCACCCTGGTAATTTTTTTTTCCCCCCATTGCTGCACAAAGGGTATACACCATTATCAAATATTGCTGTAGGAATGGAGAAGTCAATTATTGGTATAAACCAAAAGTGGGTGAAAGAAAAAAGAAAATAATCAGACAGTTTCTCTCTAACTGATACTACCAGAGCATTGCCATCCACCCTCTTGCCTCTGCTCCAAGTTACAGCCATTCCCCTGGGACCTCCAGGTTACTTAGTATTAGTATTAGTTGCTCAGTCATGTCCAACTTTTTGCGACCCCATGGACTGTAGCCTGCCAGGCTCCTCTGTCCATGGGATTCTCTAGGCAAAAATACTGGAGTGGGTTGCCATTTCCTCCTCCAGGGGACCTTCCCAACTGTACATAAAGCTAGCTTATGCAAATAACTTCTGGAGTTGTGCATTATACAGACTTCATGGCCACATCCAACAACTGTAAACCCGCTCTCCCAATTCTACCAGTTCAGAGGAGCCATCTATGACCTCAGATATATAGTTTGCTGTTGTTTCCTTAGTTCCATATTTTCCTTAATAGTTCTCCAGCATTCAGAGAATAAGCAGCCCATGCTCTTTCACAAACTTGGTAAGAACTGAAAAGAACTGGTGGTTCTCACTTCTAATCCCACTTATTTAACCTCTCTCTCTCTTTGTTGCTGTAGACAGAATCTCCAATGCTATAATGAAAGAATAGTCATTTTCACCATTGCCTTTACCCTCATCTTAAATGGAATATGACTAAACTTTCCTCATTAAATGTATTTGCTGCAAGTTTTGGTGGAATGACCTTGAGGAAATTCTCTCTCACTTTTTGCAGTCTTCATATGCTATGCTATTTTAAATCATAAGTAGGTTTTAAAGTTCACAAACTATAATTTTTAAATGTATAGATTTTTGAGCTATATATACTTAGTATTTTAATATAGTAATTATAGTATTTATTGATGTAAATTTTGTTCTTAGTTTATTATAATGATGAATCCCAATGATAGCTTTCTGATGTTCAACTGGTTCTAATTCTGGGATAATTACTGTTTTATCATGCCTTTTCCCCCACCAACCTTAGAGGGTTAAGTTAGCTGATTTTTTTTTTTTAATGATTTTTATGCCTTTTTTGTAGTAACATAAAATAGGGATTATTTATTTCCTAAAAATTTGTAACACTCACTTAAAAATTCATGGTATCCTAGGATTTTTATTTCTTTACTTCAGTCTTTTTATTATAACTTATTTGTGGTTTCTTTTTTATTTTTGTCATGAGAATTTTATATATTTCAATATGTTTAATTTAGGTAGGTTTTTCAATTTTATTTCAACTAGATTACAAAATATATTTTATCATTATTTTTATGTCTATTTCTGTCTTCATTGCCTCAAATTAAGGTTTTAATTCTGCTTCTATACTTTTTCTCTTCATTCAGATATATATTTTTTAAATCTCACATGTCTTTCTCCTTATGACATCAACTAGTCTTTTCATTTTAATTCATCCTTTTATTATGGCTTTACACATCTATTTCATTGAGCTTTCCTAAGTCCTGCAGAGAGTTTAAAATAGTTTTCTAAAATTATTTTTCCTGGTCCCAGTGGTGAATGATTTTCAGAGATTGGCTTTTAATTAGAAGCATTCATTTTCTTTCTGCTGCTGTGCAATTGTTGCTGCTGTTGTTATTATTTCCCCTAGTTCACTCTTTTCTTGCATTAAGAGAATTATCTTTTTAGATGAAGGCCCAATTGTTCTGTTCAGTTTTTTGATGAATTTCAACTGTCTGCTAGCTTTTTACTTTATGGCACTCACAATTTTTTCAAATACAAAATGGATTTTCAGCATTAACATATTTTGTGTGCTATTATTCTCAACAGATAATTCATAAATCTTTTACAGTAATAAAAGATTTATAAATATATTAGTAAAACTCAAGTGTACATATGAAGATGTATGTGTGGAGAAGATAAATAAGTGACTTGAGGCCAGGGTACAAGATAAAGTAACACTTAAAAAATATTTGGGATACAATTCCCATTTTTCCTATTATTTCAACTTCAAAAAATGCATTATTAATATAATCTAGGGCATTTGCAGAAACCAGACAAATTAACAGGGAAGATTACTGAAATACAGCATTGGTTAAAAAAATAGTGAGAAACATTATTCTTAGTGCTGTGTTTTATTCTAAGTGTGGGGGTCCTCATATGGATTAATTTTTATCTAAGTTAATTTTATTTTCCTTACATGTTTTATCTATGATTCAATATATCCTATATTTATTTATAGATAATGTATGTACAAGGCAATACATTAGGTACTGCAGGTGATACAAAAATGAATTAATAATTTTTGCCCTAAAGTAACTCAAAATATTCCAAAAGAAGATAAACAAGCAGTTTGAGTGTAATCTTCTGATTTCTGCTGCTTGGATTTGACTCTTGACTTCAACTTTTACTGGCTGTCTGAACTTGGGCTTTATAGTATCTCTGTACCTCAGTGTCTGCATGAGAAATGGGGCTAATAATAGTTTTAGTATCATAGCATATTAATGTACAATATTTATTAATATAATAGTATCATTATCCCTCCCTGAGGATTATTGTGAGGGTCAGTGAGTTGCCCATGTCGAGTGTTTAAAAAGTGCTTTTAGCACATAATGTATCATCTGTAAATATCAGGTGTTATTTTTATTTAAATAAAACATTTGACAAAAAATAGAGTTAAAATGAGTACTATATAAAAAGTGCAAGGTGAATTTTCATCTCATTTCAGGTGAATTTTGTTTAGAAATTATAAACTTTGGATAAGTATCAGTTTCTTTCAGTTTCTATGTGACTTCTCTTTCAAAAGTGATAGGATTAGATAAGCATTATTTACTCTGCTACTTAAGAAAATACCTTATGGAAAAACCTAATACTTTCCTTTGTTCTCTCTGAGATGTCTACTTAAAAAAAGAAATCCATTTGCTTTTTTGGTAAGACACATATGCAATGAATTAGAAATAGTTACGTATTTTTCAGGGAAATAGATACAGTTTTTGATGTGTATAAGCCCTATTCACTTTTCTTCAGAAGTGTCTTTATAGTTCATCCCATATGACTGTTTTAGCAGTTTTATTTAGGTCCATGCCCTACATTTATCTCCCTAATGCACTTGAAATTCATCTTAATTAGTTTTATCAAATAAAAGGTATTTTTAGGTATAAAGAAGAGAAAAAGCCCGATCATTATTTAATAGGTGGTGTCCTACCACTGGAGAAAATTATTTTTTTTAAACTCTGGGCAAAAATAAAGAAAATAAACGTTCAAATCTCACTGAGTCCTTTATCCCAAAGCCTGCAAGCTAACACATTGAATCATTTGTTTTTAAAAAGTTCACCAAGATTACAGTTGTGTAAGGATTTTCTCTAAGACAAAAATTTAAGTGCCCCACTAAAAGAAACTTCCTAACTTGTATCAAAACTCAGTTTATATTCCCACAGATGTCTAACAAGCTCTGTATATGGTCTTGGATTATAGACAGGGAAAAATCAATAGCCTGCTGTCTCAAAGGCACCGATATAGATTATGAATCACAGCCAGGAAGTTGTCAGTGATTTCAGCTGCCAACAGAGCTTCAGTAAAGATATTTGCTACCTCATATTCTTTTAATGTGAAGCTTTCATATATGAAATAGAACAGGTCACTGTTTTTGACAAAAACTTAAGAGAATCTTAAGCAGAGCAATGAGAGCGCCAAGCATAGCTCTGCTCAGACTGATCAAATACAGAATACACCGTTTCCACTGGCCCACGTGCTGTGTGAAAGGCAAAGATCAGCACAAAGGTCCTGTATTGCTGCCGGTTACTGGAGTCCTTGACCTCCACCTGGCTATGTCAACACACACATACAAATCCAATGGTTTGGCTTGGTTAGATCAAGCCCAACTAAACCACATTTTATGGCTGTAATGAAAATAACTCACTGGTCTAAATGAAGGAAGTACAAAACAATATAAAACCCTGGAGCTGAAATGGATTTCTGATTGTTAAGCCCACTTCTTCTGATTGACAGAGGAGGAAACAGGCTCAGAGAAAATGCAGGTGACTTAACCAGAGTCACTTAAGTAGAAGGAAAGATTAGAGCCTTCTCATGAATTATACTTATTTATTTCTGGGTTTCCCAGGTGGCACTAATAGTAAAGAACCCACTTGCCAATTCAGGAGACATTAGAGATGCATCTTAATCCCTGGGTCAGGAAGATTCCCTGGAGGAGGGTTTGACAACCCACTGCAGAACTTCCTGGAAAATCCCAGGGACAGAGGACCTTGGTGGGCTATAGTCCATAGGGTTGCAAAGAGTCAAACACGACTGAAGCCACTTAGCATGCACACACGCACACATGCAAGATATTGTCTCTTTATAAAATTTTATTTATTCATTTTTAAAATTTGACTATAATTGCTTTACAATGTTGTGTTAGTTTCTGCTGTATAGTATGTGAATCAGCTATATGTATACATATATCCTTTCCCTCTTGAGCTTTCCTCCTTCCCATCCATACCACCCCTCTAGTTCAACACAGAGCAGCAAGCTGAGCTCCTTGTTTTCTACAGAATTTTCCCACTAGCTATCTGTTTTACACATGGTAATGTGTATATGTCAATACCCCTCTCCCAATTCATCTCACCCTCTCCTTCCCCATCCTGTGTCTACAAGTCCATTCTCAACATCTGCATCTCTATTGATGGATATTTCTTGAAGGTGAATGAAATATTCCTCTCTATAACATAAAAATATTAAATTAACTCTAAAGAATATTTTAACTGTTTTAAGTTTAAGAATAAAAATAATATGTCTCTGTACAATTAATTCAGGAGCTGTGACAAACATTGTACACATTCTTCCAATATTTTAAGTGAAAGTGGTAAAAAGGTGTAAGGAAAAATTAGTAACTGTCATATGAAAATGGAAGTCTGGAAGACAGAGAGAAAGCACATGACTCTGTAGCTCCATCACTTACATGTTTCTTGAACTTATGAACTTCAATTTCCTCATTTTAAAATGAGTATGATAATACTTATATGCAATGTCAAATGTGTGCTATGTCACTTCCATTAGTGGCTGTTTTTGACGCTATGGACTGTAGCCCACCAGGGTCCTCTGTTCATGGGATCTGCCAAGCAAGAATACTTGAGTGGGTTGCCATTTCCTACTCCAGGGGATCTTCCTGACCCAAGGATCAAATTCAAGTCTCTTGAGTCTCCAGCATTGGCAGGTGGACTTTTTTACCACTGTGCCCCCAGAAAAGCCCCAAACTGCTTTTATTAGCAGTTTCCCCTAAATATAATTTGAAAGATGGGAAATAATAAAAACTCATTGTTTTACTAGTTCATGAAAGAATTAGGAAACAGAATGTTGTTTCCATCCTTTTAAAAGGAAGGAAAAATGGATTCTCTAAGTTATATTGAGGGCAGTTTCAGTGTGATGAGTGAAAATAACAGAACGGTTAGCACACAATGTAGTGATCACAGAAGAGTCTGAGACAGAACATATAATTCTGAAAGATGTGTTGTAATCTCACAGATAGGTTATGTAGACAAAGGGACATAAAAGAAGTAATAGAATTTGATTTTAGGAAGGCTTTCAATTCTTTTCCATGTGACATTCTGATTAACCAGTTCACCTTTTGAATATTTCCCATTCTTAGTTTCATATGCATAGTTTGAAGGCTAAAGCAACAGGTAACAGCTGACAATCACCTTGGGCTAGCAAATAAGATAGTTTAAGACTGTCCCCCACATTAAGTGTCTTCGGAGTTGTTCTACTTAGAATTTCAATTAGCGGAGAAAAGAAGAATTCTCCAATTGAGATTACATGTATAGGATAGAGTAGGATTAAAAAGCACAAACTCCAGAACAAATGTAGGTTTATGAGTGACTGCTCGGACAGAAGTTAACATACTTCTAAATACATTAAAGGATGAGTCATTCAAGAACTGACATGATAAGAATGCCAATCTTCTTTTAATTGAGTGTTCTGTCACATTCAGTGAACTGAAGATACATGAACGATCCTAGAGATGATTCACAGAAGACAAGCAGAGGTGTTTAAAGAGAGATAGTTGATTCAGTGGAAAGTAAAAGTTGTAATGTTTAAACTAAATAAGAGAGAAGTTAGAGGATAATTGAAATACTGTCTTCGCTAAAGGAGAGAGTATTTTGTCCATGTGTTACATTGTTACTCTTATAAGAGGGCCAACCACCAAACTGTAAGTTCCATGGGTACAAGGACACAATCTACCTATCAACACAGTCATAATTGCATCCCCTGCAACTGATTCCTTCTGCTCCACTAGTGTTTACATTAAATGGGATAGAAATTCTAGGAACTCTGCACCATGGCAAAGCAGTTCTGGCTCCAGAAACCCTGCACAATCCATGGGCTGCATGCACACCTTCAGTGAGGTCTGATATCCGGCCTTGGGGTGCTCTTTCCTCTTTCAAGTCAGCTCTTCCTCGCATATTCTTCTTCTGCCCTTGGCTACCCTTTAGAGTTCTCATTATATCTTTACAGTTACTGCTTTATCATAATTTAATTATATTCATCTTCTCATTCAAATTACTGTGGTGTTCATTTTCTTAACTGTTCAGTTCAGTTCAGTCACTCAGCTGTGTCCGATTCTTTGTGACTCCATCAGATTTTAATTTTCATCTTTTCATTTTTTCTGAATACTTATTTTGAAGACATGTTTCTTGTACATAGTGCCTCAATGGCTTTTGTTTATTTTTTGATCTTTCAAATAAAATATTTTTTTAGTTGATTGTAATTACTATTATGTCTAGATTTCCATCTTTTTATTTTGTGCTTTCTTTTTCTCCCTTTCTCCTTTCTCTCTTCTTTTTCTTTTCCCTGTGTTTAAGAATGTGCATGCTGTAGTCTCTTTTCTTAGAAACATTTGTATACATGTTTAAATCAATATACATTTGATTCACGAACAACATAATTTTGGTCTGCCTGGACCCACCTACATGTGGATCTTTTTCAATAGTCAATACTACATATTAGTAGTATTTATTTGTAGTTCTTATTGTATTATACATACATGTGTTCTCAGTCATGTCTGACTCTGTGACTCTATGGACTGTAGCTCACCAGGCTCCTCTGTCCATGGGATTCTCCAGGCAGGAATACTGGAGTGGGTTACCATTTCCTCTTCCAGAAGATCTCCCTGATTCAGGGATCGAACTGGTGTCTCCTGAATTGCAGCAAATTCTATACTGTTGAACCATGCAGAAAGCCTGTTCTTACTGTACTGTATAAGTACATAATTTTGTTGTTGTTGTTATGGTTGAGTTAGTAGTATTGTAGCAATGTTAATTTCTTAGTTTTTTTTAGGGGGGTTGACTTTTTTTTTTAAACTTTATGTTTAGAGCAGTTTCTGGGTTCACAGTAAAACTGAGGGGAAGGTACAAAGATTTGTCTATTGATCCCCTGTCCCCTTTACCCTGCTGCTGCTGCTGCTGCTAAGTTGCTTCAGTCGTGTCTGACTCTGTGCGACCCCATAGACGGCAGCCCACGAGGCTCCCCTGTCCCTGGGATTCTCCAGGCAAGAACACTGGAGTGAGTTGCCATTTCCTTCTCCAATGCATGAAAGTGAAAAGTGAAAGTGAAGTCGCTCAGTCGTGTCCAACTGTTAGCGACCCCATGGACTGCAGCATATCAGGCTCCTCTGTCCATGGGATTTTCCAGGCAAGAGTAGTGGAGTGCGTTGCCATTGCCTTCTTTGTCCCCCTTCCCCACATGCACAATATTCTTCATCCAAGTGGGGCATTTGTTACAACTTATGCACCTATGTTGACAGCACAGTCACCTAAAGTCCATAGTTTAAATAAGAGTTTAAATAAAACTCCTCTGTGTTCTGTGATTTACATGTCATAAATTACTACAGGATCTGCAGTTTATTGAAGTCCCAAGTGTGGAACTGCTGATATGGAGGATACGGAGGCACTATACTACAGGTGGATTTTAGACCATGTGCAGTGTGCTTGCCTGTAATCCTACATTGTTCAAGGGTCAACTGTAGTCTCCAGTAGGAAACTGGAGTGGATTGCCATTTCCTCTTCCAGGGGATCTTCCTGTAGTCTCATCAACATCTTTACTCTCATTTTGAAAAATAGTTTTACTCTTAACAACCTTCTCTGACTCATTTCCTGAGGCTACCAAAAATTATTCTTTCTTAAATTTTTAAGCTTGCATATTAGGCATCATTGTTACTGTTAAGCCAGCTATATTTGTGCTTGTTAACAAGTTTACACTTTTGTCACCATTTTTCTAACATGTTGCTATTTTCCATTTATGACAATTTTTTGGCATCCTCCCTTCTCTATTTTTCTAAAGTATATTCTTCAGATTCTCCTTGAGTGAAAGTCTGTTGATAATGAGCTCATTCAGGATTTTGTTCTCTGATAATGGCTTTTTTTCTCAGAACATAACTTTGAAATATGCAGTCTTGTGTTTACTGCTATTTTCTTTAGGACTTTCAAGAAACTTTATTGATTTACATTTCTTATTTACTTATTTGGAAATTTTATTTATTTTCAATTTACTTGTTGCCTTGGAGAAATCAGATATTACCCTAATTACTGTTCAACTGTAGTTTTTTTTTTTTTTTTCTGCCTACTTTAATATGTATTTTTATTGTATTTAGAGGTTTGTAGAATCATTACAGTATGGATATCTTTTTGTCTTGAACTTTTTGGCTTAATATAAAGTTAGTACCATATTAGTCAAAGTTCTTCAGAGAAATGGAAACAATAAGATATATATATACATATATATGTACACATATATACACAACACATATAAAAAGCTTTCACTGTTCCTCAAATATAACAAGTTCCTAAAGTCGTCAAGCTTTTCACTATTTTGGAACATGTCAGGCCCATCCCTGATTAACGAACAATTCCAACTCCTCTTCTTTATGCCAGAAAGCTTATTTTAGAAAATCTACTGGGTTACTCATTCACATTATCTATCAATTTGATCTCTGTTTCCTCTGCCTTTTCCAAATCCAGTTTGTACATCTGGGAGTTCTCAGTACAAATACTGTTGAAGCCTAGCTTGAAGGATTTTGAGCATTACCTTGCTAGCATGAGAAATGAGTACCATTGTGTAGTAATTTGAAAATTCTTTCCCTTATTGGGATTGGAATGAAAACTGACCTTTTCCAGTCCTGTGGCCACTGCTGAGTTTTCCAAATTTGCTGGCATATTGAGTACAGGACTTTAACAGCTTCATCTTTTAGGATTCAAAATAGGTCAGCTGGAATTCCATCTCTTCCATTAGCTTTCTTCTTAGTAATGCTTCCTAAGGCCCACTTGAACTATGGACTGGTTCCAAATTGGGAAAGGCACATAACAAGGCTGAATATTGTCACCCTGTTTATTTAACTTATATGCAGAATGCATCATGCGAAATGCTGAGCTGGATGAATCACAAGTTGGAATCAAGATTGCTAGGAGAAATGCCAACAACCCAGATATGCAGATGATACCACTCTAATGTCAGAAAGTTATGAGAAACCAAAAAGCCTCTTGATGAGGATGAAAGAGGAGAGTGAAAAAATTGAGGACGAAAGCAGAGAGTGAAAAAATTGGCTTGAAACTCAACACTTAAAAAACTAAGATCGTGGCACTCAGGCCCATCACTTTATGGCAAATAGAAGGGGAAAAAGTGGAAGGAGTGACAGATTTTCTTTTATTGGGCTCCAAAATTACTGTGGATGGCAACTGCAGCCATGAAGTTAAAAGACACTTGCTCCTTGGAAGGAAAGCTATGACAATCCTAGATATCATATTTAAAAAGCAGAGACATGATTTTGTCAACAAACATCCATCTAGTCAAAGCTATGATTTTTCCAGTAGTCATTTAAGGATGTGAGTTGGACCATAAAGAAGGTTGAACTCTGAAAACCTAATACTTTAAAATTGTGGTGCTGAGAAGAATCTTGAGAGTCCCATGGACTGCAAGGAGAGCAAATCATTCAATTCTGAAGGAAATCAGCTCTAAATATTCACTGGAAGGATTGTTTTTGAAACTGAAGCTCCGATACTTTGGCCACCTGATGTGAAGAAATGACTACTTGGACAAGACCCTGGTGCTGGGAAAGATTGAAGGCAAAAGGAAGACTGTACGGCAGAGAATGAGATGGTTAGATAGCGTAACCAACTCAATGGACATGAATCTGAACAAACTCCTGGACACAGTGGAGGACAGAGGAACAGAGCAGGCTAAAGTCTGTAGGATTGCAAAGAGTAAGAGATGACTTTGCAATTGAACAACTTTATTACCCCAGAGAATGCAACTTCTAAGAAGATGATACATTTGTCCTGGGTCTTAGCATATAGGGAATTATTAAGTCATGAATAAATTTATTAATAAATAAAAACTAAAACTATTCGTTTGCAAAATGTCCATGACTTAAGGACTGCCATACAAACCCTTGTGGAAACCGATAGGCACACATGGTAATATCAGGCTTTAGTTGTCTCATTCTTTTAAGGCTTAGTGCTTAAACGGGTAGATTTTTATATACCTCAGAAAAATAGGAATTGCCAGATTGATACTTCACTTTTGCAATTTTCCCAGCTTGGCCTAGATTAAATAGGCCACAAAGATACTCTTTAGCTTTATTCAGCATCCTTAGCTATTCAAATTATATCCTGAACTATAAGGGCCTCATAGAAATCAATTGAAAAGAAAACAAAGTGATACAAAATTAAAGTGGCTAATTAAATACAAGAAGCCCCCCAAACTCTAGAAAATATGAAACATGTAATGTTTTAATTCCACTTGTTCAATAGTTTTGCTGTGTTTTTGAGGTTTCTCATTAAACTTTTGAAATATAAACAAAGCTATTGTTAAATTACTTACATTTAAATTAAACACATGACAAAATTCATTTTGAAAGGCACTCACTCTTGTCAAACTCTTTGCCATCCCATGGACTATAAAGTCCATGGAAATCTCCAGGCCAGAATACTGGAGGGGGGAGCCTTTCCCTTCTCCAGGAGATCTTCTCAACCCAGTGATCAAACCCAGGTCTCCTGCATTGCAGGAAGATTCCTGAGCCACATTTTAAATAAACATATTTTTCTAGTTTTAGTTACTAAAATTTTCCTTGTTTTAGTGCTATGTATCTTTAGAGATTGTACTTCCCTCATAGCTCAGTTGGTAAAGAATCTGTCTGTAATGCAGGAGACCCTGGTTCGATTCCTGGGTCAGGAAGATCCTTTGGAGAAGGAAATGGCAACCCATTCCAGTGTTCTTGCCTGGAGAATGCCAAAGGCAGAGAAGCCTGGCAGGCTACAGTCCTTGGGGTTGCAAGAGTAGGATATGACTTCGTGACTAAACCAACCAACCAACCATCTTCAGAGATACAGCCATTAAATAACCATGTCACTCTTCCCCTACACAAAGAGGGGAAAATATTTTCAAATTTACTTTATAAGATATTAAGAATCTGAATACCCTAAATTATTATTTTAACTTAAAAACACCCAATGTACTCCCAGTATTTTAAAGAAGTCACAATTTCAAGGTATTAAGATATGCCAAATAGAGTCTAAAACTTGTCTTTTTTTTACAGTTACACAGAGATAGTGATAATTTTAAAATATGAATAAGATTTTATTCAAAGTACTCAGCAGGCTTCTTATCTCATTCAGAGTGAAGGCAAAGGCTTGCAATGCCCACAATATCCCAGAAGATTTGGCTCCTAATTACTTGTTGAACAGTATGAAAAGGAAAAATAGGATACTGAAAGAGAAACTCCCCAGGTCAGTAGGTGCCTAGTATGCTACTAGAGATCAGTGGAGAAATAACTCCAGAAAGAATGAAGGGATGGAGCCAAAGAAAAACAATACACAGTTGTGGATGTGACTGGAGATAGAAGCAAGGTCTGATGCTGTAAAGTGAAATATTGCATAGGAACTTGGAATGTTAGGTCCAGGAATCAAGGCAAAATGGAAGTAGTGAAACAGGAGATGGCAAGAGTGAACATCGACATTCTAGGAATCAGTGAATTAAATGGGATGGATTGGGTGAATTTAACTCAGATGACCATTTACTACTGTGGCCATGAAACCCTTAGAATGAATACGGAATGAAGCAGGGCAAAGGCTAATAGAGTTTTGCCAAGAGAACAGACTGGTCATAGCAAACACCCTCTTCCAACAACACAAGAGAAGACTCTAAAAACAGACATCACCAGATGGTCAATACCAAAATCAGATTGATTACATACTTTGCAGCTAAAGATGGAGAAGCTGTATACAGTCAGCAAAAACAAGACTGGGAGCTGACTGTGGCTCAGATCATTAATTCCTTATTGCCAAATTCAGACTTCAAATTGAAGAAAGTAGGGAAAAACATTAGACCATTCAGATATGACCTAAATCAAATTCTTTATCATTATACAGTGGAAGTGAGAAATAGATTGAAGAGACTAGATCTGATAGATAGAACGCCTGATGAACTATGGTTGGAGGTTTGTGATATTGTACAGGAGACAGGGATCAGACCATCCCCATGGAAAAGAAATGCAAAAAGGCCAAATGGCTATCTGAGTAGGCCTTACCAATAGCTGTGAAAAGAAGAGAAGTGAAAAGCAAAGGAGAAAAGGACAGATATAAGCATCTGAATGCAGAGTTCCAAAGAATAGCAAGGAGAGATAAGAGAGCCTTCCTCATTGATAATGCAAAGAAATAGAGGAAAACAATAGAATGGGAAAGACTAGAGATCTCTTCAAGAAAATTAGAGATACCAAGGGAACATTTCATGCAAAGATGGGCTCGATAATGGACAGAAATGGTCTGGACCTAACAGAAGCAGAAGATATTAAGAAGAGGTGGCAAGAATACACAGAAGAACTGTGGAAAAAAGATCCTCATGACCCAGATAATCATGATGGTGTGATCACTCACCGAGAGCCAGACATCCTGGAATGTGAAGTCAAGTGGGCCTTAGAAAGCATCACTATGAATAAAGCTAGTGGAGGTGATGGAATTCCAGTTGAGCTATTTGAAATCCTAAAAGATTATGCTGTGAAAGTGTTGCACTCAGTATGCCAGCAAATTTGAAAAACTCAGCAGTGGTCACAAGAACTGGAAAAGGTCAGTTTTCATTCCAATCCCAAAGAAAGGCAATGCCAAAGAATGCTCAAACTACCGCACAATTGCACTCATCTCACATGCTAGTAAAGTAATGCTCAAAATTCTCCAAGCCAGGCTTCCACAATATGTGAAGAGTGAACTTCCAGATTTTCAAGCTGGTTTTAGAAAAGGCAGAGGAACCAGAGATCAAATCGCCAACATCTGCTGGATCATAAAAAAAGCAAGAGAGTTCCAGAAAAATATCTCTTTCTGCTTTATTGACTATGCCAAAGCCTTTGACTGTGTGGATCACAATAAACTGTGGAAAATTCTGAAAGAGATGGGAATACCAAACCACCTGACCTGCCTCTTGAGAAACCTATATGCAGGTCAGGAAGCAACAGTTAGAACTGGACATGGAACAACAGACTGGTTCCAAATAGAAAAAGGAATATGTCAAGGCTGTATATTGTCACCCTGCTTATTTAACTTATATGCAGAGAGTGAAAAAAATTGGCTTAAAGTTCAACATTCAGAAAACGAAGATCATGGCATCTGTTCCCATCACTTCATGCCAAATACATGGGGAAACAGTGGAAACAGTGTCAGACTTTAATTTTATGGGCTCCAAAATCTCTGCAGATGGTGACTTCAGTCATGAAATTCAAAGACACTTACTCCTTGGAAGGAAAGTTGTGACCAACATAGATAACATATTCAAAAGCAGAGACATTACTTTGCCAACAAAGTTCCGTCTAGTCAAGGTTATGGTTTTTCCAGTAGTCATATATGGATGTGAAAGTTGGACTGTGAAGAAAGCTGAGCACCAAAGAATTGATGCTTTTGAACTGTGGTGTTGGAGAAGACTCTTGAGAGTTCCTTGGACTGCAAGAAGATCCAACCAGTCCATTCTAAAGGAGATTGGTCCTGGGTGTTCTTTGGAGGGACTGATTTTGAAGCTGAAACTCCAATACTTTGGCTACCTCATGAGAAGAGTTGACTCATTGGAAAAGACTCTGATGCTGGGAGGGGTTGGGGGCGGGAGGAGAAGGGGACAATAGAGGATGAGATGGCTGGAGGGCATCACCGACTCGATGCACATGAGTTTGGGTGAACTCCAGGAGTTGGTGATGGACAGGGAGGCCTGGCATTCTGCAGTTCATGGGGTCACAAAGAGTCAGACACGACTGAGCGACTGAACTGAACTACTTGTTGATTTCACCAGTCTTCTCCTCCTGACTTTTGGACTCCATATTCAGTTATTTTTATTTGTTTGTCTATGTTATTGCAAATACCGTACTGTCTCTTTTATTGCAAGTTTATACAATCTTGATCTTCCCTGGTGGCTCAGACAGTAAAGAATCTGCTTGCAATGTGGGAGACCCTAGTTCAATCCCTGGGTTGGGAAGATCCCCCGGCAAAGGGAATGGCTATGCACTTCAGCATTCTAGTCTGGAGAATTCCATGGACAGTGAAGCCTGGCAGGGCTACAGTCTATAGGGTCGCAAAGAGTTGTACATGACTGAGCAACTAACACTTTCAGTTTACTTTCTTTACACAGCCTTGGATATCCATTAGTGTAAAACTCACAAACTTTGTTCTTCCATATTGGCTTAGCTCTATTCTTGTTTGTTTATACTTAGAATCAGCTTATCAGTTTCTGCAACACACATACACAGGCACACAACTGTAGGGATTCAGTTGAATCTGTAGATAATTTCAAGACTTGATATTACTATACCTTTTAGGGGGCTTTATGTAATTTTTTATTAAAAAATCTTATTTTTCTGTTACCTGAAATAACTTTATTTTGGGATGACTATTAAACATTTTCCAATGTCTTTTCAGAATTTCCCTGGGGGTGGCTCAGATGGTAACAACTCTTATGATGATTACAAAATTTTTGTACTTTGTTTCTCATATATAACTCCATATTTATGGATTTTCTACTACTGAATTTTTATAATCTTACTGGAATTGACCCCAGGTGGATATGCTGTTATTACTTCACTAATAACATTCTGGATTTGTTTTGCGAGTATTTCATTAATATTTTTAAATGAGTTCTACCTTAAGTGTAAGGTAAGGGAGTTAAAGAAGTCTAGGTTCAGAAAAAGAGTGAGACCGGCACTTTCAGAAACAGATCATCTTTAATGAGCCGAGAAGGGGCAGCAGTCAGATTAGCGAACTGCTGCGCTTATGCAAGAAAAGAGTAAGTATATATAGGCGTGTATGTGGAAAGTTACTGTCTTAAGGTGGTCTGTTCTTTTCTACGGTTGTTCGGAGCAGTTATCTCTTACACAGCTGGGACAAGGAATTTTGGAGATAGACTGGAGGCTGGACCAGCTGGGAGCTGGGCGTAATCAACCTTAATGTAATTTTTTTTCTTCCCGTGAGAGAGTTCTTTGTTTTGCATAGAATGGTGGGGAGGACCTGGAGGTTTTAACTCCAGGCTATTTTGAACCATGTAACTTTCCTTCATTAAGTTTCTCTTTCTGTTTTTGCTGAATGTTTTTGTTATCTTCTACAAACAAATTAAAGTCACTTTCTTCATTTTCTATGCCCTGGAACTATTTCTAGGAGATAATTGTTTCTGGTAAATTTGAAAGAAACTATAATACCAAATGAATCTTCAAACTCTTTATAGGGAATCTGAAACATTGGCTATTAAGTGTCTTTTGTGATAATTGTTTTTTTTTAATCAAAGAATGTTTAAATTGTTTTTATTAATTTATATTTCCCTGGAACATTATACATTTCAGTAAGCTTTTCAAAAGCATTTGCTTAGACATTCATTCTTATGGTCTTAAATGAGCAATTTCTTCTTGTTCATATTTAGTTTTTTATGTACTTTCATTTTTTTCTTCATTATATTTAAGAGCTTTTCAACTATATCAGGCTTTTCTATTGTTTTTAATGAGATGATTATTTTTAAACTTATTCAATAAATTTTTTAAAATATATCACATTCTGCTATAATCTTCATTCATTTTTCCCTGTAGTAATCTTTTATTTATAATGTTTAAAACTTAATCTCGATGTAATTTATTGTTGCTGAATAATAGAAACTTTAAGCAGTTCAAAATTTCAGCTTGCACATCATTGATTCAATTTTTACAGTATAGATTCTTTACTGCTTTCAAAGCAGTTTTAAAATTAGTTATTGTGTCTTTTGTTTCCTTTCATTCCCTCCTTATCTTATTCAGCTCCTTTTGCCCTTCTGTCTGGCTCCCAGCTCTTTCCTTTTTATATCTCAGTCTATTGTCTTATCCTCTCATCTTTCATCTCTTGTTTCATGGTTTTCATTTCTTTTTCTTTTTATGGCAAGACAAAGCAGAAACTTTCTAAAATCTCCTTCTTTATTCTGCAGCATTTACTTTATTTTTAAACCAGGTTTTTCCCTCTGATTTTTGAGGTACTGTACTCTTCTCATCTTATTATGAATAATCTTGTTTTACAATATCTTTATGATTTTTTTCAATTTTTTTCCAACCAGCCTTAAATGATGAGATATTATCAATAATCAACATTTCCCCCGAATTGAGCAGGTATACTAAATTTTTTTGTCTGTGTGATGTCATTGCCCACTGTATTGTTAACAAATCAGGCAGAGAAAAACTGAGTTATGTTAGTTGGGGGAAAAATAGCTGCTAAAGCTGATTAATTTTTTGGAGATGCCCTAGGCATGCCTGTGGAATTATTTTCTAAGGCTCCTTTTGCTTACTAGAGAAAAAGATACAAAGGCAAATGGTCCCTGAATTTACCATGGGTCAGCCTTGACTCTACCTCTGTGCTCCATCGGTTAGCTTCAGTTCACTTCAGTCGCTCAATTGTGTCTGACTCTGTGACTCCATGGACTGCAGCACTCCAGGCCTCCCAGTCCATCACCAACTCCCGGAGTTTACCCAAACTCATGTCCATTGAGTCAGTGATGCCATCTAACCATCTCATCCTCGGTGGTCCCCTTATCCCACCTTCAATCTTTCCAAGCTACAGGGTGTTTTCCAATGAGTCAGTTCTTCGCATCATATGGCCAAAGTATTGGAGTTTCAGCTTTAGCATCAGTCCATTCCAATGAATATTCAGGACTGATTTCCGTTAGGATGGACTGGCTGGATCTCCTTGCTGTCCAAGAGACTCTCAAGAGTCTTGTCCAATACCGCAGTTTAAAAGCACCAGTTCTTCAGTGCTCAGCTTTTTTTATAGTCCAACTCTCACATTGATACATGACTACTAGAAAAACAATAGCTTTGACTAGATGGACCTTTGTTGGAAAAATAATGTCTCTGCTTTTTAATATGGTGTCTAGTTTGGTCATAACTTTCCTTCCAAGGAGTAAGTGTCTTTTAATTTCATGGCTGCAGTCACCATCTGCAGTGATTTTGGAGCCCCCCTCAAATAAAGTCTGTTACTGTTTCCACTGTTTCCCCATCTATTTGCCATGACGTGATGGGACCGGATGCCATGATCTTCGTTTTCTGAATGTTGAGCTTTAAGCCAACTTTTTCTCTCTCCTCTTTCACTTTCATCAAAAGGCTCTTTGGTTCTTCTTCACTTTCTGCCATAAGGGTGGTGTCATCTGCATATCTGGGGTTAGTGATATTTCTCCTGACAATCTTGATTCCAGCTTGTGCTTCCTCCAGCCCAGCGTTTCTCATGATGTACTCTGCATATAAGTTAAATAGGCAGGGTGACAATATACAGCCTTGACATACTCCTTTTCCTATTTATAATCAGTCTGTTGTTCCATGTCTAGTTCTAACTGTTGCTTCCTGATCTGCATACAGATTTCTCATGAGGCAAGTCAGGTGGTCTGATATTCCCAGCTCCTTCAGAATTTTCCATAGTTTATTGTGATCCACACAGTCAAAGGCTTTGGCATAGTCAATAAAGCAGAAAGAGATGTTTTTCTGGAACTCTCTTGCTTTTTTGATGATCCAGCAGATGTTGGCAATTTGATCTCTGTTTCCTCTGGCTTTTCTAAAACCAGCTTGAACATCTGAAATTTCATGGTTCACGTATTGTTTGAAGCCTGGCTTGGAGAATTTTGAGCATTACTTTGCTAACGTGTGAGATGAGTGAATTTTGTGGTAGTTTGAGCATTCTTTGCCATTGCCTTTCTTAGGGATCGGAATGAAAACTGATCTTTTCCAGTCTTGTGGTCACTGCTGGGTTTTCTAAATTTGCTGGCATTTTGAGTGCAGCACTTTCACAGCATCATCTTTTAGGATTACCTCCAGTAGTTTCGTTCATAGTGATGCTTTGTAAGGCCCGCTTGACTTCACTTCACTTCATTCCAGGATGTCTGGCTCTAGGTAAGTGATCACACCATCATGATTATCTGGGTTGTGAAGATATTTTTTGTATAGTTCCTCTGTGTATTCTTGCCACCTCTTCTTAATATCTTCTGCTTCTGTTAGGTCCATACCATTTCTGTCCTTTATTGAGCCCATCTTTGCATGAAATGTTCCCTTGGTATCTCTAATTTTTTGAAGAGATCTCTAGACTTTCCTATTCTGTTGTTTTCCTCTTTCTTTGCATTGATCACTGAGGAAGGCTTTCTTATCTCTCCTTGCTATTCTTTGGAACGCTGCATTCCAATGGGTATATCTTTCCTATTCTCCTTTGTTTTTCACTTCTCTTCTTTTCACAGCTATTTATAAGGCCTCTTCAGACAGCCATTTTGCTTTTTCGCATTTCTTTTTCTTGGGGATGGTCTTGATCCCTGTCTCCTGTACAATATCAGGAACCTTCATCCATAGTTCATCAGTCACTCTGTCTATCAGATCTAGTCCCTTCAATCTATTTCTCACTTCCACTCTACAGTCATAAGGGATTTGATTTACATCATAACTGAATGGTCTAGTGGTTTTCCCTTCTTTCTTCAATTTAAGTGAATTTGGCAATAAGGTGTTCATGATCTGAACCACAGTCAGCTCCCAGTCTTGTTTTTTCTGACTGTATAGAGCATCTTCATCTTTGGCTGCAAAGAATATAATCAATCTGATTTCAGTGTTGACCATCTGATGTCCATGTGTAGAGTCTTGTCTTGGGTTGTTGGAAGAGGGTGCTTGTTATGACAGTGCATTCTCTTGGTAAAACTCTATTAGCCTTTGCCCTGCTTCATTCTGTACTCCAAGGCCAAATTTGGCTGTTACCCCAGGTGTTTATTGATTTTCTACTTTTGCATTCCAGTCCCCTATAATGAAAAGGACATCTTTTTTGGGGTATTAGTTTTAAAAGGTCTTGTAGGTCTTCATAGAACTGTTCAACTTCAGCTTCTTCAGCATTGCTGGTCTGGGCATTACTTGGATTACTATTATATTGAATGGTTTGCCTTGGAGATGGACAGAGATCATTCTGTTGTTTTTGAGATTGCATCGAAGTACTGCATTTCAGACTCTTGTTGACTATGATGGCTCTTCCATTTCTTCTGAGGGATTCCTGCCCGTAGTAGTAGATATAATGGTCATCTGAGTTAAATTCACCCATTCCAGTGCGTTTTAGTTTGCTGATTCCTAGAATGTTGACGTTCACTCTTGCCACCTCCTTTTGACCACTTCCAGTTTGCCTTGATTCATGGACCTAACATTCCAGGTTCTTATGCAACATTGCTCTTTACAGCATGGAGCCTTGTTTCCATCACTGGTCATACCCGCAGCTGGGTGTTATTTTTGGTTTGGCTCCATCCCTTCCTTCTTTCTGCAGTTATTTCTCCACTGATCTCCAGTAGCATACTAGGCACCTACTGACCTGTGGAGTTCATCTTTCAGTGTCCTATCTTTTTGCCTTTCATACTGTTCATGGGGTTCTCAAGGCAAGAATACTGAAGTGGTTTACCATTCCCTTCTCTAGTGGACCACATTCTGTCAAAACTCTCCACCATGACCTGTCCATCTTGGCTGGCCCTACACAGCATGGTTCATAGTTTCACTGAGTTAGACAAGACCATGGTCCATGTGATTAGATTGGTTAGTTTTCTGGGATTGTGGTTTACTGTCTGTCTGCCCTTTGATGGAGAAGGATAAGAAGCTTATGGAAGCTTCCTGATGGGAGAGACTGACTGAGGGGGAAACTGGGTCTTGTTTTGATGGGCGGGATCCTGGTCAGTAAATCTTTAATTCAATTTTCTCTTGATGGGCGGAGCTGTGTTCCCTTCCTGCTATTTACCTGGGGCCAAACTCTTTTTGAGGTAATGCAGATAATGGTGATTTCCTTCAAAAGATCCCATGAATGCACTGCTACACTCAGTGCCCCCAGCCCTGCAGCAGGCCACCACCAAGCCATGCCTCTGCTGGAGACTCCTGGACACTCACAGGCAAGCCTGGGTCAGACTTCTGTGGCGTCACTGTTCCTTTCTCCTGGGTCTTGGTGCACAAGGTTCTGTTTATGCCTTCGAAGAGTCTATTTCCCAGCCTGTGTAAGTTCTGGCAGCTCTAAGGTGGGGTTAATGGCTACCTTCTCCAAGAGGGCTTATGCCATATCCACATTTGTTGCACCCAGAGCCACTGTCCCTGTGGCAGTCCACTGCTTACCTCTACCTCCACAGGAGATGCTCAAACACAGTTCTGTCTCAGTCTTGGTGGGGTCCCTGGGTCCTGGTGCACACAAGGTTTGTTTGAGTCCTCTTAGTGTCTCTGGCAGGAATAGGGTTTGATTCTAAACTCTAATTCACTCCTCCTACCTCATTGTGGGGGTTTCTCCTTTGCCCTTGGACATAGGGTATCTCCTCACAGCTGCTCCAGCATCTAACATCTTACTGGGATTTCTCTGACCTTGGACATGGGGTATGTCCTCACGGCTAGTCCAGTGAAGTGCAGCCACCACTCCTGACCTTGGACATGGCTTCTACAGGATCCAAATAGTTGTCCCTTGTCTTTCTGCTCTACTCATTACAATCTTTTTGTTTCTTTGTTTGTAGAACTCTATGTAGAAAATACCCAACTGGAATTTCTCTGTGTAATTTGTAGTTAAATGGTACTTTTCATTAATGTCTGGTACTGAAGCATGCTGCTCCCAATTTTGTACCATTTTAATGATTTTAGAAGGAGTCTGACACAAGAAGGTTATCCACTTGGACTCATCACTAATCCTCAGGTTGTCACTTATTTTTCATTGAAAGCACATATTGAGGAATGATTGTGATGGAAATTGTAATCCCTCCAAAACATTAAATTATCAGGTGGTAGAGAAACTGTATATATTTGAGTTGTTGTATCTCGTCCCAAACGTCTGACTTTACAAATGTTAGCTACTTACACTCCAACACTGTGAAAGATAGGAGCTCCATGATACCATCCATCAGCTAAATCTTTGTTAAAACAAAGCACATGCATTGTCTGGGCAAGGCTTTCTCCTTTGCAGACCTCTTGTACAGATGTTCTAGAGTTGATTGGGATGAACTGATTGGGCCTGGGGTATTCCTTATACATGCAGGGTAAAGCAGAATCTCCACATGACAGTTGTGTATAGAGTGTATGTAAAAATCAGTGATATGTCAAGAAGGAACCAGAGATAGATGTGCAAATGGCACTTGAAAGTTTTAATTTGTATACCTGCTTTCTACTCTGCAGCCAGTTGTCTCACCAGGAATATCACATCTTCAGCAGAAATTTGTAAATGAATAAAAATGGGACAGACACAAGCATACAGAAAATGAAAAAATTGCTCAAGGATTTTGATATGTCAGCCTGTCTCTATTCTTTTCTGATGTCTGCTCTTTATTCAAAGTATTGTGGGTAGGGATTCATGTTAACATTTATGTAGAATTCAGTCAGCTCCGATCAGAGCCCCAGCAATGAATGAATGCATTGACTTTCCTTTTTAGATTTTAGAAACTGAAATATATCTTAAGAATTAATTGTCAAAATGATGCTGTGGTTTTAAAACTGCAAATCACAAATACAAATGAAAATGCAAGGTTTATATTGCACTCTTTACATTTCCAGCTAGGTTCTACATTTTTTTAAACAGCCTAGTCTTAACATTAATCTGCAAAAGTATATGCAGCATATTCTTTGGCATATAAGTGAATAAGCTTTTGCATTCTATTTCCCATCTTCAGTCCTTGATGTTCCAGGCTTAATATTGCAGGACCAGAAGCTTTTTTATTCTGCAATATGAATTGTGCAAATGTCTATCTATATACAGGCACAATCCATTTTAAATATCCACAAATTTCCCTAAAGTCCCAAGTGGTTTCCTTGGCAACAGGGCTGCTGAAATGTAAAGGGCTAAGGTAGTTAGAATGTTGCCTATCGTTCTTCCTCTCTAGGTTATTTTAAATAGCTGCAATTTTCTTTGCACATCTAAAAAAAAATCCACAGTGGTGGGAGATACAAAGGCGAATATGAGAGACATTAGAGGATAGTAGTACATCAGAGTCTAATTTGTGTGGACAAATTATTACTTTCACTGCTCCCTGATTTGCAGAGCACCATTTTCATGTTCCAAATTGTAGTACAAAAGAAGAGCAAACCATAAATACATCAGAATAATTTTTAGATAGAATGAGACAAAATATCTGCAAATAGCTTTTGACAATAGAGGCAGTGATTAATAATGGCAAGATATCTTTGCAAGTTCTTTTCAGTTCACAGGGGATAGCATGCATCTGATGAGGCCAGGCGTTGGTACAAAGAGCAGAAGGAAATTCAACAGCGGTGGGCAAGAAATATTCTCCATAACCTACAACCCTAGTGCATGCTCAGTCGCTCAGTCATGTCTGTCTGACTCTTTGAGACCCCATGGACTGTAGCCCGCTGGGTTTCTCTGTCTATGGGATTTTTCAGGCAAGAATAGTAGAGTCGGTTGCCATCTCCTTCTCCAGAGTCTCTTTCTGACGCAGAGATCACACCTGTGTCTCCTGCATGGCAGGCATATTCTTTATTGGAACCTTCAAATGTTTATTATGTGAATTATTTTGTCAACTATTGGTAAATTATTGAAGGTATTATTTGCTTTTATTAATCTGCCTTTCATACTTCCTCACATGGTTGAGCATGATGTCCTAATTATTGATTTTTAGGTGTGTCCATGGAATACCCATTACAGGGATTCCCACAGCAAAGGGACCTCTTCCACTGGAGGATCAAATTGCAAAGTCTTCTGTCATTTTCTTAGGGTTTGCCTCCATTCCTTCTATCCGCATGAGGACCCTAGCAATAAAGGCATATGTCTAGCAGCAATTCCCTTGATATCACTGCTTCATGTAAATAACTTGTTACAAGGTGAGTGCGTGCTCAGTTGCTCAGTCATGTCCAGCTCTTTGCAACCCCATGCCTGCCAATCTCCTCTGTCCATGGGATTGCCCATGCAAAAATACTGAAGTGGGTTGCCATGCCCTCCTCCAGGGAATCTCCCTGACCTAAGGATCCAACCCATGTCTCCTGAGTCTCCTTCATTGCAAGTGAATTCTCTACCACTGAGCCACCAGGGAAGCCCTGGTGTTACAAGGTATAAGGCAATATTTATAAACCCTATCTGACACTCCTATAACCCTAGTGACCAGACATCTTTAGTGACATCTGATTTCTAGTAACCAAATTGTTTGTACCAATAAAATCATTATTGATTGTTAGTTATCAGAACTTCTGTATCAACAAAATATTGACAATCCCACTTAACTGTGATGAATGTGTTTCCTTACCTGTCCATTTTATTGGAGAGTATCCTTCCAAATCATAACTCTGGAGAAAGAGCAATGCTAATTTTTATTTTTAAAGTTCTCTTGTGTATATGACAGAAGAAAACACTCAGTGTCATGATGCTTCCCAATAAGATTTTTACACAGACTTCTGAACCTATGGATCATCACTTAAAAATATTTTTTTAATAATACTCAATATATCACAATATTTTTAAATAACACATAATAAATTCATTCAAAACAAGTTGTGTTAGTCCTAACTAATCACATTATTCCTCAGACATTTTTATCCGACCTTTCATACCTGCCACCTTCAGCACCTTTCATCTTCCTTTACATCTTTTCTTTCTCTTTCTTTTTTCTTTCCTTCTTTCTCTTTTTTTCATGTTTTCTTTCTTCTTTCTCCTTTTGTTTTTTTCATCTGTCCTTCTTTCCTTCCTTCTCTCTTCTTTACCTCCTTCCTTCCTTCTTTTCTTGGGAACACAGTTTATTAGGGTAAATTATCTTTTAACAAATAATTACAGTAATGTCATAGATAAAGACTATTGGATACTTTAAGACTTAGTCTTTTACAACATGTAATATATAATACAGTCTTAGTATGCTGTGTAATATATGATAAAGTAAATATATAATTTAGTAAATGTGAGCTGAAGAATAAATGGAAGTATCAGGAAAGCGATTTGTGATAACTACTGACTGTAATTCTAAGTGGTAGGTGTTAGGAAACATAATTTTAGACCTTATGATAAGTTCTGACATAGCTAGGTTGCAATATACTTATAAGACTGTAACAGAAAATAAAATAAGAAAAATTTCAAAGGATATTAGATTGTATCCTAAGGAGTTTTGAATTCTATCTTATATGTTAAAGATTCTTAATATATTCATGCATAAATTCTTTTAAATTGTATGAAAACTATGAAATCTCTGCCTCTGTCTCTCTCCATCAAACTTTTCTTTAAAATTAGGGAATTCATAGATACCAGAAGCCCATTGATCAGGTCTCCAGGCCCTTGCTACTCCAAGTGAAATCCACTGGTATTACCTGGGGCTTGTTAAAAATGTGGATTCTTAGGTGCCAATTCCAGCTTAGTGGATTGGAATGCTAAACAGATTTCAAATGATCCATAAACATTAAAGTTTGTGAAAGACTGTTCTAAACATTGTTAAAGCACTGTAGCAACCAATGATCAAAATATCACATAAACAGAATAATGAAAAGCAAAGAGTGGCCATATTTATCTGTCTTTGCATTTGAAATTCTACTCCTGGAATGCTTATTTTCCTAAAACAATAAGATACATCTTGAGGGCAATAATCCTACTCTTCTCCAGAAGAGAGGAAACTTCAGGATGATAAAAGAGAGGGGGCAGAGTGTGCTAAATATGGTGAGAGTACTAGAGTCCCTGTTTATTTAACTATGTACCTTGGCATCTTCTGGGACCTCAGTTATTTCTTGCCATCTTTTTGATGATGACAAAACCTCTGTTAAGGACAACAGTGAAAAATAATTCTGATAAAAAATACAAAAAATGTGGAAAGATGGCAGAGGTGGTAGTGTAGTTTTTTAACCGGCACCCCCCCCCCCCCAATGCCAAGAACCCATAGAAACAGGAAAGTAGATAGAAAAATCAAAACCTACGAAGCTCTAATAGCAAATGTAGATGGGAAAGTATCTCTCTGAACTCCCATATTAATACTAATGCAAGGGGTTAGACCATGAAGAGTGGCAGGCCACACATTCACCAAGAGTTTCCCTGAGAGGTCCATTGGCCTAGTTACAGCAGAGGTTAAAGGAGGTGGGTTTCACAAGCCTCAGTGCGTGGTGAGGACAAGGAAACTATAAGAAAGTGGAATAATTATGAAGTGGTCTGGAGACCCCAAGAAATCAAAAATTAGGCGATGAAAACTTCTCAGGATAAAAATGCATTAGTTTTCTAGACTTCCGTGGTGGTCCAGTGGTTAAGAATTTGCCTGCCAATGCAGGGGATACAGGTTCAATCCCTGGTCCAGGAAGATCCCACATGCTGTCAAGCAACTAAGTCCATGCACCACAACTAATCAGCTTGCAGTCTAGAGCCCATGAACTGCAACTACTGAAGCCTGCTTGCCCTAGAGCCCATGCTCTGCAACAAGAGAAGCCACGGCAATGAGAACTCCATACATCACAACTAGAGAGTAGCCCCCATTCACTGCAACTAGAGAAAGCCCATGCAAGGCAATGAAGACCCACTGCAACCAAAAGTAAATAAATAATTTTTTTTAAAAAAAGATGCACTTTTTCTTAAATCACTGTGTAACAAACTATCACAGACTTAGCACCTTAACACAGTACACATTACTGAAGGGAAGTAGGGAAACAAGCATGACTCAAATAACTTTGGGAAATAGTACTTTGACTGGAAAATGTAAGATTAAAGACAGAAGAAACCACACTATGGTTGGTAAAGTTGATCCTCATGTGGGTATAGGTTAACAATTCTGAAACTGCTGGATGCATATACTAGAAATGAAAAAACAAGTCAGGAGATAGTAGATGGTGAAAGGCAAGCTTCTCACTGTTAGAGGAGGAGATACAGATAGGCAAGAAGCAGAGACCGAAATGAACTATGTTATACTGAGTTTGAGTCAAAGATGTAAGTAAGAACCTATGCTTAGATTAATGCCAAAACAGCTATAACAATAAATATGCATATTTACACATGAATGAGGATAAGCTAAGCTAAGTCACTTCAGTTGTGTCCGACTCTGTGCAACCCCATAGATGGCATCCCACCAGGCTTCCCCGTCCCTGGGATTCTCCAGGCAAGAACACTGGAGTGGGTTGCCATTAGGATATGTACATATATTTCCTAGTTCTGTCCACTGAAAGGAACATAAAAGCAAGGACTCTCAAATGAGCAAACCCAGTGTCCAGATCTTAGATTCTAATACCGTTTGCCTATAAAAGGAACTGGAGTTCTTTGGAGAAATAGCTGTCTTGGAATGGGCCATGGAGTATATAAATAAACCAATGGCATCTTTTGGTGCCTTAAAATAAGGAAACCTACAGTAAAACACAAAAGGCTTGGAGTATGTCAGGGGGACACAGAAGACAATCTGAAACACCTTCTAGTGTCTAGAATTGAGACATTTTAAGCAAAAATATTAATAACCTCAGATATGCAGATGACACCACCTTTATGGCAGAAAGTGAAGAGGAACTAAAAAGCCTCTTGATGAAAGTGAAAGTAGAGAGTGAAAAAGTTGGCTTAAAGCTCAACATTCAGAAAAACAAAGATCATGGCATCTGGTCCCATCCCTTCATGGGAAATAGATGGGAAACAGTGGAAACAGTGTCAGACTTTATTTTTGGGGGCTCCAAAATCACTGCAGATGGTGACTGCAGCCCTGAAATTAAAAGACACTTACTCCTTGGAAGCAAAGTTATGACCAACCTAGATAGCATATTCAAAAGCAGAGCCATTACTTCACTGACAAAGGTCCATCTAGTCAAGGCTGTGGTTTTTCCTGTGGTCATGTATGGATGTGAAAGTTGGACTGTGAAGAAGGCTGAGCGCTGAAGAATTGATGCTTTTGAACTGTGGTGTTGGAGAAGACTCTTGAGAGTCCCTTGGACTGCAAGGAGATCCAACCAGTCCATTCTGAAGGAGATCAGCCCTGGGATTTCTTTGGAAGGAATGATGCTAAAGCGGAAACTCCAGTACTTTGGCCACCTCATGCAAAGAGTTGACTCATTGGAAAAGACTTTGATGCTCGGAGGGATTGGGGGCAGGAAGAGAAGGGGACAACAGAAGATGAGATGTCGGATGGCATCACTGACTCAATGGACGTGGGTCTGAGTAAACTCCGAAAGTTGGTGATGGACAGAGAGGCCTGGAGTGCTGTGATTCGTGGGGTTGCAAAGAGTCGGACACAACTGAGCGACTGAACTGAACTGAACTGAAGCAATAATAATAATAATAATAATAATAATAATAATGTGGGGACTTCCCTGGCTGTGCAGTGGTGAAGACTGCCTTCCATTATAGAGAATGGGGGTTCAATCCTGTTCGGGCAGCTAAGATCCTGCATGCTTTGTGGCCAAAACAGAAAACAGAACAGAAACAATACGGTAACAAATTCAATAAAGACTTTAAAATAAATAAAGAATGTGATACTGAGTTATGACTCAAAATATAAAGTAAATGCTTTTGAGTCAATACAGAAATAAATAATTGAATAAAATGTTTAAATGAAGGTGAGAGGGCAAAATCTCCTTAGAAATTCCAAATAATTTATGTAGATATTTCTTCTTTAAGGGAGGTGGAACTTCCTATCCTTTTCCTGTGAGCGACTTAGTACTTCATGAATTGTTTTCAGAGATGTGAGAATGGAAAGGGGAAAAACGCTCATTTTACGATGGAGAAAATTGACAAACAATTCCTTGACTAAAAGAGTAAAGTTTTACGGATGATGAGTCAGATTGACAGCAAGTACCCTTACTGTGATGTAATGAGAATGTCAATTCACTTCTATAGTTTTCCTCTCAAAACCTATCACCTCAGTGTACTCAATAGAAGAACATTGACAAGCCCCAGTGGAAGAACATTCTACAAGATAATGTACAAATATTATTCAATATTCTTAGGGTCATAAATCAAGAAAAATATGAGAAATTTTCCCAGAGGAGAGGGGGCTGAGCCATGATGACTAAATGGTATGTGGTATCTTGGATAATATCCTAGATCAGAAAAAAGGACTTTAGAAAAAATTATAATAAAACCTGAATAAAGTATGGAGTTCAGTTGCAGTGGATGAATGTTGGCTTATCACTTGTGATAGACTATATCATGTGAAAAAACATTAACAATAGGGAAAATGGTATATGAGAATATAGGGCAGCAAGAGAGAGAATATACCAGTAAGACAGGCATTACAGTCTTATGCAACATTACTACATGTCATCACCTGGACATTATTTTGATTGAGAACTTGTATTGAGGGAAATCCACATAGACTACCATCCAAATTGAGGACAAGGACATTAAAGGCAAAAGAAAGAGAAATAGTCAGGCAAAAGTGAAGAAAGGATATGTAGACTCAACAGTCCTCATAAAGAACAAGGGCATTTTTTTTTTTTTACATGTGGAAAAATAAAGAGAGAGAAAGAGGGGGAGAACATTTGTCAAAATGTATCAAACTGTGCACTTAAAATGCTGTATTTTATTTTCTGCAAATTATAACTCATTAAGAGGATTAAAAGTTAAAATATAAATCCAGGAATAGTCAATGTTTATGTCTCTCCTAAAATGTATATATTGAAATCCTAATGCCCAGAGTAATGGTATTAGGAAGTGAGGCCTTCTAGAGGGGATTAGGACACGAATGAGATGAATGCCTTATAAAGAGGCCCAAGAGAGCTCGTGTGCCTCTTCTACCACACTCATTTCCCCAAGTCCCTGTCACACTGTAAGAACTCTGGTAGAACTCACCAGCCTTCACCAGAATCTCTGCTGGCACCCTGATTTTGTACTTCCAGCTTCTTACACTGTAAGAAATAAATTTATGTTGTTTATATATTTGGGCTTCCCTTGTAGCTCAGCTGGTAAAGAATCTGCCTGCAATGAGGGGGACCTGGGTTCGATCCCTGGGTTAGGAAGATTCCTTGGAGGGGGTATGAAAGGTTACACACTCCAGTATTCTAGACTGGAGAATTTATTGGACTGTATAGTCCATGGGGTCCCAAAGAATTGGACACAACTGAGCGACTTTCATCCTTTATGAGCCACCCAGTCTTTGGTACATTTATAATAGCATCCTCAAGAAAATAAGACAACTACTTCACAAACTATGAAAGAAAGGAGGAAAATTACCAAAAGTTACTTCAAAATAGACAAAAGGTCTAAATCAACATAGACAAAAAATAGAAAATAAACCACAAAAAAAGCACTATATTCATAAATGGGAGAATTGTAAAAAAATTTTAAACATCAGTTATCACAATTGTGGGGCTTCCCTCGTGGCTCACCTGTCAGGAACGTGCCTACAAGACAGGAGACACAGGTTCAATCCCTGGGCAAGGAAGATCCCCTGGAGAAAGGCATGGCTACCCACTCCAGTATTCTTGCCTGGGAAATCCCATGGACAGAGGAGCCTGGCAGGCTGCCAGTCCACGTGGTACCAAGACATGACTTAGCAACTAAAAACCACCAATCCCAATCACAATTGTATTTTATTTTATATTATGAAAATAATACAATTTCCACATTTATTTTAAATTGCACATCAATTTACTTATATTGTACACCAACTTGGATCAAAGATCAGATTTCCAAAAAAGAAAATTATAGATCAATTCTACTTATGATTATCAATATAAGTATCTCAAATAAAATGTTATCAGAAACAAAATACATTTAAAAGGTTATTTTTGATGTTTAAATGGCATTTATTTCAGAGATGCACATATAGTTTAATGTTAGCAAACCCATCTGTATTATTTGTTACATTAGCAGAACAGGAAATAATACTGCATGATCATCTCTAAAAATGCAAAAATATATTTGACAAAGTTTAATACTCTTTTATGTTTAAAAAAATCTCAGTACAATAATACATACCTTAGACTTTCCAGATGGCTCTCCAGGTGAAGATCTACCAGCAAGGCAGGAGACAAAAGAAACAGGGGTTTGATCCCTGGGTCAGTAAAATCTCCTGGAGAATGAAATGGTAACCCAGTCCAGTATTCTTGCCTGGGAAGTCTCATGGACAGGGGAGCCTGGCGGGCTACAGTATATGAGGCTGTGAAGAGTTGGACATCATTAAGCACCCATGCAACAACTAGAATCAATGCCAGTTAGAAAATAGGAACAAATTTGGGACTTAAGAGTTGGAAGCAGAGGAAACACTTTATCTATTTTCACATGACAGGATAATACAGTGGAAAAGTACTAAGGAATCCATGGGGAAAACTATTGCAACAACTAAGATAATTAGATTAAGTTGCAGCTTATAAATTCAGTATAGGAAATCAATACTCCACGTATATTACTAAAAAAAGTATAAAATCCACAATGGAAGAGATATCTTTTATCTTACAGAATAGATACATAAATATTAATAGATAGAGATAGGTAAATACATAAAGAATGAATTTCACATGAAATGTGCAAACCCTATATAAGTGAAACTCAAAATACTGATGCATGCAAATATATATTTGAGAAAGCATAAAGAATGAACATTTCTAAATAGTACATTTTTCTATCAATCATCAATTAGTTTTGCAACCTTTATAAATTTTGCACAATCCTAATAAATACAAAACTCTGAATATTCATTTGAAGGACTAATGTTGAAGCTGAAGCTCTAATGCTTTGGTCACCTAATGCGAAGAACCAACTCAATGGGAAGGACTCTGATGCTGGGAAATGTTGAAGGCAAAAGGAGAAGAAGGTGGCAGAGGATGAGATAATTAGATAGCATGACCAATTCTATGGACATAAATTTGGGTAAAACTCCAGGAGACAGTGAAGGACAGGCAAGTGTGCTGCAGTCCATGGAGTCACAAAGAGTCAAACATGACTCAGTGACTATAACAATAACAAGGACAAATATATGCACAATAAAACAATCATGCTTTTTTATTCCCCAAAAACTAAAGAAACATTTTTTAAATTTATTTATTTTTTTATTGAAGAATAATTGCTTTACAGAATTTTGTTGTTTTCTGTCAAAAACATATATCCCCTACCTTTTGAACTTCCCTCCCAGCTCTCTCCCCATTCCACCCCTCTAGGTTAATACAGAGCCCCTGTTTGAGTTTCCTTAGCCATACAGAAAATTTCCATTGGCTATCTGTTTTACATGTGGTAATGTAAGTTTCCATGTTCCTCTTTCCATAAATCTCACCCTCTCCTCCCTGGAGAAGCAACAAGTAACATACAAGGGACACCCTATATGATTAACAGCTGAGCTTTCAGCAGAAACTCTGCAGGCCAGAAGGGAATGGCAGAATATATTTAAATTACTGAAAGGGAAAAGCATGTCCACAAGTCTGTTCTCTATGTCTGTTTCTCCATTGCTGCCCTATAAGTAAATTCTTCAGTACCATTTTTCTAGATTCTGTATATATGTGTTAGAATATGATATTCATCTTTCTCCTTCTGACTTACTTCACTCTGTATAATAGGTTCTAGGTTCATCCACCTCATGAGAACTGACTCAAAGTGTTCCTTTTTATGGCTGAGTAATATCCCATTGCATATATGTACCACAACTTCTTCTTTCTTTTTTTCTTGATGAGTCTGGTTAAAGTTTTGTCAATTTTGTTAATCTTCTCCAAGAATTAGCTTTTAGTTTCATTAATCTTTACTACTGCCTGTTTTCATTGCTGTTTCATTTATTTCTGCTAGGATCTTTATGACTTCTTTCCTTCTCAATTTTTTTTTTTTTTGTTGTTGTTGTTGTTGTTGTTCTTTTTCCAGTTGTTTTAGGTGTAGATTAGGTTGTCTATTCAACGTTTTTCTTATTTCTTGAGGTAGGATTGTATTGCTATTAACTTTCCTCTTAGAACTGCTTTTGCTGCATCCCATAGGCTTTGAGTTATATTTTCATTGTCATTTGTTTCTAGTAATTCTTTGATTTCCCTTTTGGTTTCTTCAGTAACCTGTTGGATATTTAGAAACACCTTGTTTAATCTCCATGTGTTTGTGTTTCTTACAGTTTTTCCTTGTAATCTATATCTAGTCTCATAGCATTGTGGTCAGAGAAGATACTTGATACAATTTCAATTTTCTTAAATTTACAGAGGTTTGATTTGTGACCCGAGATGTGGTCGATCCTGGAGAATGTTCCATGTGCACATGAGAAGAAGGTGTATACTTATGCATTTGGATAGAATGTCCTGAAGATATCAGCGAGATCCATCTCATCTAATGTATCATTTAAGACTTGTGTTTCCTTATTAATTTTCTGTTTTGATTATCTGTCCATTGGTGTGAGTAGGGTGTTAAAGTCTCCTACTATTATTGTGTTACTGTCAATTTATCCTTTTATGTCTGTCACTGTTTGTCTTATGTATTGAGGTCCTCCTACATTTGGTGCATAGATATTTACAATTGTGATGTCTTCCTCTTAGTCATTATATCTTAGTCATATTATATTCCTCTTAGTCATTATATCTTAGTTATTATGTCTCCCTTAATCATTATATAGTATCATTTCTTATCTCTTGTAATCTCTTTATTTTAAGGTCTATTTTGTCAGAGTTACAAGGCCTTCTAGAACTAACACACAAAAAATATGTCCTTTTCATTATAGAGACTGGAATGCAAAAGTAGGAAGTCAAGAAACATCTGGAGTAACAGGATAATTTGGCCTTGGAGTATAGAATGAAGCAGGGCAAAGGCTAATAGAGATCTGCCAAGAGAATGCACTGGTCATAGTAAACACTCTGTTCCAACAACACAAGAGAAGACTCTACACATGGACATCACCAGATGGTCAACATCAAAATCAGATTGATTATATCCTTTGCAGCCAAAGATGGAGAAACTATATGGTCAGCAAAAACAAGACTGGGAGCTGACTGTGGCTCAGATCATGAACTCCTTATTGCCAAATTCAGACTGAAATTGAAGAAAGTGAGGAAAACCACTAGACCATTCAGGTATGACCTAAATCAAATCCCTTATGATTATACAGTGAAAATGGGAAATAGATTTAAGGGACTAGATCTGATAGGCAGAGTGCCTGATGAACTACGAACAGAAGTTCGTGGCAGGAGAGGGAAATCAAGACCATTCACAAGAAAAAGAAATGCAAAAAAGCAAAATGGCTGTCGGAGGAGGCCTTATAAATAGCTGTGAAAAGAAGAGAAATGAAAACCAAAGGAGAATAGGAAAGATATACCCATTTGAATGCAGAGTTCCAAAGAATAGCAAGGAGAGATAAGAATGCCTTTCTCAGCAAGCAATGCAAAGAAACAGAGGATAACAATAGAATGGGAAAGACTAGAGAAGTCTTCAAGAAAATTAGAGATACCAGGGAACATTTCATGCAAAGATGGGCTCAATAAAGGACAGAAATGGTATGGCCCTAACAGAAGCAGAAGATATTAAGAAGAGGTGGCAAGAATACACAGAACTGTACAAAAAAGATCTTCACAACTCAGATAATCATGAAAGTGTGATCACTCACATTCACCTAGACCCGGACATCCTGGAATGTAGAGTCAGGTGAGCCTTAGGAAGCATCGCTATGAACCAAGCTAGTGGAGGTGACAGAATTCCAGTTGAGCTATTTCAAACCTAAAAGGTGATGCTGTGAAAGTGCTGCACTCAATATGCCAGCGAATTTGGAAAACTCAGCAGTGGCCATAGGACTGGAAAAGGTCAGTTTTCATTCCAATCCCAAAGAAAAGTAATGCCAAAGAATGCTCAAACAACTGCACAACTGCAGTCATCTCACACGTTAGTAAAATAATGCTCAAAATTCTCCAAGCCAGGCTTCAGCAATACATGAATCGTGAAATTCCAGATGTTCAAGCTGGTTTTAGAAAAGGCAGAGGAACTAGAGATCAAATTGCCAACATCCATTGGATCATTGAAAAAGCAAGAGAGTTCCAGAAAAACATCTATTTCTGCTTTATTGACTATGCCAAAGCCTTTGATTGTGTGGATCGCAGTAAACTCTGGAAAATTCTTCAAGAGATGGGAATACCAGACCACCTGACCTGCCCCTTGGGAAACCTGTATGCCGGACAGGAAGCAACAGTTAGAACTGCACATGGGACAACAGACTGGTTCCAAATAGGAAAAGCAGTATGTCAAGGCTGTATATTGTTACCCTGCTTATTTAATTTATATGCAGAGTTCATCATGAGAAACGCTGGACTGGAAGAAACACAAGCTGGAATCAAAATTGCCAGGAGAAATATCAATAACCAGAGATATGCAGATGACACCTTATGGCAGAAAGTGAAGAGGAACTAAAAAGCCTCTTGATGAAAGTGAAAGAGGAGAGTGAAAAAGTTGGCTTAAAGCTCAACACTCAGAAGATTAAGATCATGGCATCCTGTCCCATTACTTAATGGCACATACATAGGGAAACAGTGGAAACAATGGCTGGCTTTATTTTTCTGGGCTCCAAATTCACTGCAGATGGTGATTGCAGCCCCGAAATTAAAAGACGCTTACTCCTTGGAAGCAAAGTTATGACCAACGTAGACAGCATATTAAAAAGCAGAGACATTACTTTGCCAACAAAGGTCTGTCTAGTCAAGGTTATGGTTTTTCCAGTAGTCATCTATGGATGTGAGAGTTGGACTGAGAAGAAGGCTGAATGCCGAAGAATTGATGCTATTGAACTGTAGTGTTGGAGAAGACTCTTGAGAGTCCCTTGGACTGCAAGAAGATCCAACCAGTCCATCCTAAAGGAGATCAGTTCCGGGTGTAAATTGGAGGGACTGAAATGATGTTGAAGCTGAAACTCCAATACTTTGGCCACCTGATGCGAAGAGCTGACTCATTTGAAAAGACCCTGATGCTGGGAAATAGTGAGGATAGGAGGGAAGGGGAGACAGAGGATGAGATGGTTTGATGACATCACTGACACAATAGACATGGGTTTGGATGGACTCTGGGAGTTGGTGATGGACAAGTAGGCTTGGCGTGCTGTGGTTCATGGGGTCTCAAAGAGGTGGACACGAGTGAGTGACTGAACTGAACTGAACCGGTTTTGTCTGATATGATGATTACTATTCAGCTTTCTTTTGATTCTCATTTGCATAGAATATATTTTTCCATCCCCTGACTTTCAGTCTATATGTGTCTTGAGGGCTGAAATGGGTTTCTTATAGACAGCATGTATATTGGTCTTGTTTTTTATCCATTCAGCCAGTCTGTGTCTTTTGGTTGGAGCATTTAACCCATTTACATTTAAAATAATTATTGATATATATGTTATTATTGCCATTTCTTAATTGTTTGAGGTTAATTTTGTAGATTTTTCCCTTTTAAGTAATTTAAATATATACTGCCATTCCCTTCTGGCCTGCAGAGTTTCTGCTGAAAGATCAGCTGTTAAGCATATGCAATTTCCCTTGTATATTACTTGTTGCTTCTCCCTTGCTGCTTTTAATATTCTTTCTTTCTGTTTAGTCTTTGTTAGTTTGATTAGTATGTGTCTTGGCATGTTTCTCCTTGGGTTTATCCTCCTGCATGGAACTCTTTGTGCTTCTTGGACTTGATTGACTATTTCCTTTTCCATGTTGGGGGAATTTTCAACTATAATCTCTTCAAAATTTTTCTCATACCCTTTCTTTTTCTCTTCTTGTGGGACCCCTATAATTCGAATGTTGGCACATTTAATATTTTCCCAGAGGTCTCTAAGAATATCCTCAATTCTTTTCATTATTTTTACTTTATTCTGCTCTTAGGAAGTTGTTTCCACCATTTTATTTTCCAGCTCACTGACTTGTTCTGCTTCAGATATTCTGCTATTGATTCCTTCCCGAGTATTTTTAATTTTAGTAATTGTGTTGTTTGTCTCTGTATGTTTATTCTTTAATTCTTCTAGGTATTTGTTACTTGATTCTTGCATTTTCCCCATTTTGTTTTCAAGGTTTTTGATCACCTTTACTATCATTATTCTGAATTTTTTTTCAAGTAGTTTGCCTATTTCTTTTTCATTTATTTGGATTTCTATGTCTCTAACTTGTTCCTTCATTTGTGTAATATTTCTCTGCCTTTATTATTATTATTATTTAGCTTATTGTGTTTGGGGTCTCCTTTTCCCAGGCTTCAAGGTTGTATTCTTTCCTCCTTTTGGTTTCTACCCCTCTAAGATTGGTCCAGTGGTTTGTGTTAGCTTCATATAAGGTGAGAATTGTGCAGAATTTTTGTTTGTTTGTTTTCCCTTTGATGGGCAAGGCTGAATGAGGTGGTAATCCTGTCTGCTGATGACTGTGTTTGTATTTTTGTTTTTTTCATTGTTTAGATGAAGCATCTTGCACAGGGTGCTACTGGTGGTTGGGTGATGCCAGGTCTTATATTCGAGTGGTTTCCTTTGTGTGAGTTCTCACTATTTGATACTCCCTAGGGTTAGTTCTCTGGTCGTCTAGGGTCTTGGAGTCACTGCTCCCACTCCAAAGGCTCAAGGCTTGATCTCTGGTCAGGAATGAAGATTCCACAAGTGGTTTGTTATGGCATTAAGTGAGATTGAAACAAACACCCAAAACTGGGAAACCAAACATGAATCCCAGACAAATGGCAGTTACAAAATCAGGCAAATAACAATTAAAATAATGAAATATATACATATACATATACACCCATAAGCAAATTCAAAACAGTCCAACTAAAATAATGTACATTATTAGATTGACCCAGTAAACAGAGGAAATCAAAAATTATATTTACCAGTTAAAAATAAAACTAACTGAAGCACAAACTGGAAAACAAAACTAAAGCAAGGTGCCGAGTGGGAAATAAAACAATGAAAATAAAACTAACAAATATGGTGAGAGGAAAAAAGAAAAGAAAGAAAGAATAAATATACAAAGTTAAATAGAGGTAGATAAAGAAGATTTATATACATTAAAGATTAACTACAAGGGGAAAAGAACAGTAGGAAAGACAAAGGAATAAATGTAGAAAAATATAATAGGTTTAAAAATTTAAAGATTAAAATTATAAAAAAGAGAAAAGAAAAAGAGAGAGAGAAAAAAGGAAACCTCCAGAGAACTGCAAAAGCCCAAAGTAGAGGCAGAGGTTTATAACAACAATAAAAAGTGTGACTGAACATACACATATACATATGCACACATCAGTTCAGTTCAGTCACTCAGTCGTGTCCGACTCTGTGACCTCATGAATCACAGCATGCCAGGCCTCCCTGTCCATCAGCAGCTCCTGGAATTTACCCAAACTCATGTCCATCTAGTCTGTGATGCCATCCAGCCATCTCATCCTCTGTTGTCCCCTTCTCCTCCTGCCCCCAATCCCTTCCAGCATCAGGGGGTTTTCCAATGAGTCAACTCTTCACATGAGGTGGACCAATTATTGGAGTTTCAGCTTCAGCATCAGTCCTTTCAATGAACACCTAGGACTGATCATCCTTACATAAGCAAAATCAAAACAGTCCAACAAAAATAAAGTACAATAGATTTACCCAGTGAACAAAGGAAACCAAAAATTATATCTACCAGTTAAGAACAAAACTAAAAGCACAAACTGGAAGACGGCACTAAAGCAAGGTGCCAACTGGGAAATAAAGCAATGAAGAGAAAACTAACAAATATGTTGAAGAAAGAAAAGAGAAATGATATGAAAAGCTAAACAGAGGTAGCTAAAGAAGATTTATGTACATTAAAGGTTAACTGCAAGGGGAAAAGAACAGAAGGAAAAGCAAACAAAGGAATAAATGTTAAAAAAAATAGGCTTAAAAAATTAAAAATTAAAATTAAAAAAGGAGAAAAAAAAAAAAAAGAAAGGAAAGCTCCACAGAACAGCAGAAGCCCAACGTAGAGGCAGAGGTTTATAACAACAATAAAGAATGTGACTGAGAAAAAAAAATAAATAAAAGCTCAAAAGCTTAATTGGATTTCATACAGCCAATAAAATCTACAACAGGCAACAGAGGCGGGGGGAAAAGTGGAGGGGGGGAGAAAAAAAATCGAAAAGAGTCTACAGAACTAGTCAAAACACAAGACTAATAAATGTTTTTCTTTAGTCACTGCTGTCAGTCCTTTCCCTTGCTGGGAGTCACAGTCCACCTCACCCCCCTAGGATGCCCTTCAATACTGTGCTGATCTCTGGACCTGTTGTGGTGGCAGGTCAGATTCTAATCTGGCCCTACTCCTGTGTGTTCTTGCCTCCAATATCCACAGCTATCAGAACTAGTGTGTTTTCTTTTGTGGGAGCTCTCAATTCTTTTTATATATTCCATAGATACAGAGTCTGCCTAGTTGATCGTATGGATTTAATCTGCAACTTGTACAGTTCGTGGGAAGGTATTGGGTCTTTTTCCTTAGCCACAGTGACCCTGAGTTTCAATTGTGGTTTTACTTCCACCTCTGCATGTGGGTCGTCCACTGGGGTTTGCTCCTGAGGCTGCCTAGGAGGACTTGGGTTTTCCCCTGTGACAGCCAGGTGTGGAGGTGGTGCAGCTGCTTGGGTTGCAGGGGTTCTGGCAGCACCAGGTACTCAGGGGTGTTGGCAGCTAGAGCAGCAGGAAATATAGTGCTCTAGAAGGGTAGGGCCACCAGTATTGGCCAATACACTCCAGTATTCTTGCCTGCAGAACCCCTCTGACAGAGAAGCATGGCAGGCCAGAGTCTATGGGATTGCAAAGAGTTGGACACGATGGAAGCAACCCTGCCTGCTTAGACAGGGTTAGATTTTTTTTTTTTTTTGAGAGTTGAGCCATGAAGGAGGCTCAGCTTCTTGGTTTTCAGGGACCCTGGCAGCGCAAAGGTATAGGGACTGCTTCCCACCCAGGAGTTATGTCCCTATCAGAGTCTTTTTTTGAGCCTTTTGTAGCTGGCGATCAGAAAGCCTCTTTGGTCAGTCTTTCTCCATAGCTCCACCCAAACCTTACCTGGGGTCCTTCTCTGTTGTTACACACGTCAGGCACATAGAGGGGCCCACCCTGGTTGGGGTCCTACCCTGTAGCTTGGCGTGTTAGGCACTTAAAACAGTGCCCTGGGTGGGGTCCTACTCTATAGTTCAGTTCATCAGGCATTTGATGGGCCAGTCTCTCTATTGTTCAGCTGTTGATGCTGGCATGTGGGGAGAGAGGTTATAGTGATGGCTCCACCCTCTACGCATGACTCAGCAGTTTCTCCTTGCTTCCGTGGCTGCCTGGCTTTCCTCCACAGGCATTTCCCACCACAATTCCCTCCCTCAGGTCCCCTTGATCTGTCTCTCCACAGTCAACAGCAGCCCTCGCCCTGGGAATGCTCCACAATCCCTAAACTCCAGCTCCTAGCCTCTGCGCCTTCCAGGGGATCTGCATCCCTATCCAGGTACGTTTCACGACACCAAGGACTGTCTGATTCTCATTCCACTTAGGCTGCCACAGATCAGCTGTTTCATCAGCCTTAAATGTTTCTCCTCGGACTCAGACCATTGCCCCAATGTGGGGATCGGACCCCTGCTTCAGTTCCCCCACCTGCTGAGGGCAGGTCCAGTCCTACTAACAAGCCTGTTTGTCTCCAGTTCCTTCCTCCTACTGAGTTTTGCGTGCTTCTATATGTTCTTTTCCACTGGTCAGGTACTCCTGTCTGCTCTCAGCTGGTGTTCTGCATGCGCTTCTGTGTCTGAAGGTGTATTCCTGATGTATCCCTGGAGAGAGATGTACTCCACATCCACCTGTTCATCCGCCGTCATGTTCTCCCTCAACATTTTTTTTTTAAATCAAGCTTATTTGCAAGAACTGATAAGAAAAAGGGCAACCAAGAAAATCTTGATATGGAATGAATCAGGGATCTCTATTTGGTATGGTAAACTATTATTTACCACATCAAATTAATCAGTATAAAAGTGGCATATATGTAGCCTGAAAAATCAATGTGGAAAAAAAAAATTCAGAAATATTCTCAGTAGTGTATTAAAATGTGGTTTCTAAAATCAGTGAATGTAATATAAATGGATAGTCACAATTAAAAAAAAAGAAAGGTTGTAATCATTTGTAATAAGGCATGAGAAAAATACCAAATTTATCATAAATTTCCATGTAAAACATGAGAGCATGAAGCTTTTAGGATAATGCATCAGTGTATTTCTACATACCATGAGTATGAGAAACTATTTCACAACTATATTTAAAACTTGTAAAAAACAAAGAAAAATTAACAACTTTTAACACATCTATATGGAAATGCTTGAACATAACAAAAAGTGAATGTCCCCAAACTATATTAATAAATGTTCATTTCACTAATGCTCAAAATTCTCCAAGCCAGGCTTCAGCAATACAAGAATTGTGAACTTCCAGATGTTCAAGCTGGTTTTAGAAAAGACAGAAGAACTAGAGATCAAATTGCCAATATCCGCTGGATCATCAAAAAAGCAAGAGAGTTCCAGAAAAAAACATCTCTTTCTGCTTTATTGACTATGCCAAAGCCTTTGACTGTGTGGATCACAACAAACTGTGGAAAATTCTGAAAGAGATGGGAATATCAGACCATCTGACCTGCCTCTTAAGAAACCTATATGCAGGTCAGGAAGCAACAGTTAGAACTGGACATGGAACAAAAGACTGGTTCCAAATAGGAAAAAGAGTATGTCAAGGCTGTGTATTTTCACCCTGCTTATTTAACTTATATGCAGAGTACATCATGAGAAATGCTGGGCTGGGTGAAGCACAAGCTGGAATCAAGATTGCTGGGAGAAATATCAATAACCTCAGATATGTAGATGACACCACCCTTATGGCAGAAAGTGAAGAGGAACTAAAAAGCCTCTTGATGAAAGTGAAAGAGGAGGGTGAAAAAGTTGGCTTAAAGCTCAACATTCAGAAAACTAAGATCATGGCATCTGGTCTCATCACTTCATGGGAAATAGATGGGGAAACAGTGAAAACAGTGTCAGACTTTCTTTTTGGGGGCTCCAAATTCACTGCAAATGGTGACTTCAGCCATGAAATTAAAAGACGCTTCCTCCTTGGAAGGAAAGTTATAACCAACATAGATAGCATATTATAAAGCAGAGACACTACTTTGCCAACAAAAGTCTGTCTAGTCAAGGCTGTGGTTTTTCCAGTGGTCATGTATAGATATGAGATTTAGACTGTGAAGAAGGCTGAGTGCCGAAGAATTGATACTTTTGAACTGTGGTGTTGGAGAAGACTCTTGAGAGTCCCTTGGACTGCAAGGAGATCCAACCAGTCCATCTTAAAGGAGATCAAACCTGAGTGTTCATTGGAAGGACTGATGCTGAGGCTGAAACTCCAATACTTGGGCCACCTCGTACGAAGAGTTGACTTATTGGAAAAGACCCTGAGGCTAGGAGGGATTGGGGGCAGCAGGAGAAGGGGACGACAGAGGATGAGATGGCTGGATGGCATCACCGACTCGATGGACATGAGTTTGGGTAAATTCTGGGAGTTGGTGATGGACAGGGAGGCCTAGCGTGCTGCGATTCGTGGGGTTGCAAAGAGTCGGACATGACTGAGCGACTGAACTGAACTGAATTCACTCATAATGAGAAAATACAAATTAGAAGTTCACTAATTTATTATTCCCCTATTATTTACAAGTTTGACAATAAAAAAAGTTGGTGAGTTTGTGGTAAAAATTAGCATTCTTATTGTGGTCATGGAGAATTAAACAACTTCAGTTAGAGTTTTTTGGGTAATATCTAGTGATACTATATAAGGTAAATCCTTATACATTAATTCTTTGAAATGGTGCTCATTTTTAGGAATATTTTCTTACACTGACAAATTTATGAAAACATATGTAGAATACTATCATTTCTGCTGCTGCTAAGTCGCTTCAGTCATGTCGGACTCTGTGACCCTATAGATGGTAGTCCATCAGGCTCCCCCGTCCCTGGGATTCTCCAGGCAAGAACACTGGAGTGGGTTGCCATTTCCTTCTCCAGTGCATGAAAGTGAAAAGTGAAAGTGAAGTCAGTCAGTCATGTCTGACTCTTAGGGACCCCACAGACTGCAGCCTACCAGGCTCCTCCTTCCATGGTATTTTCCAGGCAAGAGTACAGGACTGGGGTGCCATTGCCTTCTCCAACTGTCACTGCAGTATGATTTAAAGGAACTAAACACTGAAAATAGTTTACTGTCCATCCAGAGTTGACAGTAGTATTTAAAACTGCTGTCACACAATGGAATACTAACTAAAGAAATAGCTCTATATGAACAAGTAATTTCAGGGTATAATGTTTAAAACGAACAAACAAAAAACAAGAAGAAAAATGCAAATAGTTGCATGCTACTGTTTTTCCAAGAAATTTTGGTGGATACAGATATAAAAGACACATTTGCTTATGTTAAAATTTTACAAAGGGGAATGGGTAACTACAGTATTCATGAAATAATTATCCATGTAAGTGGGAAATAAAATGTGTGTGGGTGTAAGCAATAGAAACTAAACCTCTCTGCATATGTCTGTTTTGCAGATTTGACTTTGAGATCATGTATAGTACACCTGTGGCTTATTCATGTCAATGTATGGCTAAAACCACCACAATATTGTAAAGTAATTAGCCTTCAGTTAAAATAAATAAGTTAAAAAGATACTTTCTAAAAATTCATTTATAAAAATCTAAAGGCAAGTAAACAAACCTAAGACTATGTCAAATTAATGACTTAGCCATTAACTACCAAGGAAAGTTATTTCAAGACAGTTTAAAATCCAGTAATTTGGTTAGTTTCCATAGTCTATATACTTTATGAGAAAATAGCTACAAATAAAACACAAAAGCAAAAATTTGAACTCTCTCAGTTACTAGAGGTAGTGTTAATATTGCAATTCAGACACTATTGTAAGTGCATTGCAGGTTAAAATAAATGACTATGCTGGTGTCATAGAAAAGTGGATTTTTATTCAGGAGAAACAATATAAAAATAAGTTTAGCAACATTAAGTAAAACTCTATTATCTTCAATGAATAAAATATGGAAGTAAGATTTTATAGTCTATTTTATCTTATGAAAACTATTTCCTAACTGTCCAGAAAAGGCCTAGAAACAGTAACTAAACCAGTAATAAACCTCCAATACCCAGGTTTTGGTGTCTAAATGACATTTTCAAAGTAAACGACTGGGGCTCTCTGGAAAAGTGCTGATTCAAAATTTGGGGCATGAAATATACAAGATGATCCTGAAAACTGTTAGATTAGAAAGGGAATAAGATTATAAGGACTTCTAGGCTCATGGCCAGAAAACTCTGCCACAAACTACTTTGGATAATCTATACATTTAATGAATGTTAAATCTTTTTGAATACACATGATTATAATATAATGTAAAAGGCAAAAAGAAATCAAACACTAAAAACTCACTGGTTACCTTTGAACAAAGTGACTGTTCATCTTGGTTTATCAAAGGCAGGCAACCTGGCTTATTCTGCTTTTCCAGCATAATTATTAAATAGTGTCTTTTTATTTAAAAAAATGTACTGGTTTGGACAATAATTTGTATATTCAATTGACCTTTGTAGGATGCCAGAGGGCCAACATATTAAATTAAAAAATGGCAAATAGAGGTGGCAAAAAAAAAGTGTTTTATTTTGACTTATTTGTTTAAAGAACACTGTACTTCAGCACAGGTGGCACTAGTGGTAAAGAACCTGCCAGCCAAGGCAGGAGACAGATACAAGAAACATGTATTGGATCCCTGGGTTGGGAAGATCCCTTGGAAGAGGGCATGGCAGCCACTCCAATATTCTTGCCTGGAGAATCCCATGGACAGAGGAGCCTGGTGGGCTACAGTCCATGGGGTAGCAAAGTTGGGCACAACTGAAGTAACTTAACAGGCACTTACTTCAGCAAAACTAGTAATTTAGACAGAGATTTTCCTTCCTTTCTAAGATTTTTTTTTTTTTAATTGGATCACTTTTAAAGTCTTTATTGAACTTGTTACAATATTGGTTCTGTTCTATGTTTGGTTTTTTGGCCACAAGGCATGTGAGATCTTAGCTACCTGATCAGGGGTGGAACCTACATCTCTTGCATTGGAAGGCAGTCTTCATCATTGAACCACCAGGGAAGTTTCCTGAGACAGAGGTTTTCTTGATAAAGTATTGTAGCTAACTAATATATAAATATTGATAGAACTTTTGAAATCAATAGTTTTTCAACATCTATTTGATAAGTGAATCTAGGTAATGAACATCAATAAGGGAGATAAGATATTATCTCATTTTTACTGAAATCATATCATGTCACTTATGAAATATTTTTTGCCAGAAACTTAGATGTTATGAAGTTTATTCTCTTTTTATCTTTTCTAATTGCCAGTTTACAAAACATACAAGGAAGGGAGAAACATGTTAAATAATACCCGAAGGAGGTGAATAGCAAAGTTCAGTCTATAGGAAACTATAGGCCAGATCCCAGTTTCTTAAATGTATAAAATGTTAGGGGATGGGAAAAAAATCAACACATGCAAAGGATCCTATAAATCAAATGAGTCTTATGAAACATATTGCTTCATTACAACATGCAAAGTTAGTTTGGATATGGTTTCACACTAACTCTTTAAAATATTATAGGACAATCATGCAAACTGATGGATACTTAATAACATCAGGGTATAGAATGATTTGAAATATGTTTCAAACAGCCCTTCCATTTAAGAAAAACACACTGGTATATTTATGGATCAAAAATATGTGGTCTGGAGTTTTATTTAACATAATTGGAGGGAGGATGTGTGGGGGTTATAGATGAAATCTTTTGGGGGCAGATGTTCATAATTATTGAAGCTGTGCGGTAGGTGAGTGATAGATATGTATGTGGAGGTTATTTTATCATACAAAGCTTTAATTTTATATGTTAAAAATTTTCCACAATAAAATGTTTATCCAAAAATGCAGAAAATTTGAATACATGCCTATTCATCCAACAAGTATAACAGAAATACATTTAATAGCTATGTATCTTCTTTGAGACAAGCCATGCTTCTCTCTATTCCAGATCATTTTGAGTTGGAGATGAGCAGAGGGAAACATTTCTTTGATACATGAAACATCTTGTTCTCATCTACTCAGACCTGAAAGGGAGAATGAATCCCATTCATGTAATTCCCAGACCCTGCTACTCTCATAAAGCCAAAATTCTTTCAGAAATAGTCTTTCCTTTGTAATCTGGTATTAAGTGGTTATACTATTTTACCCCTAAATGGAAAGTCATTAAAAAAGTTCAGTAACTGGTTAAATGTACCCATGTATGGCCTATTTTTGAAACACAAAAGTACAAAATAATATCTGTATACAAATTCTTTTCATCTAAACTTGACTACAAAGTAATAACACTCATAATAAAAATTGAAAGACTGAAAGAGCCATTATTTATTGCCTCTTATAGCATGAGGCTTATGCTGGTACTTTAGCGATTTCTGTTAAAATACTCTGCCATCAAGACTAATCACCACTTTGCTCAAGGAGTTTTTTTTTTTTTTAAATCAGAGCATGCATCTTATAAGAACATATTATGGATATAAAACTACCATTTGAAATATCTCTTTATTTATTATAATGTGCAGATGACACTATTCATTTTTATAACTTGAGAATCCAGAAATAGTTGGCTATGTTTAGAGTAACCTTTATCTAAACAGATAAATGGAATCAATGCTCTATTTTAATCAATAAAATAATATTCTGTAAACTAAGGGAAAGGAGAAGCCATTAACAGTAATACTGAGCATGTTTTGTTTTGAAAAATTTTTGACTGTAAATTTTTCATGTGCTTTAAAAATTGTAATAGCAACAGAGATCAAGTTTTAAAGAGTGGGGAGACCATCAACAACATTAAAACACTTCCTTTGAGCAAACTCCCTCTAAGATGTTTCATATGGTATTCCTGCAGCTACTCTTATCACATAATATTACTTGTTTAGAATATTGGGGATTCTGGTCCCATTGAATCAAAGAAAGAAGATGTAAAATCTTTGTTTCAAATCTCAGACCCTTTAAAAGTGTACTATTTTTGTAGTTCATTTTTAATGTTTAGGTCATTTCCTCTTTTCAGGCTGTGAGTTTAGGAATGCCCAAAGACTGTATAACAAATCTACTCAAAAACCAATGAATGATCTCATAAAATATATATGCAGTTTGGGAAAGATATCTTGTTCATTTTATACTCACTTCATGATTCTATAATATATGTGAAAATATGTTTTATTATTTAAAAAGTTTTGTATAAAAGATTTGGATAGGAAAAGAAATGATAATTGGGTTCTAAAGCCTTTCATCTCTAGATCATTAGTAACCAATATCTCCAACTCAAAAGGGCAATGTATTTACCATCTACTCATCATTATCCTCCAGAAAAGCAGCACTTATGTATAACAAAGAAAGAGTTACTAGGTAACTGGTAAAAAATGAGCTATTGTAATTTTTGGTATACTCACAAATTAAAGCCGTATGCTATGCAGTTCAAACTACCTAACAGTCTGACAGGTAGTGTTGTCTGGGAAAATCAGAAGTCTTTCCCTCTATATCTTTCAGATGCAGTTTGGGCTTTGTAGTAAACTATAAGGTCCTTTTAATTTTATGCCTATATTTTAAATTCCCCTTATATAATACAATTTTTATATAGTAAAATAAATTTTATCAGAAATACTTCAGTGATGACATTTTGACAGAAAATACACAAATATGTGAGGACATTTAAAAATCTATGACTAAGGACCAGGTAAGAACATTGCTCCTTCAAAGGTAAATTTTCTCTCTTAAAAAAACATACTTTATTTTGGTTTTCACCATTACTTTCTAAAGAGACAAAAATAAAAATTAAAAAAAAAAAAACAGGTCAAATGTTATTTTGGACTGGCTTACATTTAGATTGACTTATTTATTAACTTTGGTATGCTGCGAAGTCACTTCAGTCATGTCCGACTCTGTGTGACCCACAGATAGCAGCCTACCAGGCTCCCCTGTCCCTGGGATCCACCAGGCAAGAACACTGGAGTGGGTTGCCATTTCCTTCTCCAATGCATGAAAGTGAAAACTGGAAGTGAAGTCGCTCAGTCATGTCTGACTCTTAGCGACCCCATGGACTGCAGCCTACCAGGCTCCTCCATCCATGGGATTTTCCAGGCAAGAGTACTGGAGTGAGGTGCCATTGCCTTTTCCTAACTTTGGTATAGTCTGATCTAATTAATTCTAAATCAAAGGCTGTCAAAAATAACAAATATCAAGTGCTAGGGTAGGGTGCTTAATTAAGAAACTTGAGTCTTCCTTGTTTTTGGATGAAAATTGATATCTTCCTAATTTACCACAGACTTTTTCAAGAAAAAACAGTAAAGTGGAATGTGAGGCAATCAATGTTTATGACTGGCATAGATTCTTATTTATTATGGTTATACAGACCTAAGTGTGTCCTAGGAAAAATAAAGAAAAATGTCTATTTAATAGACATACCTTTTAATTAAATAACTCTCATAAGCCTCAACTTCTGTTACTTCTTATAGTTTTGACAACATATGTGGACGTGGCTGTGTGTGCATTTACATTGTTTATTTTTTAAAAATCAGTTCTATCCTTCCTTGAATTCTCTCCATCTTAAATACATTCTCTTCTCACAGAGTATAAAAACATAGACTTGACAATAATCAGTAAGTCCTAGTTAATTAAAATACATGCACAAAACTGTTCTTGATCATTTAATAACTGGAAATAAGTTAGTCTGTTTTTTTCAGTCTGATGAGCCAGAATGGGATATAAAAATTCATTGTGTAAATTGTCTTCAAATAATAATTAATGAAAAGTGATGATGCATGTATCTAAAATTCAAAACTCAAAAAGTCTAGGGTTATGTACATTTTCTTTAAACATGAATATGATGAATGTGGCATTTCTGAGGGACATTAATATGAGGAAATTGGTAAGTCATTTATTTTGTGATTGACAATAAGGTTATACTTCTCTTTATTTATGCCAATTATTCCTTGGGGAGGGAAAGAGAGGGAAGTTCAAGAGGGAGGGCACATATGTATACCTATGGCTGATTCATGTTGATGTGTGGCAGAAACCAACACAATACTATAAAGCAATTATCCTTCAGTTAAAAGATACATAAATTTAAAATTTAAAAGAATTCTTACTAGCACTATGGTTAATTTTTATACTAGGTGTGATTATTCTTTAGTTCTCATTGTCTTTAGCTGAAAAAGGAATGAAGTTCTCTGTGGTTCTGGATTTTAAAAATGAATACATTATGTGTATTGCTTTAATCAGTGGTGTTTATTAACTGATATTAAGTAGAATGGCATAATGGATATGTCAGGTTGATTTATTTATCTCCCTGGGTTCTTGTTTCATCACAACAAAATTTTGGAACAACGGACTAAAGGGTTTAAAACAACAGACAAGGTATAGTTCTGTTATAGCTCAAGAAGACATATCTTTTATTAAACAGATATTCCCAAGACATGGGAGCAGGCTGACCCCAAAGAAGTCATCCTAACGATCCTTCTTGGCTTCTCCATTCTTATCCATCACCTCCTTTCGATTGCGCCTTGTGCACAACATTAGTCAGTATTAGTATTCTAACTAATCAATTATATTAACTAGAATACACATTCTTTTACTATGCAACAAATGCACCATCTAACAGTGATATCAGATTCACTTTTGACTTCTTAACATTTAGGTCCTCCCCTAGAATTACCCATCTTATTTGATTATGTTCCATTCAGTCTGTATTTCTCACTTCCAAATAATGCAGCCAAGACTTTGTCCCTGTTCTTGAACATTCTACATTCAATTTCTTAATAAATTCTGTCAATGTATTCTTTAAAATAACTGGTTAATGTCTTCCATTTTATTAAAAATATATTAGGTATTTTTCATTATTGTTTTAAGTTTGCATTTAGGCTTTGATGTGATGCTTTATATTTTGTGATTTGGTTCAAAATCAGGAAACATAAAAATTCCCTCATCAATATACACTTGTCAAAATTTATATATGAAACATGCCATTTCCTTCTCCACAGGATCGTCCCAACTCAGGGACCAACCCACATCTCTTGGATTGGCAGGCAGATTCTTTACCATGGGGAGTTTTAAATATCTACAGGGTACTAAAAGAAAATGCTAATTTTCCCCCTGCTGACAAACTCTATCTCAGGAGACAAAGGAAAAAAAAAATAAGGATTGTTAATATGGATGTAAATGAATGAATATAGAGAATCTGTTTTATGAGATGATAATGATGTGACTTTAAGAGAGATTTCACATCATATATGGTTATATGTGCTGTTCCAAGTGGTATTCTCAACACCTATTATAAGTGAATAAATGAATTTGGGGAAACAGTTCCTCAAAAAACTCTCAAAATGGTTCTTCATAAAATAAAGAATGATGTTGGTGAAAATGAACATGGGGAACTGTCAATGAAAATCAAAGTGCTTTTATGGGGTCTTTTAATGACCACAGATTAAAAATAAAAATACACCACAGAACAGAAATTGGAAGTCTGACTCTGAAAGTGTATTATCATTTTCAAACCCTTAAAGCAAACAAAGCTTTTTAGCTATATAGTGAGCAAGATTGTGAAAATTCTTATCCTTGAGCCAAATGCTACAATAATAGACAGCAAAAGAGGGAAAGATTGCCTTCTTAACTTCAATTTTGTTTCCATTTTTTGTGTCAAGGAGAATAATCTTCATGTTGGAAGGATGAAACTAAAATGGTGATGAGAAATAAAATTCAGAATAGTTGAAGAGATAAGAAAAGAAAAAGTGAAACAAATCTCCAAAGACTTCACTTTTCTGGCTCAGGAGGTATCTAACTTAGGGCACTGAGTAATTCCAAAGATAAGATCAATGCCAGTAATCTTTGAAGAGTTATTGAAAATAGGGGAACTGCCATGGGAATAAAGAAAAACAAATGTCCTAAGTTTCTGAAAAGGTTAGGCAGTGTCTTAAACCTATAGACCAGGGATCTTGACATTTATGCTCAGTAAAATATTTGAAGGGAAACTAAATGGATGAATGGTCTTTGAGTACTGAAAAAGGTCATGATTAGCAGCAGTCAGCATGTGTCCACCAAGAATAAGATATGGTATACTGTCTCCATTCCCTATTTTTAACATAATAACTTGGTTGGTGTTCTGGAGTACTGATATAGAAATAAGTCATCTATATTTACAAAATGTTTTTATTCTTTTATACAGATGGAATTACAGGAACTAGATAATAATGGTGATAGGCAGACTCATTCTAATTAAATGACCCAATAAATGAATATTAATTACTAATGTAACATCATCTTGAATAGATATAAAACTATCTTCTTTTTTTTTTCCCAGTAATAAGGAAGAAATGTTAGGTGACTGCAATGGTAGGTGTTTCAAATTTCATGTCATGAGTCCAAGCAAGGAGGATTTTATATACTTTCAAGTATGGAAGTGGATTAGAGATAAACCAAGAATATGTGGCATTTATAAGATCAAAAAATAGCTGCTCCGCAGGTAGACAGTTACAGCAAAGGAAAACATAGAATCTCTTTATGGTCTCAGAAGGAACTTAAGATTTGCAGACTTAGGGATGACGCACTGTTGCACCAATGGAAACTATGCAAAGTGGTCAATACAGTTTGAGATAAAAGACTACAGGAAACTAGTCATAGGGAAGATATTTTAGTTTGAAACATTCTTCAGACAGTTGGGAAAAAGAACCAGATTGACACTGTAACCAAGGAAATCAAGTTGGAAATAAGAGTAACTACACTGTGTCCAGAGGCTACCCTGGTGGTTCAGTGGTATGGAATTCTCCTGCCAGTGCAGGAGATGTGGGTTCAATCCATTGCCTGGGAAGATCCTCTGGGGAAAGAAATGACAATCCAGTCCAGTATTCTTTCCTGAAAATCCCCATGGATGGAAGGGCCTGGCATGCTATAGTCCACAGGGTTGCAAAAGAGTTGGACACAACTTAGCGACTAAACCCACATACACAACTGTGTACAGAATCAATGCAAAATTCCCAAAGTACTAATTTCAAGGTTCAGAATATGATTGGGGAGAATTTTTCTACCAAATCGGAGTTATTTTTAAACACCATGGACTTTCAGGCTTTGCAGAAATAAAGTTTTACCTATATATTCTTTATTGTGGTAAGAAACACAAAACATAAAATGTACCATCTTGACCATTTTTGTCCAGTGTAGTAGGGTTAAATGTATTCACATTGTTATGAAACAGATTTCCAAAAATGTTTCATCTTGCAATCTGAAACTTTATGCCTGTTAAACAACTTTTTGTCTTACTCCCAGCCCCTGGTAACCAGTTTTTTACTTTATATTTCTATGAATTTGGCTCGTTTAAACATTTCATATAAGTGGAATATTGAAGTATTTGTCATCCTGTGACTGGCTTATCTCACATAACATAATCTTAAAGGTTCATCCATGTTGTAGCATGTGATAGGATTTTCTTTCTTTTTTAGAATGAAAAATATTTCATTGTATATATGTCACATTTTATTTATCAGTTTCTCTCCTGATGCAGATGGGTTGCTTCTACCTTTGGCTATGAATAGTACTACCATGTGTAGAGGCATAGAAGTGTCTTTTTGAAACACTATTTCAATTATTTTGACATATACCCAGAATATTGTGACTCAATTTTTAATTGTTTTAAAAAACGAAAACCTTTCCATAGCAGTTGTACCATTTACAATATCTCTGATGATTTGTGATGTTGAGCATCTTTTCAAATGGTTATTGGCCATTTGTATATCATCTTCAAAAAATATTTGTTCAAGTCCTTTGACCATTGTTTAATTGTGTAGTCAGGTTACTTGATTTTTTTCTTGTTGAATTGTATGAGTTCTTTCTACATTTTGGATATTATCCTCTTATCAGATATAAGATTTGCAAATCTTTCTCTCATACTATAGTTTACATTTTCACTCTGCTGACTGTGTTTTTATTGTGCAGAAACTTTTTGGTTTGATGCCTGATAGATGTATTTTTTTTGCTTTTGCTTTTGTTTTTTGTGATTTCTTGGAAATCATTGCTAAGTTCAATGCCATGAAGATTTCACCCTTTGTATTTGTCTAGTAGTCTCACATTTTTAGGGCATAGATTTAAGTCTTTAGTTTGGATTATTTTTCTGTATGTAGCATAAGATAATGTGAATGTGTTAGTAATAAGATAATAATTCAACTTAATATTTTGCATTTGGAGATACAGTTTCCCCCATACCATTATTGAAGTGTCTATCCTCTACATATTAGTGACCTTGGCACACTTGTTGAAGATCAGTTCAGTTCAGTTCAGTCACTCAGTCATGTCCGACTCTTTGAGACCCCATGAATCACAGCACGCCAGGCCTCCCTGTCCATCACCAACTCCTGGAGGTAACTCAGACTCATGTCCATCGAGTCACTGATGGCATCCAACCATCTCATCCTCTGTTGTCCCCTTCTCCTGTTGCCCCCAATCCCTCCCAGCATCAGTCTTTTCCAATGAGTCAACTCTTTGCATGAGGGGGCCAAAGTGCTGGAGTTTCAGCTTTAGCATCATTCCCTCCAAAGAACCCCCAGGACTGATATCCTTTAGAATGGACTGGTTGGATCTCCTTGCAGTCCAAGGGACTCTCAAGAGTCTTCTCCAACACCACAGTTCAAAAGCATTAATTATTCGGCACTCAGCTTTCTTCACAGTTGAACTCTCACATCCATACATGACTACTGGAAAAGCCATAGCCTTGACTAGATGGACCTTTGTTGGCAAAGTAATGTCTCTGCTTTTGAATATGCTATCACAACAATATATGCAGGAATTTCTTTCTGGACTTTCTATTGTATTTCATTGGTCTATTTGTGTGCTTTATGCAACTACCATGTTATTTTGATTACAAAAGCTGTTAGGGTTCTCCAGAGAGAGAGAGCCAAAAAAATCTATGTATACATATTATAACATAATATATGTATATAATCCAGGAAGCTTGAGATCCCAGAAGACCCAACATTTCAGTCTGCATGTGAAGTACAGGAAAGACTAAGATCATGGCTTAAACTGTCAGGCAGGAAGAGATCCCTATTATTCAGCCTTTTTGTTCTTTTCAACTGGTGGAATGAGGCTCACCATCCACATTTGTGCAGGCAATCTGCTTTAATCAATACAGATTCAATTGTAAATTTCATCCAGAAAAACTCACAAACACATCCAAAATAATGTTTGGTCAAACTTCTGTTCATCATGTGGCCCAGTCAGAGTCACACATAAAATTAATCATAACAGTAGCTTTGTAATATGGATTGAAATCAGAAAGTTCAGGTCCTCCAACTTGGTTCTCTTTAAAAATAGTTTGAGCAGTTTAGACTTTCTGAAGATTCCATGCAAATTTTAGGATGAAATTTTCTATTTCTGATAAAAAAAAAAACAAAACACTGAGGTGATACGGATAGAGATTTAATTGAATTTCTAGATTGTTTTGGATAGTATGGACACCTTGATAATATTAAGTCTTCCAATTCGTTAACATAAGATTGTTTACATTTATTCATGCCCTTTATTTCTTTCAACAATGCTGTGTAGTTTTCAGTGTACAAGTCTTTCACTTCCCAGGTCAGATTTATTCCTAAAAACTGTATTCATTTTGATGCTATCATAAAAGGAATTGTTTTCTTTATTTTCTTTCTGTATTTATTTAAAATGTCTAGAAATGTAAATTTTTCCCCTCTGTGTGTATATGTTAGTTTTGTGTTCTGTAAACTTGCCAAATATATTTATTAGTCCTATCATTTTTTTTTTGTGGAATCATTAAGGTTTCCTGCATATAAAATCATGTCATCTATGAATAGAGATTATTTCACATTTTCTTTTTCAATTTGAATGCCTTTTATATCTTTTTCTTGCCTAACTGCTTTGGCTAGAACTTCTGATATGTTGAATAGAAACGGTCAGAACAGATATTTATGCCTTGTTCCTAATCTCAGAGGAAAAACTTTCAGTTTTTTACGATTGAGTATTATGTTCAGTTCAGTCGCTCAGTCGTGTCTGACTCTTTGCGACCCCACGAATCACAGTATGCCAGGCCTCCCTGTCCATCACCAATTCCAGGAGCTCACTAGACTCATGTCCGTCGAGTCAGTGATGCCATTCAGCATCTCATCCTCTGTTGTCCCCTTCTCCTCCTGCCCCCAATCCCTCCCAGCATCAGAGTCTTTTCCAATGAGTCAACTCTTTGCATGAGATGGCCAAAGTACTGGAGCTTCAGCTTTAGCATCATTCCTTCCAAAGAAATCCCAGGGCTGATCTCCTTCAGAATGGACTGGTTGGATCTCCTTGCAGTCCAAGGGACTCTCAAGAGTCTTCTCCAACACCACAGTTCAAAAGCATCAATTCTTTGGCACTCAGCCATCTTCATAGTCCATCTCTCCCATCCATACATGACCACAGGAAAAACCATAGCCTTGACTAGATGGACCTTAGTCAGCAAAGTAATGTCTCTGCTTTTGAATATGCTATCTAGGTTGGTCATAACTTTTCTTCCAAGGAGTAAGTTAGCTGTTGGCTTTTCATAAATGAAAGTAGTTTTCTTCTATTCTAAGTTTGTTGAGTGTTTTTATCATGAAAGGGTATTTATCTTGTCAAATGCTTTCTCTCTGTCTATTGAGATGACTGTGTTTTTGCCCTACATCTTGTTTTTGTACTACTCTGATTAATTTTTGCAGGCTGATATATTTCACATTCCAGGATTAAATCCCATTCCAGGATTAAATGGTCATGGTGCATAATCATTTTAATGTGCTATTGGTCAGTTTGCTAGTATTTTATTGATGATTTTAACATTAATACTCATCAGCACTATTAGGCAGTTGATTTCTTGTAGTGTCTTTGGCTTTGGTATTAGGGTACTGTTGAGTTTACAGAATGTGACTGAGAGTATTCCCTCCTCTCAAGTCTTTTGGAAGAGTATCAGGAAGATAGTTGTTAATTTTTCTTTAAGTGTTTGGTGAAATTCTTCTGTGAAGTAATCTAGTTTTGGACGTTATTGTTGGGAGGGTTTTGTTATTAATTCAACCTACTTACTCATTTTTGGAATATGATCAGTTTTTCCACTTATTTATGATTCAGTTTAGTGGGGTGTGTGGTCTAGAGATTTTTAAATTTCTTCTAGGTTATTTAATCTGTTGGCATACAGTTGTTCACAGTGTTCTCTTATAATATTTTTGTTTCTCTGCATTATTTGTAATGACCTTACATTTCTGATTTTAGCTAGTTCAATTTTCTTTTTCTCTTAGTTAATCCAACCAAGAGCTTGCCAATTTTGTTAACATTTTCAAAATAACAATTATTTTGATTGTTTTTTCCTATTGATTTTATTATCTGTTCTCTGTTTTATTAATCCTTTCCCTTATCTTTATTATTTCCTTGTTTCTGCTGCTTTTAATTTGTTCTGTTCTTCTTTTCTAATTTCTTAAGGTGTATGGTTAGGTTATTGATTTAATATATATATTAAAAAAGACATGCTTTATAGTTATAAAATTCCTTCTTAGAACTGCTTTTCCTGTATCTCATGTTTAGCTATGTTGTTTTTTCCTTTTCATTTGTTTCAAGGTATTTTTTTCATTCCCATGTGATTTCTTCTTTGACTCATACTTATTCAAGAATGTAGATTTTAGTTTCCATATGTATGTGAATTTTTTTAGTTTTTCCTATGCTATTGATTTTAATTTCATTACATTGTGATTAGAAAAGATACTTTGTATGATTGCAATCTTTTAAATTTTTTTTTGGATTAATTTCGTGGCCTACCAGGTGGTCTATCATTAGTACTGTTCCGTGTGCATCTGCAAAGAATATATATTCTTCTGTTTTTGTATGAAATGTTCTATATGTCTGTTGGATCCAGTTGGTATGTAGTATTGCTTAAGTCTTCTTTCCTTATTGATCTTCTGGCTTGTGTTCTATCCATTATTGAAAATGAAGTATTGAAAAACCACTTTACTATGTTGTTGTCTATTTCTCCCTTCAGATCTGTTAAGTTCACTTCATATATTTAGGGGTTCTGAACTTGGATATGTAAATACTTAGTGTTATATCTTCTTATTGAATTGCCTGTTTTTCATTATAATATGACTTTCTTCATCTTTTATAACTGTTTTTGACTAACTTGACCTCATATAGGGGGCTTCCTCATGGTGCTCTGCTCTATACATTGTAGGGGGAGGGATGTAGATGGGTGTGATAAAAGCTGTGAATTTTTCGGTCTCTCTTTTGCTGGAATACTTTCTTGGTTTTATAATGGCTTAAATGCTAATGTCTAGAGTTTCACAAAAGTGTTTTAGTCCATATATTGCTGTTAATTGCATGTCTCTGTGGAGGAAGGATGGTCTATAATTTCTGGTTTGCTATTTTACTGATGTGACTCTAGAGCTAGAACTCTGAACACCCTTCATCAAGAACAAGGGAAGTAGTAATATAGTTTTTTTTTTTAAGCTACTGTAGTTAAATTTTATCTAGAAGATTTTATTCACTTCTGGAAAGCACACATTAACACCTACAAAGACCAACTAGACCATATCTAATTTAAGAATCCAGAATTTTTAAATAACTCAAAATTAGAGGAAAAGAGCTTGAGACACCAATAGGCATCAGAAAGTAATGGCTTAGGAAATCATGTTTCTTAATCTTCATATTTGAACCTTCATGCTTAGTATACAGTAGGGGGCTCAAATATTACTTACTTTCAAACTGATTACAATATTATGAATTAGTAAGATATCCCAGCTTCAAGAGTTGGGTTAATGTGTCTGTTCCTACTGTTACGAATCAATCAACATTTACGTATAAGCTGACATGACTACCTGATTATATATTTAAGGATACCAAAAAGTCAGGGAAATGCATATTACCTCTTTTTACCCAATAAATAAAAGAAGGCTTCAGATTTTGAAATAAGATGTTATATTTTGAAATTAATTTTATTCTTCTAAATAGTAAGAATATCCCCCTAAAAACTTTTAACCAGTACATCATTGAATATGTGTCTTAAAATTGATGGAGATAGGAAGAGTTTCTGATTAGATTTAATAACTACTAGAACCATAATTAAATACTTTATGAGGAAAGTTTCTAATGATTGTTTTCTTTTAAACTATTCAATTTCATTGTGGATAGCATAAACAATGTTGTAGGGGGCAATAATAATGTTTAGCAATTTTTCTTATAAATTGTAGTTGCAATTAAAGCCACCACTTTATTCAAGGCACTCAATTCACTTGTTTATTAAGCATTTATTTTTATTCTTTATCTTATTAATTCAATAAATATTTTAAAAGGGCAGGTAACTGAGGCTGTTTTTATATTCTCATAATGCTTGCCATTAGTTGGGTAAAAAGCTTATAAAGCAATTCTCTGGGTACCCCTATTAATTAGGTGCTATTGATCCCCATTTTACAAATGAGGAAATTGAGGCTAACAATTTGAACAAGAGCTTATTAGTAGTTGCTGGTAGAATTTAGATTCAAATTCACACACATCTGATTCCCAAGCCTAGGCTCTGCCCCTTTTTAAACTATTTTTGAAAATGTTTATTTTCACTTATTTTAATGTTTCACTTATTTTTCTGATAAAGGGACACTGTTCAAGGTAATTTAAGGTGACAGATTAAAAATATTTTAGACTGATTCATAGATATAAAGACCAAAATGATGTTAAGATAAAATATTAATTAAATCCATGTTCTCATAATAAAATAATGTGACTTTTTCTATAAAAATTAAGCTTTAACATTTTTAATTGTGTGTCGATTTCAAACACTGACCTCACGAATATCACTAACTCATCTTCATTTTTGTCAACTATTTACTCTGATTTTTGTCTTGGAAAATGATATCCTCTCCCATATAATAAAGTAGCCATTTGGGTTTAGCTTAGGATGGCTAGAAAGAAATGTGATTTGATCTGCATCTTCCTCAAGTCAAGCATAGCAATATGGGTGATGCTTCACTTTAATGGACACAAATATGCACCAGATTCACATAACAGCATTTGCATTTATATACATAGAAATCAGAAACTGAATAACCTTGGGCCACTTATTTGCACTTGGGGTTTTCGATACTTTATTTGCAGAAGAAGAGAATTGAATTAGATAATTTGTCTCCAACTGATTTCCTAGAACTATTTGTTAAAATGACCTCAATACAAATTTGATGTTTTGAAAGTCTCTTTATCCACCATCTCTTAAGGCATAGCACATTATGGAAACATAATTTATGTACTTTTAAATATAAGTGCCACATGACATATAGGCTTAGTTGAAACATTTATAACCAAATGGAAATAATCAGTACCTTGGTTGGCTTACTGTGGGTAAATGTCTGTTTTTCTTCAGACATCTTTTACTTTAAAGTATTTCAAAGATAAGTTAGAGATCTTTTAGAGGCCATGGAATCCCAGGTAGGAATCCATTTCACTGAATGATTGCTAAACTCTCTTTCAATTTGGGTAATCTTGCAAGTCTTCCTTCCTTTTCTTTAAAGCATTGAAATAAGAATTTCAAATTGCTTTCCTGAATAGGAAAGGAATGTAGTACTGGGAATTTCTTGGTGAGAAAATAAATTAATCATTTTAACCTGATTCACTTTGTGTTTTCTCATTTCAGAACGAATGTTAAGTCAACAAATAATGCTTTTTTGGGACTGTCTTTTTCTTTCAATTGAAAACTTAAAAGAATTGCAAGTATGCTTGTAGTGGATAATGGACCTCTTAATATTTCTCAAGACTTGTTTTCTTTGCATATATAGCAATTATTATATTATTGTTGGTTTTGAGCCATGGAGTAAGTAAAAAATGTATATTTTAGTTTCAAAAAGAAGGTTGGAATACAGAATAATTGCCTTTTAAAAGGCAAAATGATGAAAGGTGTGGACCAGTGATTACTGGAAAGCCACTGTTTAAAATAGCTCCTTTTGGGACTTCCCTGGCAGTACAGTGATTAGGAATTAGCCCTTCCATTGCAAGAGACAAGGGTTTGATCTTTGATCAGAGAACTAAGATCCCACATAACTCACAGCAAAAATATTTTTTTAAATAAAATAAAATAATTCCTTTTATCTTAATGAGTTCTTTCTATAGTCACGTATTATTTTTATGCTCATGGAAAACTCATTACTTTCTAATTTATTGTGAATTTTTATTATTAGCCTTATGTATATTCCTCAAGGTTGTGCATATTCAGAATAATAACATAAGATTATTTGGTGTCTTAACTCATCTAATTCTAGTAATATTGATAGCTTTTCCTCATAAAATGTTTTAAAATATGCAATTATCTAATTAAAGGGTCACAAAAATTTGGAAAATTATTTTATTTACATTTTATAGTTGAAACCTGGAAGCTTACGTGAGTTGCATGAGAACTTTAATTAAAGGAAAATATGCTTTCATAATTTAAATATACTGCTTTCAAATTTAATCTTAATTTGCCAGTTAAGTTATTTTGTGACTGTTTAGTGAGATATGTTTAACAAGAAAGATTTTCAAATTTCCTCCTTCATGAGAATATATATTGTGGTATAGGAACAAGACAATAAGTCAGTGAGCAAACAAACCAGAACATTTCAAAATTGAAGAAAAATAAAATAAGTAGAGTGATGCCATAGATACCGATGGAATCAAGGGAAAAGGTTTTCACCATTACAGACAGAATTGTCAAGGATAGTGTCTTTTAAGAGATAATATATTACTTTAGAAATGAAAAATGAGAAGAAGGCAGTCTACAGAGCTGGGGGATGTTGTACCATGCAGCGGAAATAGAAAGGTCAAAATTTCTCTGGTAATAAACAGCTAGCTTGTCCTATGTGATTCAAAGAAAGAGTTCAGTTCATCAGAAGGAGAAAGAAAGAGAAGCCAATATGTAATAAATAATGGAAAGCATAGAGACAAGGACTGGAAAGCTATGCAGAAGCCAGATCATACAGTCTTAAGAATAGTCAAAGAACAGAATAGAATTCAAATTTTTTAATAAAGGTACTGAAATAGAATTACAACTCATATGACTAGGGAAAAACTAATGATCTGTATTACAAATGTGTGAACTTTTAGATATTTTATAAACAAGATCATACAGGAAAAGATGGTACAAAAGGAGAGGGTAAATTGGTGTGTGAGTGTGTTTCTCTTTCAATCCTTTCTGTCTTATCCTATCCCTTAAAGAACTGGTCCCCAACCTTTTTGGCACCAGGGACCAATTTCATGGAAGAAAATTTTTCCATGGGCCAGGAGAGGGAGGGAGATAGTTTGGGGATGATTCAAGTGCAGTAGTGCTTGCACTCCTATAATCCCACCACAGGTCTGACAGAAGACAGAGCTCAGGAGGTAATAGGAGTGATGAAGGCTAGCTGTGAATACAGGTGAACGGTTGCCTGCCACTCAACTTCTGCTGTGTGTCCTGGTTCCTAACAGCCCACAGACCTGTACTCGTCCATGGCATGGGAGATTGGAGACTCTGCTTTATAAGGGGGCAATGATTTTAATCACAGTTTATAAAATTTGTGAAATAAATACCTACTATTCCAAGGATCAGCAATAAGTATCACAACTTTTCTTTAAAAGGACATTTTTTGATATGATTATCTTTTCCCTCTAAATTTAGGAATTAAAGGCAACCCAAAGATTACTTAAACATTTTGGAACCAGTATATACACTATTTTTTCTTTGGCTATCCTGATGGCTCAGTGGTAAAGAATCTTCTTGCCAGTGCAGGAGATGCAGTTTCAATCCCTGGATCGGTAAGAGCCCCTGGAGAAGGAAATGGCAGCCCACTCTAGTATACCTACCTGGGAAATCTCATGGATGGAGGAGCCTGGTGGGCTACAGTCCATGGGGTTGCAAAAGAGTTGGATACAACTTAAAAACTAAACATCAACAAAATATGTTTTTAACTATTTATCCATGGGAATTAGATTATGATTACACATGTTCACAAATACATAAGGTAATAGGTTTCACTATACGATCAGCCTCCTAATTTGTTGGATTTAGAAGCTCTTAGTACTCTTAAAAATGGAGCAGCTTAAAAAATTTGAGTAAGTGGATTATATATATATTTGCCATATGATAGATTAGAACTTTGAATTTCCCAAATAGCTATTTATTAATTTATTTTAGAAACCACAATAATAAGCCCATAATATACTACCACAGATAACATATTTTTACTTTAAAAATCTGTGTTTTCCAAAAGCAAACTGCTGAGAAGATTGGTATTATTTATAGTTTTTTTTTTGCAAAACCAAGTTGCAGTTCCTTAAAGTTTAGTTGCAGTGTGGAATCTGAAACTACACCAGTGAGATTTTCTTGCTCTATTTCACTAAAATCCACTAGTCTATTTGCACTTTGAACTGATCTTATCCATGCATTATATTATGCAATTATGCATTGGTCATTTGGAAATAACAGCTACTTAGTTTTGCACACCCCTCAAGTGTTGATTCAATTTTTTGTATGATATTCATTAATATCATCACCTCTTGTTACAAAAATTATTAAGAATTAGAAATCAGGTTTTGACTTTAACTCACCATTGTTATGCTACATCAGTGAAATCTGAACATCTTAGCAATATTAATAAAATCATTTGACATTGCAGACCCCTGAAAGTGGCTCTTAATGTTCTCTGTGTGTTTGTTGAGTGTGTGCTACGGTAAGTCATTTCAACTGAGTCCGACCCTTTGTGAGCCGGTGGACTGTGGCCCACCAGGCTCCTCTGTCCATGGGATTCTTCAGGCAAGAATACTGGAGTGGTTACCATGCCTTTCTCCATGGGATATTCCCAGCCCTGGGATCAAATCTGCATCTCCTGCATTGGCAGGTGGATTCTTTACCACTAGCACCACCTGGGAATATTCTCTAATAGAGAGAGAGATTCTCTTAATATTTCTAATAGATTATAAAACATACTTTGAAAATTGTGTGACTTAGTGTGAGCTGGTGACTGTGAAATATGAGAAAAAAGATAGACTCTTTTGAAGGTGAAACTGTAGATTTATTAATGGATTAAATGTGAGAATAAAACTCATGATGGCATTTACTTGGAAATTTAGGAGAGAAATACAAAATGTTGAAGGGCAACTAAATTTCTTTTCCATATTAATAATTTCCTTTCCTAATTCTGCATTATTTAGGGAAATACATAAATACTTATCTTGAGGAAAAATAAGTATATTCTTTTGAATATTGACCTTGTGTGCTGTGATCTTATTAAACTTTCTTATTAATACTAGGAGGTTTTAGTGGATCTTTTGGGGATTTTCTATATAGACAATTAAGCTGTCTGATGATAGAGATAGTTACACTTCATCTTTTTAATTCCCAGTGCCTTTTACTTCTTTTTCATGCTTTGTTTTACTTGATAGGTGAAGTCATCCTATCTGAAATTTGACTGCTAGAAAATTTGCATTATCAATTTATTTTCTTCAAAAGATACAGCACAATTTGTGTATTTCAAGCCATCAGTGCTTTCATTCTAAGTTGCTAAATTCATGAGCACTTATTGTTCAAAGTATTCTTCAATTACCCCTTTAATGTCCATAGGGTCTATACTAATGTCTCCTCCTTCATTCCATATATATATGATATGTGATTTTCTTGTTTTCACCTTTGTCAGTCTGGTTAGAAATTTATCAAGTGTATTTGATGTTTATAATGAACCAGATTTTGGCTTCATGAATTTTCTCTACTGTTTTCCCATTTCAATTTTTTTTTTGGTAGCAATTATTAAAAGTTTATTGTGCACAAATCAAAAAGTCAGCTTGCAAAATGAGCACTCAAATCACATCATGGAACTTTGTATAATTTCTATTCTTATAACTTTGTTAAGGTTTAATTTACACCCATAATATTATTTAACTTTGTACTGTTTCATGTACACTTGAAATAAACATGTGTTCTGGTGTTGGGTAGAGTGTTAGGTTAAATTGGTTAATAATGTTGTTCAGGTTGTCTATATCTTTACTGATTTTCTGGCCACTTGTACTATAAGTTACTGAGAAAAAAATGTTAAGGTTTCTGACTACAACTGTAGAGTTCTATTTCTATTTTCAGTTCTATCAGATTTCACATGTTATATTTTGAAGCTCTTTTATTGGTTGCATATACATTTAGTATTGTTGTATCATCTTGGAAAATTGACCTTTTGCTATTATATACTGTTCTCCTTTTATCTCTGGCAATATTCCTTGTTTTGAAGTCTGTCTGAAATTGATATAGCTACTCCAGATAGATGTGGGTTTTGCTGTTGCTATAGTTACCCGTAGTGCATCACAGGCTTTAAATTACTCTACATTATTTGTGTTTAGAGAGGAGGCTGGTTTGTCAAAGGATTTTTCTTGATGTTTACTTCACTCTTAGATCTAAGTCTTCCCTTTGTGCACATACCTCAAAGAGGACTTCTCCATGCTTCTGGCCTTCTATCAGAAGTAGTCTGCTATTACTTGTTACTGTGGAGTGGGGTGGAATTTCTCTTATGTCTGCAGTTTTAAGGGCTTTTATTTTCTTATGCTAGCCCATTTAGTAATTTATTTTAAAAAAATTAAATGAATGAACTCTTACTTGTATGGTGCCACTGGTAAATAAGAGCTCTCATCATGCTTCTCCTTAGATGCAACATGTTTCCTTATAATTGGGGTTAGTTAACTTCTACATTTTGTTCTCTGATGAGATTAACAAAAATCAATTTACAATCTCTATCATTACTTTGTTAAATGGTTAAGAGTGATGCTCTTTCCAGCTTGCATCCTAAGCTGATACCAAAAATATGAGCATCTACTTTGAGAGTCCAGAAAGGAAACTTTCTATTGAATGTAAGTCAAAACTCATATATTCTCATTGAACTATTAGATATAAACATACCTGAACTACTAGATATATACTTGTTTATTGACAGGTCCTTCATGACACCAAGATAGTGTGCTATAAGAAATGCCCTGATATAATATGGTTAGGAAAATACCCATACACACTTTCTATTCAATTTGTCTTTATATTTGTTTATATTTTTAATTCTTAGGGAGCCAATATAAATGAGTCTTTTCTTGTATATACTCTCTTCCTTAAGTAATTCTAGCAAGTATTGATTTCCTCTTCTATTAACCCTGTAATGTGCCAATAGATTGACTTAGTTTATTATTTTTTTTTTAATGAAAGACCCTATTATTTAATATATGCATGTGTGTCCATTCAAGTGTATGTGTGTGCACCTGTGTGTGTGGGCTCAGTCATGTCCAGCTCTTTGCAAGGCTCTGGAATGCAGCCCGCCAACATCCTCTGTCTATGAAAGTGTCCAGGCAAGAATACTGGAGCAGGTTGCCATTTCCTACTCCAGGGAATCTTACCGACCCAGGGACTGAACCCATGTCTCTTGTATCTCCTGCATTGCCCCATGGAGTCTACCATTAGCACCACCTGAGAAGAATACCCCACAAAATTTGCCATCTTTGAAGCTGAAATGATTTGGCCTAGAGGTCATCTTTTAAAACTCTTATCTACAGGAAGTTAGTCAATACTTTAAAAAAATGGCCGTTTATTTTATTTTAGCATATAACATAACATTATAACATATAACTTATAACATATAACATTTCAATAATTTTATCTTTGAGATCTTTCAAGGCTCTTAGAGAGATTAATTTCAATTTCAGTTATTCCTTTGATTATTCTTTCAATTTGTCTTATAATGCTTATATGTTCACCATTAGTTTATTTAACATCTTGGTGGCTTATCTCAAAAGAAAATTTGAAATTGGGTACTCTATTGTAAAAGACTCTGATACTGGGAAAGATTGAAAACAAAAGGAGAAGGGGGCTTCAGAGGATGAAATGGTTAGATAGCATCACTGACTCAATGGTCATGAAACTACTGGAGATAGTGGAGGACAGAGGAGCTTGATATGCTACAGTCCATGGGGTTGCAAAGAGTCAGACACAACTTAGCCACTGAACAAAAACAATTCTATAAAATCCATGGATAAAATCTTCAAGGATTCAAACATTTCTCTTTCAGTATTTTTTTTTTTTTTCACCTTTCCAAGTGACTCAGTAGTAAAGAATTTGCCTGTCAATGCAGGAAACGCAGGTTAGATCCCTGGGTCAGGAAGATCTCCTGGAGAAGGAAATGGCACTTCCCCTTCCAGTATTCTTGCCTGGAAATTCCCATGGACAGAGCAGCCTAGCAGGCTGCAGTCCATGGAATCACAAAAGAGTTGGATGCAACTCAGCAGCTAGACATGCACACATGCATTTTGTTTTAAATTGACCCTTTAACAAACTACAATTTAAATTATATTCAGTTCAGTTCAGTCACTCAGTCATGTCCGACTCTGCGACCCCATGAATTGCAGCACGCCAGGCCTCCCTGTCCATCACCAGCTCCCGGAGTTCACTCAGATTCACTTCCATCCAGTCAGTGATGCCATCTAGCCATCTCATCCTCTGTCATCCCCTTCTCCTCCTGCCCCCAATCCCTCCCAGCATCACAGTCTTTTCCAATGAGTCAACTCTTCGCATGAGGTGGCCAAAGTACTGGAGCTTCAGCTTTAGCATCATTCCTTCCAAAGAACACCCAGGGTGATCTCCTTCAGAATGGACTGGTTGGATCTCCTTGCAGTCCAAGGGACTCTCAAGAGTCTTCTCCAACACCACAGTTCAAAAGCATCAATTCTTCGGTACTCAGCCTTCTTCACAGTCCAACTCTCACATCCATACATGACCACAGGAAAAACCATAGCCCTGACTAGACGGACCTTAGTTGGCAAAGTAATGTCTCTGCTTTTGAATATGCTATGTAGGTTGGTCATAACTTTTCTTCCAAGGAGTTAGGAGAAATTTATTTGTCCATTTTAACATTTTTTATAGGAAAATCCTCATTAAATAACAGTAGTGATTTACTGAACAGCTAAAAATTATTACATACTTTTTGAGTGGTGGGTTTGCAATCAGTAAGACTCAAATTTTTATCTTATATATTTATTGTATTTGAATTATCATTTATTGTTCTATTTATTTGATGATTTGCCTGCTTAAAAATGTCCTTTGAGAGGTGCCACTTTCAGCAACAGAAACTAAAGAAACAACTCTCACACTGAAAATAAAAGCTAAAAAAATGATTCTAGAGACACTGGAAAGTTAAAAAACTAATGAGGAATTATGGGGTCAAAACTTAGAAGATTTAGAGAGGAAGGGAACCCTCAATGGTGAGGCCAGAATTTTACATTGCTCTCACTTAATGGATTTTTTTACTTAGAGGATTTTGTTGACTGTTGTAGAGACGAGATAAGAGAGACTATACATTGGAAGGACTGATGATAAACCTGAAGCCCCAATATTTTGGCCACCTGATGTGAAGAGCTGATTCATTGGAAAAGATCTTAATGCTGAGAAAGACTGAAGGCAAAGGAGAAGACAGCAACAGATGATGAGATGGTTAGATGGCATCGACTGAATGGACATGAGTCTGACTAAACTTTGGGAGATATGAAGGACAGGAAGCATGGTATGCTGCAGTCCATGGGGTTGCAGTGTCAGACATGACTGAGCAGCTGAAGAATTGTAGAGGTGGCTGAAGTTTTGAAACACTAAATCAACTTTTAAAAGCCTTACAGGGCTTGAGGGTGAATACTGGAATCAAGGTCTCTTAGGCTTTCCTAGAAGTCTGCTTGTTAGAAGTAAGAATAAATCAGAAATTATTTAGTCATTGTAGGGACTGAAGCACAGCTTCAACTTGTCTCCTCAGAGGTGGATTATGTGACCTGAAATTGCAAATGTCTCTGAAGTGAAGTGAACTGAAAGTCGCTCAGTCGTGTCCGACACTTCGAGACCCCATGGACGATACACATACAGTCCATGGAGTTCTCCAGGCCAGAACACTGGAATGGATAGCTTTTCCCTTCTCCAGGGGATCTTTCCAACCCAGGGATCGAACCCAGGTCCTCGGCATTGCAGTCATATTCTTACCAGCTGAGTCACAAGGAAATGTCTCTAGCCATCTGCTAAAACAGAAGTATATCCTTTCTGAAGGAAGATATAATCATTCTAGACCTCAAATTATTTCTAAATACCATAATGTCTGTGGCTTTGTCAAAGTAACAAGGTGTAGATAAGATTACACCTTGTTAATAAGATATTAAACATCTAAAATAAGATATTTTAGAACATAGAAAAACAATGAAAATAGAAATATGTTGCTATTGTTTGTTATTGTTGTTTAGTCACTAAGTTGTGTCTGACCCACCAGGCCCCTCTGTCCATCGGATTTCCCGGGGAAGAATACTGGAGTTAATCTCAGTTAATCCAGAAATGGAGTTATGAGATACAGGATTGTAATGGCTATGCTTAAGGATTTCCAAGAAAATGAGAATTTTGACAGAGAAATTAAAAGTTCAGTAAATGAAATTGAAGTTTCTGAATGTGTTTAACATTAGATTTGACATAGATACAGAGAGAATTGCATAGAACACAGGACAGAAAAAAAATCTGGAAGAAGTACTTTTAAAAAATGATGAAAAATTCATTTTAAAAAGCATGAAAGAGATAGAGGGGTGATACACTGAAAAGGCTTTCAAACATGAAATAGCAGTTGTACAAAAGCAGGGAAGGAAGCAAATTGGGCAGAAACAACGGTTGAAAAGATAATGTGATTGGGCTCCAACCTCCCCAGCCAAACTGATGCTCTCAGCACACCCTCAAAGCCCCAGCTCACACCAGGCTTCAGCTCCAGTCCTACTTCAGAGGCTGTGGTCCCCTGGAGTACCCCTGGAGAAGCCCCAGCCTGCATCACTTCTGGCTCCATCCTTACTGCCAAGGCAGTGGTCCTTGGCATGTAGGTACAGGAAAAGCTGTATACAGTTCAGCTCTATCTCCCTATCAAAGCCATGGGGCACATGCAGTTAGGATATGGACATGCCTACACAAGAACATACCTTTAAGACAAAAGAGGTAACTATCTCATCACCTAATTTTAAAAACAAGTGTAGAAATTCAAACAAAATGAGAAGACAGAGGATTTTTTTTTCCAAACAAAAGAACGAGAGGGTACAAATGAGCTTACTTAGAAAACGGAAGTAGAGTCATGGATGTAGAAAACAAGCTTATGGTTTCCAGGAGATAAGGGGGTGGAGGAGGGATAAATTGGGGAATTGAGACTGACATATACACAGTATTATATAAAAAAGGATAACTAATAAGAACTTGCAGTATAGCACAGGGAACTTTACTGAATATTCCATAATGACCTATATGGGAAAAGAATCTTAGAAAAGAGTGAATACATGTATATGCGTAACTGATTCGTTTTGCTGTACACCTGAAACTAACACAACATTGTAAATCAGCTATATTGCAATAATTTTTTTTTTTTTTTAAGATAAAACCTTAGGGTGAGGGAGGACACTCTAGTGAATTGGAGATATGAAGTTTGCCTAATAAAGAGTTCAAAATAATGATCATAAAATTGCTCAGCAAACTCTGGAGAAGCATGGAAGAGCAAAGTGAATACTTCAGCAAAGAATCAGAAAACGATAGGGAAAAACCCAAGTATCCACTGAGTTTTATAAATCTTTATGTCAGATGTTCCTCCTTAAAATGACTAGTTCTTTTATTTTTTATACCTTTTCTATTAAAAATATCTGTACCTATTATATATTTTATTTTAACAACTCTCCCAGGTTTCTCTACGCAATTAAGAATATGCAGTGGCACCTCACTCCAGTACTCTTGCCTGGAAAATCCCATGGACAGAGGAGCATGGTGGGATGCAGTCCCTGGGGTTGCTAAGAGTCTGGACACGACTGAGCGATTTCACTTTCACTTTTCACTTTCATGCGCTGGAGAAGGAAATGGCAACCACTCCAGTGTTCTTGCCTGGGGAATCCCAGAGGCAGGGAGCCTGATGGGCTGCCATCTATGGGGTTGCACAGAGTTGGACATGACTTAAGTGACTTAGTGGCAGGGGTCTCTAGTTAACAGCTTCAAATTGAAAGTGACTTAATGCAAACATTCTCTATTACTACTTTCATTATAAAACTGCAACTTTCCTTATTTTTAAAAATTATTAGACCATTATTGGTTTTACTATTATATTATGAGATGTGAAAGTTTAACAATAAGGAGGATAAATATACCTAATATTTGTGAAAGGTTTTATGTCATATTTTATAATTGACTCACATTCCATGTACACCTTGTCATCCATCACTTACTTGGCTATATTTTATAGCCTGGGATAATTTTGTTTTATAGTTTTCCTCTTTCAAATATGCAATTAATAATTATTTACTGACTGTGTGCTCAATGTTCAGGTAAAGTTTAGGGCTGGTCTTGAAGAACACAGATGATATGGAGAGATGTGGGTAGCAGGAGAGGAGAGAATAAAGACTTTATACGTAGAAGAAAGGTAAAACAGCAACAATAACAAAAAAAATCAGGAAACAAGCAGGGAGAATCCTGCTTGAAAAGGAAGAAGAATATTATCATGAACCAGGATAAAGTCAAGTTGGACATGCTGTTGGCCAGAAGGTTATCAGTAAGGTCTGAACTTAAGTTATTGGGTAATAGGAAACAAGCAGACTTGTATACTGTAGAATTCATTGGATGAAAGGAGAGGTTTAAGGAAAATTTATTATGTTTCTCTCCTACTTTATTTCTTATCTATCTTTTATGAAAATAAAATTAAATAAATTTTAATTAAATTTAAAGAAGAACGTAAGTTAAAATAAGAATAAGAGCATTATATTTTATAACCTACTGAAGATGTACTATTCTACAGTGTCATCAAAGGTGTTACTTGGGAACACCTCTTTATTTTTTAAAAACTTTTTGGCCACACTATGTGGCATGTAGGATCTTAATTCCTTGGTGAACCCATGTCCCCTGCATTGAGAACATGAAGACTTAACCACTGGACCACTGGGAAAGTTCAAGCTCCATCTCTTTAGAATCACCAGTTCAGCTACTGTTATCTTCAAATAATTTTGATCTACCAAATATAAACATGTACACACTCTCTAAGTTTATATATATATATTTTATATAGTCTTAAAATCTGTATCTTTCTAAAAGTATTTTACATATTACTATTTATATGTTAGCTTAATGAATTTCAATATCAAAAATTACAGTAATGTGAATAGTCTTTTATCCCAAACTATGTTTTAATCATAGTAAAGGTATTTAAAGCTATGTTAATAATAAAAGGCCTAATTCTATGGCTTTAGAATTTATAAAATACATTTTTTCCAATTTTTTAATGTAGAAGACTAGTAAGATACTAGAAATGACTTTCCAAATAAGTTACAGTATTTGATCATTTTTGAATGTTTCAGTTTGGATAAGAATACAACATTTTTAGATAATTTAGGTAAAGTATTAAATTATTTTGATGATTGGAGTAGGACAGATTTGATCAGTGCTGACAAACATCTTAATCAGGTACTATTATCCAATCTTCCTACCCACGTTTACATCAGATATATTAATACTTTCCAACTAATGCTGGATTAAGCTTCAGAATTCTCTTCAATACAGTGATCCACCAGTTTTTCTCCCAATCCATTAAGCTGGCATTGGAGATGAAATAGAACTTCTCTTTTCAAATCAGATGATATACTGATATGTTAGAGTCCTAGATTATTTTATATAAGTTGACAGTTACAACTGGAAGATCTGTGTAAATACTGAGATTTACAAATGCTGTGTAAGTTTGTTCCAGTTTATTTGCTCATATTAATTTGGTGAAAAAAAAAGTTATCTTAAGATACAAAATAAACATCCTTCATACTCTTTCAAACTCAGCAACTTCGGGTTAAGTTGTAACAAATGAAAGATAACTGCTTTAGAAAGCATGATCTAAGTAAACTATTGCTTAACAGTATCATGAACAAATAAATTGGAATCATTCTAATTAACAAAGTAAAGTGTATAATTTGTGGGGTTTTCATATTGCTCTTTTAAAATATTTAAGTAAAAAAATTTTTAAGCACATGTTTGCATTTCTATTAGTGATCACAGAGATGTGACTACAAGAAAAGGCAAACATGGAAGACAGAAACACCCATGATATTACCTGATGATAAAGTTCCATGTGTCTAAATATAGGTATCTATCAAGGATATAGATCTGTCAGAATTGTCCAGAAAAACACATAACACACATACACACACACACAGATCTATTTTTAGAAATTGGCTCTTGAGACAATGGAGGCTGACAAAACTGAAATCTTTAGAACATGCTTCAGTTCAGTCGCTCAGTCGTGTCCAGATCTTTTTGACCTCATGGATTGCAGCATTCCAGGCTTCCCTGTCCATCACCAACTCCCAGAGTTTACTCAAACACATGTCCATTGGGTCGGTGATACCATCCAACCATCTCATCCTCTGTCAACCCCTTTTCGTCCCACCTTCAATTTTTCCCAGCATCAGGGTCTTTTCATATGAGTCAGTTCTTCGCATCAGGTGGCCAAAGTTTTGCAGTTTCAGCTTTAGTATCAGTCCTTCCAATGAGTATCAGGACTGATCTCCTTTAGGATGGACTAGTTGGATGTTCTTGCAGTCCAAGGGACTCTCAAGAGGGTTCTCCAACACCACAGTTCAAAAGGAGCAATTCTTAGGTGCTCAGCCTTCTTTATGGTCTAACTCTCACATCCATACATGACTACTGGAAAAAACATAGCTTTAACTAGATGGCCCTTTGTTGGCAAAGTAATGTCTCTGCTTTTGAATATGCTGTCTAGGTTGGTCATAACTTCTTCCAAGGAGCAAGCGTCCTTTAATTTCATGGCTTCAGTCACAATTTTTAGTGATTTTGGAGCCCCCCAAAATAAACTCTGTCACTGTTTCCACTGTTTCCCCATCTATTTCCCATGAAGTAATGGCACCAGATGCCATGATCTTCATTTTCTGAATGTTGAGTTTGAAGCCAACTTTTTCACTCTCCTCTTTCACTTTCATCAAGAGGCTCTTTAGTTCTTCTTCATTTTCTGCCATAAGGGTGATGTCATCTACACATCTTAGGTTATTGATATTTCTCCAGCAATCTTGATTCCAGCCTGTGCTTCATCCATGTGCTTAGAACATGCTAGAAGGTTTTAAACTAAGGCAAGATTTAAGACTGCAGTTTTGAAGCAGAGTTTCTTCTCTGGAAATCCTGTATTTTGCTCTTAAGGTCTTCAAATGCTTGGATGAAGACCCACCCAAATTATCAAGGACAATTTCCTTTAGTGACTCATTGGAAAAGACCCTGATGCTGGGAAAGATTGAAGGTGGGAGGAGAAGGAGATGACAGAGGATGAGATGGTTGGATGGCATCACCGATTCAATGGACATGAGTTTAGTAAGCTCCATAGTTGGTGTTTTATGGACTATGCCAAAGCCTTTGACTGTGTGGATCACAATAAACTGCAGAAAATTCTGAAAGAGATGGGAATACCAGACCACCTGACCTGCCTCTTGAGAAATCTGTATGCAGGTCAGGAAGCAACAGTTAGAACTGGACATGGAACAACAGACTGGTTCCAAATAGGAAAAGGAGTATGTCAAGGCTATATATTGTCACCCTGCTTATTTAACTTATATGCAGAGTACATCATGAGAAATGCTGGGCTGGAAGAAGCACAAGCTGGAATCAAGATTGCCGGGAGAAATATCAATAACCTCCGATATGCAGATGACACCACCCTTACGGCAGAAAGTGAAGAGAAGCTAAAAAGCCTCTTGATGAAAGTGAAAGAGGTGAGTGAAAAAGTTGGCTTAAAGTTCAACATTCAGATAACTAAGATCATGGCATCTGGTCCCATCACTTCATGGGAAATAGATGGGGAAACAGTAGAAACAGTGTCAGACTTTACTTTGGGGGCTCCAAAATCACTGCAGATGGTGACTGCAGCCATGAAATTAAAAGACGCTTACTCCTTGGAAGGAAAGTTATGACCAATCTAGATAGCATGTTCAAAAGCAGAGACATTATTTGCCAACAAAGGTCCGTCAAGGTGATGGTTTTTCCAGTAGTCATGTGTCGATGTGAGAATTCGACTGTGAAGAAAGCTGAGTGCTGAAGAATTGATGCTTTTGAACTGTGGTGTTGGAGAAGACTCTTGATAGTCCCTTGGACTGCAAGGAGATCCAACCAGTCCATCCTAAAGGAGATCAGTCCTGGGTGTTCACTGGAAGGACTGATGCTAAAGCTGAAACTCCAATACTTTGGCCACCTCATGTGAAGAGTTGACACATTGGAAAAGACTCTGATGCTGGGAGGGATTGGGGGCAGGAGGAGAAGGGGATGACAGAGGATGAGCTGTCTGGATGGCATCACCGACTCGATGGACATGAGTTTGGGTGAATTCCAGGAGTTGGTGATGGACAGGGAGGCCTGGCATGCTGCAATTCATGGGGTCGCAAAGAGTCGGACACGACTGAGCGACTGAACTGAACTGATAGTTGGTGATGGACAGTGAAACCTGGCATGCTGCATTCCATAGGGTCACAAAGAGTCGGACACGACTGAGCCACAGAATTGAACTGAACTGAATGTCAATTGATTGCAAATTTCAACCATATCTATAAAATACCTTCAGAGCAACACCTAGGTTAGTGTTTGATTAGAAAACTGGGTTCTCTAGCCAAGCTGATACATAAAACATACATTATGCATTTCCCCTTGTATGATAAAAGTGAGAAAATGAGAAAAAGAACAACACACACACACAAAGTGGAAATGGTTGTTCCCAATGGAATGTTTGGCATTCCTTATAATTAATGGAATGAGAGTTTAACATAATTAATGCAAAGTTAAAGTTCAGTTCAGATCAAGACACAGATTGAGCTATGCATTTTGCTCTTCACAAAGGCTCTGGAATTTGTCTATATTATAGTCACAATGACTTTACAAACTAGAAGAGAAGACAGGTATGTAGATTACCTTCAAATCAAACAGAAAGCTTGAGAAGCTATAGAAGTAACAACATTCCAAAAAATACTTATCATATCTGTGTTTTTTAGATCAATACATAATCCTCTCAGGATATGTTCTAAGGATGAAAAGTTTTCTAAGACTGCTTTTTCTTTTTTTTTTTCCCCAGGAACAATTCCCAGAGCATAATTTAGCTCTCCCACAACTTAATATAGTTATTTCCTTATCAGAAGAGAAAAACAATGATTTGAAAAAAAGACACACACACGCAAAAAAGGTATGCTCAAAATATTTTAAGCCTGTGAAAGTTAGGCTCAGGAGGAAAACCCATTGTGCTGAGAGAAGACTGAGCATAAAACTCTGACCACAATAGTCACATATCTTTTATCCTTTTTTGACCTGCATTCTATTGACAGAATCTGTGACAAGAAACTGAACAGTTGTGTTGTTCCCAGATGGAAGGGCTCATATTTGTAGCAGTCCCATCTTTTGTTAGAGGTAAGTCCTAGCACAAAGTTGATGGATGAGACCACTATCCACTGATAGTCATAAGATCGAATTACCCAGATAATCTTCTTGTCTTTCTTCTCCCAAATTCTTGGGTAGGATCCAGGAAAAGAGAGGTGCTGAATTACTATATTTATTATTGTGCAGAGCTTGTAACTCAACCTCATTCTCCTTCATTATAATTTCAAACTATCAGGGTTAATTGACAGCAAGCCTTTATATCTAGATTTGTTCCCATTACAAGTTCTGTGTCCTTGACTACACCGGTAAGGTAAGAACTTTAATTACTGCTGTAATTAGATGTAGTTCAGGCAGCTGTGCTTCAGTTAACCAAAAGTAAAGCTCAAAAATGAGCTATCTTTCTGCAACATTGACAGGGAGCCCATGTTTAGTGTCATTTTCTGAGCAATCAAAAGCATGGTAAGTAGGCAAGAGAATTTAGTCTGAGGGAATTCTGCTGCTGCTGCTGCTGCTGCTGCTGCTAAGTCGCTTCAGTCATGTCCAACTCTGTGCGACCCCATAGACGGCAGCCCACCAGGCTCCCACCATCCCTGGGATTCTCCAAGCAAGAACACTGGAGTGGGTTGCCATTTCCTTCTCCAAGAGGGAATTCTACTCCCTCTCTAATTCTAATCACCATCCTCACTTTATCCCTCATCAATTTTTTTTTTTAATAGCAGAGTACTATAATCTGTAAGGAAAATACCATGAAAGAGATAGGATGGTTTTGAAAAATCCATACCTCATTGGACTAATAAGATGTTGAAGAGAAAGAAATACGTCTTTGGTGTGGTAAAATGACAAATTAATTTACTCTGTCTAATATGTTATTATTTGAATTAGTTTTCTGTAAAGGAAGACATTCAGATAAGTATGTGCCTCCAGAATGTACATGGTTTTCTACCTGTGCTAATTCATCCCTCCCTTACCTAGTCAATTATGGAAAAAACATTTTTCACCAAACTTATTTACATTTCTCCAAAGAGATTATACAGGGCTTCCCAGGTGGCTCAATGGTAAAAGAATCTGCCAGCTAATGCAGGAGACATAAGAGATGTGGGTTCTATCCTTGGGTCAGGAAGATCCCCTGGAGGAGGAAATGGCAACTCGCTCTAGATTCTTGCCTGGGAAATCGCATGGAGAAAGGGAGACTGGTGGGCTGCAGGCCATGGAATATCAAAAAGTTGGGCATGACTGAGTGACAGGGCATGAGCATATGTGCATGAAAAAGAGTATACAGTCAGCCCTTCCTATTGTTGGGGTTTGCATTTGTGGATTCAACCAACTGTTCAGTTCAGTTCAGTCGCTCAGTCGTGTCTGACTGTTTGTGATCCCATGAATAGCGGCACGCCAAGGCCTCCCTGTCCATCACCAACTCCTGGAGTTTACCAACTGTAGATAGATATTATGTAAAAAATTCCAGAAAATTCCCAAAAGCAAAACTTAAATATGCTGGATGCCAGCAACCATTTATAGAGCATTTACATTGTATTTATAACTATTTATATAGAACTTAGATATTAGGCATTATGAGAAACACTGAGATGGTTCAAAGTCTACAGGAGGATTGTGTAGGTTATATGCAAATACGACACCATATTATATCATGATTTGAGTATCTGTGGATTTTGGTATCCATGGGCTAATTTCTGATATATATCAGCTGAAGTGGCTCAGCTGGGGCTGAGGATCCACTTCCAGGTTGTCTTCCCTTACATGGCTGGCAATTTGTGCTGCATGTCACCAAAAAAGTGGGGAGTGGAAGGCACACTATCTTTACTGTTCCATGAAATTCTGACATCTATACAGGTCCACATTCCAGTTCATTTATTAGAGCTTAGTACTACTGCCTAGGAGTGGCTCTCCTTAGGTTGTTGTTCTGAACTTTAGGCTCTTTGTTTTGCCTTCTGATTCATCCTTCCTTTTCCATAAAGAATGACTGTTTGCCCCTGAGTAATTTTACCCAGGTGCTTTATCTTATAGTGGTTCAGAAATCTAAAGGTCACTTTTGATTTTTTTTTCATTTTCATTTGTACTGTCACTGTCCATGTTAGCCCAAGGTATCACTGTTTCCAACCACAAAATTTACTTAAAATTCAGTAGCTTTTAAAATGATTCTTATTCCTGTTCATCTAACCAAAGTCATAGTCAACATTTTTTTAGGTAAGTCCTTCTCCATTTTTGTCTTCTTGTAAGACTAACATGCAGCTCTCTTAAGAATTTAGCCCTGTTGTTTAATGGAGAAGAACTGTGAGCTGTACTCTTAAGGTTCTTAGAGAACTTGATATGACTAAGTGAATTTCTAAGGCAATCCTTAAATCTTCAGAGGTGTTAAAAATGATGACATATTCCCACCTTGGATTTGATATGTGCTCTGAAGTCCATTATCATTTGAGAATCTTGGAGAGGCGAGTAATATGGAAAGCTTTTTTTTCTTTTAATTTCACAAGACCTGGCAGTTTATATCTCTTTTAAATTCACTTGAAAAATAAACAATACTTTTAAAACTCATTTCTTTTCTCTCTCATTTTTTATAGGATAGTTATACTGATGGCTGTTTAAGTCCCAGTAGGGGACTATAGATTAGAGATACCAAGGGAACATTTCATGCAAAGATGGGCTCGATAAAGGACAGAAATGGTATGGACCTAACAGAAGCAGAAGATATTAAGAAGAGGTGGCAAGAATACACAGAAGAACTGTACCAAAAAGATCTTCACAACCCAGATAATTATGATGATGTGATCATTAATCTAGAGCCAGACATCCTGGAATGTGAAGTCAAGTGGGCCTTGGAAAGCATCACTACGAACAAAGCTAGTGGAGGTGATAGAATTCCAGTTGAGCTGTTTCAAATCCTGAAAGATTATGCTGTGAAAGTGCTGCACTCAATATGCCAAAAAATTTGGAAAACTGAGCAGTGGCCACAGGACTGGACTTTCATCCCAATTCCAAAGAAAGGCAATGCCAAAGAATGCTCAAACTACAGCACAATTGCACTCATATCACATGCTAGTTAAGTAATGCTCAAAATTCTCCAAGCCAGGCTTCAGCAATACGTGAACTGTGAACTCCCTGATGTTCAAGCTGGTTTTAGAAAAGGCAGAGGAACCAGAGATCAAATGGCCAACATCTGCTGGATCATGGAAAAAGCAAGAGAGCTCCAGAAAAACATCTACTTCTGCTTTATTGACTATGCCAAAGCCTTTGACTGTGTGGATCACAATAAACTGTGTAAAATTCTGAAAGAGATGGGAATACCAGACCACCTGACCTGACTTTTGAGAAATCTGTATGCAGGTCAGGAAGCAACAGTTAGAATTGGACATGGAACAACAGACTGGTTCCAAATAGGAAAAGGAGTATGTCAAGGCTGTATATTGTCACCCTGCTTATTTAACTTATATGCAGAGTACATCCTGAGAAACGCTGGACTGGAAGAAACACAAGCTGGAATCAAGATTGCAGGGAGAAATATCAATAACATCAGATATGCAGATGACACCAAACTTCTGGCAGAAAGTGAAGAGGAACTAAAAAGCCTCTTGATAAAAGTGAAAGAGGAGAGTGAAAACGTTGGCTTAAAGCTCAACATTCAGAAAACAAAGATCATGGCATCTGGTCCCATCACTTCATGGGAAATAGATGGGGAAACAGTGGAAACAGTGTCAGACTTTATTTTGGGGGGCTCCAAAATCACTGCAGATGGTGACTGCAGCCATGAAATTAAAAGATGCTTACTCCTTGGAAGAAAAGTTATGACCAACCTAGACAGCATTTTCAAAAGCAGAGACATCACTTTTCCGACTAAGGTCCGTCTAGTCAAGGCTATGGTTTTTCCAGTGGTCATGTATGGATGTGAGAGTTGGACTGTGAAGAAGGCTGAGCGCCGAAGAATTGATGCTTTTGAACTGTGGTGTTGGAGAAGACTCTTGAGAGTCCCTTGGACTGTAAGGAGATCCAACCAGTCCATTCTGAAGGAGATCAACCCTGGGATTCCTTCGGAAGGAATGATGCTAAAGCTGAAACTCCAGTACTTTGGCCACCTCATGAGAAGAGTTGACTCATTGGAAAAGACTGTGATGCTGGGAGGGATTGGGGGCAGGAGGAGAAGGGGACGACAGAGGATGAGATGGCTGGATGGCATCACGGACTTGATGGATGTGAGTCTGAGTTACCTCCAGGAGTTGATGATGGACAGGGAGGCCTGGTGTGCTGCGATTCATGGGGTCACAAAGAGTCAGACATGACTGAGCGACTGAACTGAACTGAACTGAACTGAGGGGACTATAGGTAGAAAAGGAAAACTAGGAAATTTGGGGAGATGACTGTAAGTTAATAATCGCTCAAGAAAGCAATCAGAACATCGTGGAATGAAGGATCGTTGCTTAACTATAAAGTCATAAATAAAAGCACAAGATATGCCTGAGGCCATTAGGTGGAAGAAGATTGTCACCACTATTTCACTGACTTCAATAGGAGCTATCATAATCTTAGACTGACGTCCTTAAGTCACACAATGTCCTGCCCAATATGAAAGGGGAGCTGGTGATGTAAGCCTGATGGCTATTTGAAGAAGGCAGTCTTTTCCCACTCCCCCACTTTCCTTTGGCTATAAAGTTGTAGCCAACTTAATCCTGGAGAGCAGGGCTCCCTTGTCAACCCACTTGCATCTCTCAATAGCATCCTATGTTAATAAATCTAATTCTTGCTTATTATTTTGCCTCTCACTGAATTCCTTCTATTTTGAGTCACAAAGGACCTGATCCTCAGTAAGTCCAGACTCCAGGTGAGTGGTTCTAATTAAAAGACTTTGAGTTCAAGTCCTAATTAGGGCTTTGGCCAGGTTTTAGTCCTGGCATGTAGATTCAAGACCCAGTCTGAGGTTCATGGTTTCAATTTTGTCAAAATCATTTGTGAAAAGGAATTGGGTGGAAATTTCAGTAGTCTTCCCAGTAATCTCTAACTAGATCATTTGGTTCATTAGGTACATGTTCTGTCTTCCACATTGTCAAAGGCTAAGTGTGGTTACACTCTCTCTATGTAACAAGGGTCTCCTTTCTTCCAGCTTCCAATAATGTCTTCCTCTTATTCTTTAGGCTGTCACTAACATCCTTGAGTGTCATCAAAGATGTGTTAATAACCTCTTCAAGACTCTTTAATAATTCCTTGACACCTTCCTCAAAGTCCTTCCAGCTTCCACCCATTACCAAGCCCCCAAGAAGCATGTTTTATATTTTGCTGTGATAGCACCCTACTTCTAATTAACAAAATTGATTGTGGTTTTCTATTACTACCTGAAATCTATTCCAAAATCTGGTGACTTAAAATAGGATTTACATTAATTTTGATCATGATTTTCCCATTAGGTGAAGGCTTAAAAATAGCTCATATCTGTTTCATTTGACATCAGCTGGGGCAAAGGTTAGGGATTGTTCTCTCTTGAAGACCTGTGCGTTCATATATCTGCCAGTAGATGCTGGTTGTCAGCTGAGACCATAGCTGGGGATGGTGACTAGAACACCTATGCACAGCCTCTCCGTTTGACCCAGGCCTCCTCACAATAGGGGGGATAGTTTCTACGGGCAATCATCCTAAGAAGAGAGCTGGACAGAAGACTGATCACCTTTTATGATCTAGTCTGAGTTGAGTTTTATGAGATAAGGTAAGCAAATGAGTGCGATCAGAATTTTAAATAGGAATACTTTTCATTTTCTTTTACTTTTTATTTAATTTCTAAACAGATATATTGATTTTGAATAAAAATCTTTAGCCTTCTAAAATTAAAAGTTTATATTAAAATGAAAATTATATAAAGTGTGGGTGAGATACTGCTAGTTGTACTATGAATGAAATAAGAAGTGAAGTGAAGTGAAGTCTCTCAATCACATCCAACTCTTTGCGACCTCATGGACTATAGCCTACCAGGCTTCTCAGACCATGGGATTTTCCAGGCAAGAGTACTGGAGTGGGTTGCCATTTCCTTCTCCAGGGGATCTTCCCGACCCAGGGATCGAACCCAGGTCTCCCACATTGTAGGCAGATGCTTTACCCTCTGAGCCACCAGCAGCAAACAAAAAATTAAATATTAATTAGCAAATTATACATGAATAAGCAATATTACTGAAGATGAGAAAATTCTTACTAAATTCTTAACTAAAAGCAAATAATCATTTAAAGTATTAGAGCAACAAAAAGAGTTATAAATAAATGTAAAAAAGCATATGAAAAACCTTTTAATTATCCACTGAATAATTCTCTATTATGATAATATTTCAATAATATTTCATCTATATGCTAATTAAAATAAACGCAGTAGATTCTAATGACATCTTTAAATGTATTCCTTTGTCCCTGGAAACAAAACAATTCAATATATACTTTGTGTGCAAGGTAGATCGCTTCAGACATGTCTGACTCTGAGACACTATGGACTGTAGCCCATCAGGCTCCTTTGTCCATGGAATTCTCCAGGAAAGAATACCAGAGTGGTTTGCCATGCCCTCTTCCAGGGGGTCTTCCGAACCCAGGGACTGTACCCAGGTCTCTTATGTCTCCTGCATTGGCAGGCATGTTCTTTACCACTAGTGCCACCTGGGAAGCACCTCAATGTGTGCCAAGGTGAAGTAAATATATCAGTTCTAGGTAAGATATTTCACTATCAGAGTGTCAGAATTATATGGAACTTACCCTACAAACTTTAACATACTTGCAAAGTAACCTTGCTGCTGCTGCTGTTGCTGCTGCTAAGTCGCTTCAGTCATGTCCGACTCTGTGCGACCCCATAGACAGCAGCCCATCAAGCTCCCCCGTCCCTGGGATTCTCCAGGCAAGAACACTGGAGTGGGTTGCCATTTCCTTCTCCAATGCATGAAAGTGAAAAGTGAAAGTGAAGGCGCTCAGTCGTGTCCGACTCTTCGCAACCCCATGGACTACAGCCCACCAGGCTCCTCCATCCATGGGATTTTCCAGGCAAGAGTACTGGAATGGGGTGCCATCGCCTTCTCTGAAAATAACCTTAAGCCCTATGTAAATCTAGCCTGGTAAATGCAGGAAGACAAACTTCACTCATCTGTACCATCACTCTAACACTTCTGTGGTTATCTGGAGTTTCCTTAGAATTAGCATGTTTACAAATACAATTCCTGCATTATCATACTTCACCACATAACGGTTTTAACTTTTAATAAAATTTGCATTTTTCTAATTCCACAGCAAAAGTGTTTTCATTTCAAACTAAAGCCAAACAAAATAGAGTTACTTATAATTTCACTTAAAGAAGTAATCATGCTACAATTTTTATCAATATTCTTCTTTTCAATTGCCTCCTTATTCTTCTATTTGCTTCCATCTCTCTATTTTTGCCTTTTTTTCCAGTTTTTCTCTGTAATTATCATACACTATACTTTTTGTCTTCTTAACAATCACTGAGCTAGAATATCATGATTAAAAATTTATAGATAGTTAAATCTGACAATATCTATACCAATATTTAAATAATTTCATAAGAATCATTTAACATAGGAAGTTTATGTGTCCATTTCATATATTTAAACATCTGTTATCATAGATGGTCTTACTGGAAATGAATTTTTACACTCAATTAGCATAGCACTTTAGCTAGAGATTTTGGAAATCTTAATCTAGAATGCTGGCAATGGGGGTTTATGTGAGCTCTCTGTACATCACTAAGTTCTCTCCAAGTCTAAGAAAAAAAGAAAATCATGAGGTCTATTCAAAGACACTTCATAAGTAAACATATTTCTGATTGTGAAATCCATTCAATTTAGACATGTTTGAAGTTTCATTGTGCCTTATTGGCAGAGCAGAAATGATTCTAGAGGGATGCACCAATGATTCTTACATTAAGGGGATATTTGCTTCAAAATGCAACTTGTATTATTTAAAAATTCTTTTTCAGCTATGATTCAACCCTGACTTCAAACCATCATCACACTCCCACTGTTTCCTGACTTAAGAGCTGCCAAGATAGTGTGCCATGATCAAATCCCAGTGTACTCGAACAAGTTAACTGCTTTGTAAAACATTGTCATCTAGGAAGAAAAGAACTGGTCTAGAGACAACTATCTACAAGATTTTGTTGTGGGTGAATGATTTTTTTTTCAGATTTCAGGTATTAAAGGGGAAGCTCAGATAGCAAATGTTACATAGTTCAAAGCTGCTTTCAGAGAGGTTTCTTTCTGCTACTGTTACCTGAATGAGAAATAAATTATAAAGGCTAACTGACCAATAAATGGTTTTTAAGCATGCAATTTAGTTGTTTTCCCCCCCTTTTCATTTGAATCCTGTTTTGATTACCATTTTTCAGAAGCTTTCAAATGTTTATAATTTATCATAAGGACTTTCTTTTCATACAGCCCTGTACTTCCTTTCAGAGGGCACATCCCAGCATGACTCCAGCATTTACAGAGCAAGGATGACTCCTAATAGCCTAGTTTTTCAACTGCAAGTGGAATAAAGGCTAATTGCAACAAACCACCTCAGTTTAGTAAAACTAGAAGTCTCCTGGCCAGTCAGACAAATCCATTAGGATTTTATTGGGTCCTAAAAAGAGTTATGTGATTCCCTAGGATCCAATCCTTGTCAATCAGGCATGGTAAATTGGATTCTTGAATAGGGAAATCCCTTAGGGAGAGTAGATGTTATCTAGATCAGATGCAGTGATTTTTTTCGACTCTGTGCTCACTAGATTCTGTTCTCTCTTTAGTGAACCAATAAAACCATAATAAGTATTGATTAACCCATTACTGAGCATTATCCACTGGCTTCTGCCTGGCTGTATTTAAACACTACATTGTACTTTCACAGTGCCACCATACAGACACTTGCCTTGCTTTGGCCCACTTGCCAAGATGGCACCAAGTGTACTTCTTTTCAGCACAGACTAAATATTTCAATTATACTGCCTCTATCAGCTTCCAAGATGTCCTGCTGGCTTTATGAAGGAAGAAAATCATGCCGTTGTTTCTGGTACAATCGAATATATGTGTAATTCAAGTGTTGAGTATTTTCAAATCTCAGGGATTGCTTTTCACTAGTGGAAAAAATAAAAAATCTCACTACAAGACCTAAGAAAGTTTTTCATGTTGAAAAAGAGTGTCCTGTACAGTTGTCTTGCACGTATACCTCTTTGGACAAATTATGTAACCTGAAGATCATCTATGATGTCAGTACAGGAAGTTTTCAGGTGCACACAGACTGATTTCATTAATTATTGAAAAAATGTTATGACATTCAGATCTCAGAACTTTGTCTGAAAGAAAAATCTACAATATTTTTAGAATTTCCTCTTGAATACTAGCTTGCTCATGGCTCTCTGCTCTTCTTTCTGTGTGCTACTTAGTAGTTAGAAATGCAAAGATCAGGCAGATAAATTAAGTTTGATTAGAGAGGACAAGGTCATGTGCTGAATGAAGATAGGTCAATCTCAGGCATCAGAGCAAAAAAAAAAAAAAAAAGCACACCCACTTGTTAAATTTACATTTACATGAATTATTGTCCTTTTGGAAATTATTTTGTTTCATATTTATTCAGACTACATACATAGATTTTAGGGGGAAAAAACACACTTTGAAAAATTGATGTGTATTTATGTTATTTTGTAGTTTATAGTCCCCGAGCCTATATTGCTTTTTGTGTTCATTACAGAATAGTCATTTGATCAAGTGATTTTCAATACATTGTCAAAATAAATTACATTCACTTCATTAGATGTACAGGAAGTGTAGCTAAAGCAGGGACAAGTATTAATTTAGGACTCTGCAGAAACTGACACTCCATCTTATGACCCTGAGGCTGTATTATTCAAGATACCTAGTGATGGAAGGAAGTCTGTCTCCATAGCAATTACCTAAATCTTTTATCAGTCATTTCTGGAAAGAAAATTAGAGCAATTGTGTCAGGATGGTCATATGGGCAGAAATTGCACACTCATTCAAACCACTTATGTCTCTGACTTTGTCCTTGCTTGATCGCTGCTTTTGTTTACTACTCTGCGTTTGAAAGCTTGATTGGACATGAGCAGATGTGCCAAACTGTAACCACAAAAGGTCAGCCTTTTGTTTTCTCCTCATTTCTTTCTTCCTTCTTCCTTCCTTTCTTTCTTTGTTTCTTGCTTCTTTTTTCTTTCTTTTTCTTATTTTTATTTTTCTTCCTTAACAAAATTACTGAATTGTACTATTTCACTTTAGTGAACAAATTACTCAAATTAGGCTAACAATATTAAGAAAACTCAATTAGATATACTTAAAATAAGCTGCAGCATCTTTTCGTACTCATAACTATTATACTCAATAATATTTAATAGTCAGGTTAGTGCAAAAAAATGCAAAGAATGTATCTCTTCTTTTACCATATTATATGACATGTGAGTATTAATTGATTAAACAACTGATGTCATACCAGGAAACTTGTCAGTGTGGAGGGCCACTGTTTAAATGTGATTTTATTAATCTCATCTAGAAGTTTTAAACATATTAGAACAAATTGGTAACCAAAGAAGACTTTCAGATGCACCATGGGAAAAGCTTGAAAAATCCCTCTGAACATTCAGATTTTTGCACTGTTGGATTTTGAAATAAGAATAAAAAGCTTAACTCTTGATCAATAAGAGTTGCAGTTTTCATTGAGTGGTATGAACAACGCAGTCTAAGTTTTCCCTTCAAGTTCCTCGTTCAGGAAAATTTACAATTAATGGCTTTCTACAACAGCAAAGATATCCCCTTCTTCATGGCTCAGCTAGGGACCTGCCAGACTAATCTATTCCCAGTGGGCTGGCCATGGTCTTTTACTCTATCTGTCTTAGCATATTGATTTCTGAGCTGTCTTATTGGTTCCTAACATAATTATAGCAGGAGTGGGTCTCTTAGTACAGCTAATACATTTACACCATGGCATCTAGGGGAGCTTATTATAACAGCATCCGGTAGTGCCACTATAGTTAAGGGTCAGTTTCTATTTCTATTATAAAGCCCATTTTTTCAGGAATTTATATCTTAGCAGTTTTAATTTATTCAAAGTGGGGGGGTGGCGGGGGGGGGGGGAACCAGTGGCTTTGTGTCATCCAAGATTCACATATCCCTGTCCTTAAAAGTTAATATAACTGAAGTCTCTACCCTTGCCACACTTTTGACATTTTCAAGAAAACAAATAATATTTTCTACTCTTTGAGATCTTTGATGTAACAACTAATTTGACATAGAGTTCAGTTGTGGTATCAAGAGAGGTGGTTTTTATAACTTAAATATTTTATAAATAGCATCTATACTTACATTTTCATCTACAAAAGGTATGATGATTCCTTGACCCCCGAAGATAAAGTAAATATGTTGATCCACTAACTAGATAGAGATTTGACAGAAACAATAGTTCTTGAATAGAAAGATACCATCAAGGGTATCTTTTACTGAAATATTCAAAATAGACTTCTCTTTCTAAATATGATAGCATAGTATGTAAAGAAAGAGACATTATCTGTGTAGGAAAATTTTGCTAATTTTGCACAATTTAAGATATACAGAAGAGTTCCAACAATTGACTGATAGAAGATTGGTTTGTGTTTTCATAGATTTAAAAGTATGAAGTTATCTTGTCTAAAAAGTATCATGGTTAATTGAGAGTTAGGTGATCTGGCCATGGATGACTCATTCAATTTATGAATGTGCATTTGAAACATTAAGTAGTAATGTCTCATAAATTAACATTTTACTGAGGAATTGTGTCCTCAGATCTTTGAACTCAGTATGGACTCTAGAAAATACCAAAACTTCCCTGCTAGATTATATCTGTTTTCTCTGACCATTCTTAGAAGAACTGAAAGATGATGTGAAAGATTCAAAGTGAAATTTGTGGTATGGTTAATTCATGATCTTTGAATTTTCCTTGTCTATATTTATACCATGCAAACTCAAATTAAATTTGCGTAAAATGAAATTAATATAACAACCACTTTGGCACTGGAATTATTTTTATATTGTATACTTAACAACAGCATAAGAACATGATAGTATCATATTACACATGATTTGTAATTTATATATAAAATATATATATCATTTTACCATCTACAATATATATGTAGATAAATAAACCTTTCTGATAATGTAAAATTTATTTTCCTAAGAAAATGAAGTTATAATCTGAACATTCAATTCTAAATTGGTTATACATCATCAGTTATTATACTTCCCCCTACTATAATACAATATTTCATTTAATGTTACTGAAATGGGATTTGTTTCATCTATTACACCTATTTTTATATGTGTTAAGCATAAAATGGGAAAAGATTAAAAAATCCCTTGTGTACAAAGTTTACAGCCTAGAAAAGTGAAGTGTTATAAATGCCATAGTGGAGGTAACTAAAAAATATTGAGAGATTTAAACCCCAGAGGAGATGGTGACAATTCTGGAAAGAGTCAAGAAAGGCTTTAAAAGGGATGTTACATTAATGTCCCCTTTATCTGCGGTTTTGCTTTCCCCAGTTTCAGGTACCCACAATCAACTAAAATCCAAAAATATTAAAAGGGAAAATCTTCAAATAAATTTATGTTTTAAATTGTAACTTTTTTTCTGAGTAGCAAGATGAAAACTCATGTCCTCTGGCTCTTTCTCATCTTGGATATGAATCATCCCTTTTCTCAGCATATCCCTCCCCGTTAGTCACTTAGCCTTCTAGGTTATCAGATCCACTGAGGAGATAGTGCAGTGCATGTTTTTGTTACCCTGATTTTACTTAAAAATGGCCCTCAAAACGCAAGAGTAGTGATGCTGGAAATGCAGATATGGCAAAGAGAAGTCAAAAAGCACTGCTTTTAAGTGAAAAGGTGAAAGTTCTTGACCTAGATGGGAAGGGAGAGAACTGTATGCTGAGGTAGCAAAAATCTTCAATAAGAACAAATCATCTATTCATGAAATTGTGAAGAAAGAAAAAGAAATCTGTGCAAGTTTTGCTCTACCATCCAAACTGCAAAAGTTACAAACATCCTGGGCAATGAGTGCTTCATTAAGACAGAAAAGGCATTTTCATGTGTACAATAAGATATTTTGAGATACAAAGACCATACAAGTTTTATTATAGCATGTTGTTATAATTGTTCTATTTTGTCATTAGTTATTAATCTCGTTCAGTGCTTAATTTTTCAATTAAGGTTTTTTTAAGTATATTAGGAATAGAAAATTATATATACATGTATATATATAGTATTCAGTACTATCTGTGGTTTCAGGCATCCACTGGGGGTCTTAGAACATATCCTCTGATATGTTCTAATGGAGGGCTATGATATTTTGGGGGCTTGCCAGGTGGCTCATCAACCCTGATATTCATTGGAAGGACTGATGATGAAGCTGAAGCTGATGTGAAGAGCCAATTTATTGAAAAAGACCCTGATGCTGGGAAAGGTTGAGGGCAGGAGGAGAAGGGGGCTACAGACTATGGGCTGACTGGATGGCATCATCGATTCAATGGAAACGAGTTTGAGCAAACTCCAGGAGATGGTGAAGAACAAGGAAGCCTGGCATGCCGCAGTCCATGGGGTCACAAGGAGCTGGGCATGACTTAGTGACTGAACAACAACAGCACAAAATGTGGTGCAATGGTAAAGAATCTGCCTGACAGTGCAGGAGACATGGAGATGTGGGTTGGTCCCTAGGTTGCAAAGATTTCCTGGAGAAGGGTATGGAAACCCACTACAGTATTCTTGCCTGGAAAATCCCATGGACAAAGTCTGGCAGACTATAGTCCAGGAGGGTTCCAAAAATTTGGACACAATTTAGCAACTGAGCATACAGCACATTATATTTTGGAGCTATGTTTTGAAACATAAGTAGATAGTTGACTGTATACTAAATAGCTTCAAGCCGTCATAGCTGATGGATTAATCAACTGATTGGTTTATATGCTTACCTATCTTACAGTCTTCTTTCCATAGGAGGCTATTTTCAGTGTACTTGCCTACAGCAATATCTTTTTATTTTCCTCATTCTTATTTATTTCTTTTAATTTATTATAGACTAGGAAATCAAGTAACATACATCAGGTCAACACAAGGATCAAAAATTAATTAAAATCTCAGTGGCCATTCTAATGGCTCTGTTACAAGTAAAATGCAAGTGTTTTAATTTGTATTCTTTATGATATCTATTTTAGATGCTCTTAGTATTTCTTGGCTTAGCTGCTTTCCAACTATGGGATGGTGGTGATTTAGCCACTAAGTCATGTCCAACTCTTGTAACTCCGAGGACTGTATCCCACCAGGCTCCTCTGACCATGGGATTCTCCAGGCAAGAATATTGGAGTGGGTTGTCATTGCCTTTTCCAAGGGATCTTCCCAACCCAGAGATTAAACTTAAGTCTCTTACATCGCCTGCAATTGCAGATGGGTTCTTTACACTCGTGCCACCTGAGAAGCCTTCTAGCCTATAATATGCCATTCTTTCTTGTTTCAGACTCTATTCACTAGATCAATTTCAAATATCAATGCATATAATTTTAAAATTAAGAAATTAACTCATGATTATACTACCAAAAGTTCAATCCTGGAAGTTTATAAGTTAGATAAAATTGCAATAAGCTTTAAAGACAGCATTTAGCCAGGACTCTTGAGTCATTTAGATTTTGTCAGAACATTTCACAAAGCATTATAGGTAACTTTTTCATACTAAAAATACTAGACATTTAACTTTTTAAAAGCTATCTTGGGTGTTCTGTATAAAGCATGGAATTGCAGTGGCACAGGAATTTTACAAATAATCAAGCAAAAACAGCTTAACCAAACTTTTCAAACCTTCAAAAGAATTTTACTCTGGTTTATAATAGAAGTGCCCATAGATTCCCAGTCACAGCAAGATGGTTGAGCACTGCAGTAATACAATTCATATTCATAAAATAGGCTTTTCTGTGGTAAAGATGGCTTTACATTCCCTGTCATAACAAAGAAGAATTGCCAACTATTTATTTCAGTGTTCCTAATTGTTGTCAAAATGTGACCTGAAACTCTGACACAGAATTTTTCAAAGTCAGGCTTGCACAAGGCATGCGCATTTATCAATGTTTATCCCTCATTCACCTAGGCTGCAGCACTTGTGAAGGTCTGTTTTTATTTAATTCTCAAGATTTTGTTGTTAATGGGAAAGCTGTCTCATAAATTAGGGAAGTGCTCAATTACAAGCCTGACAGAGATTGATTTTTGTTCTGCTATTGGTCACTACCAGCAAGTGAAGGCCACAGAAACCACAACTCCAACTAATGCCCGTCACTTCAAAGGTAATACTGGAACAAGTGTTCCTCAGGAAGGGAGAGAGCACTGGCAAGCATCGGAATGTTGTTTCATGTTCTTTAGTGATGACCTGAACGAGTATGTCCTGCTGCCTGGTTATATGTGTTCACATGATAGAATAATGTAACTTTAAAAAGTTTGCATATAGATTTTACAGAAACGAAAGGAGACAAATTAAAGACTTCAACCATCCAAAGTAAAACAAGAAAATATATCTTAAAAGATTTGATACTTTGTATAAAATAGATAAGGCTTCCCTGGTGGCTCAGCTTGTAAAGAGTCCCATTTGGGCCATGTAACTTCACAGTATTGATTCCTCATAAAGGAATAGGTTGGATTTCATCTCAGTATATCATCCTTTGGGCTTTCCTGGTAGCTTAGACAGTAAAGCATCCGTCTACAATGCAGGAGACCTGGGTTTGATCCCTGGGTTGGGAAGATACCCTGGAGAAAGGAACAGTTACCCACTCCAGTATTCTGGCCTGGAGAATTCCATGGACTATATATATATATAGTCCATGGGGTCTCAAAGAGTTGGACAGTACTGAGTGACTTTCACTTTCATAAAATAGACAACTAATGAGAACCAACTGTATAGCAGAGGGAATTTTACTCAGTGCTCTGTGTGGACCTAAATGGGAAGGAAATCAAAAAAAGAGAGGATATATGTATACATATAGATGATTCACTCTGTTGCACAGTAGAAACTAACACAGCATTGTAAAATAATTATACTCTAATTTAAAAAAAAAATTTGAAGTTGTAGCCACCACATTGGACTCTTCAAAATAAAATTGTTCCTGAATGATAGATATTAAGACTCAAAATGTGAACTTTAAAGTATCTACCTTAGTTCAGCTAAATATCATGAATTCTTCTCTGAAACTCATTCAAAGTAAGATTCAATCAGCTAGAATTGTAAAATAATCTTAAAATAAGCTATAATAAAGAAATGTCTGAATTCTAATCATTGAAGAAGAAATTTTGGTATTTTAAAAATGTGATTTTTTTCCTTTGGCTTTAGGATAAACAATTCATTTGAATGAACTTTCTCTTTCTTTTTTTAATATCTAAAAATACTTATTTAATGTATTTAGAAAAATCTAGGACACGACTGAGCGACTTCACTTTCACTTTTCACTTTCATGCATTGGAAAAGGAAATGGCAACCCACTCCAGTGTTCTTGCCTGGAGAATCCCAGGGATGGGGGAGCCTGGTGGGCTGCCGTCTATGCGGTCGCACAGAATCGGACACGACTGAAGTGACCTAGCAGCAGTAGCAGCAGGGTTTTTTTGCCTAAAATGTGCTATTTATATACAATGTGCTACTTATATACAAAAGCTGTGAGATAAATCATGTTAACTTTAATTCTCAGGAAGACCCATTCTTGCTGTCTCAACATGCTGTTACCTACATAATAACCTCTTCCCTCTGATATCTTTTATCATATTTTAACTACTAACCAAATCATTCTGTTCAGTTTTGTCAACAAATTATTTGCTTGCATAATTACTTAATGCAAAGTATAAAAGTTAACAGATGGAGACCTTGGGAACTAACAGCCCTAGGTTATACAAAGTGTCTAGATTATTCAAAATATTAAGTGATTGAACAAAACATACCCTAAATATGAAATTTTGCTCCCTAAGATTAAAAAGGACATTAAATATAAGTAACTGTTGTGTCATTTTAGCCTTCTGACATGTACTTCTGTTAGCTATCACTTAAGCTTCATATTCAGGTTGTATATATACAAGTAAAGGTAAGGTTTACATAAAACTATTAATTTATATCTCTTCTCATACATTCTCCAGTAAGTTAAAAGGTTATTTAAATGCATCAAATCCACTGAAAGAAATGGATAAATCTGAAATGGATAAATATCTCAAATTTTTCTACAAAATTTCTAATTGATCTATATTTTTAATAATATGAAACAAAACAATGCCTATGTTATTTAGAGTTTCAGAGTTTGTGTTTGTTTTTGGTTGAGCAATATAGTGCTAGTATATTTGTGTTGTGTAGACAATAAAACTTAACAATGTTTCCCTGGAACTGAAATACACAGTTCAGACTTTTCTATGAGAAAGGAATAAAATCAATTTTCTTAGGAGCAAATATAAACTGAAAGTGCTTTCAAGAGAAATAAAATGGTAATGCCTTAAAATTTCAAGTTCTTTTCTTTTTTAAAGTAACATCACAGAATCTTGGGATTATTATTATTATTTTTTTTTTTTCTGCTTCGTGATGTTTTCAGTCACCTAAAGGCAAGCCTGCAAGCCTGGAATATACCTCGACTGTGACTCTGTTTTATAAACAGTCTTCATGAAATAGCACATTTGTTGGGAGCCGAGGATGAATATCACTATAGTTATTAAATTACTGTTCTTTAAAAAACATTAGACAAATAACAGGAAATCACGCTGTGCAGCAGGATAATATAATAAAGCTTCAATTATAAGAGTTATGAACAATAAGTGAGCCTCTAAATGGCAAAGTTGAAAGTGGCCTTTTATTGTAACTTAACATTTTCATGGTTTAGAACTTAAATCACTGTTTCTTTAGCAAAAAAAAAAAAAATGTATGCTTATCTATACAGTACATATAATTTTCTATAAACCTATAGTACAATAGCATTTGAGGAAATTTACTTTGTAGTTTAATTTAATGAATGCTATTTACAGCTGCATTTCATTTTCTAGTGACTGAACATTTTATTAGCTTTGACAGTTACCAAGGACCCAAGTATCATGCCCCTGTCAGACTTAAACACACCTTGTAGACCATGATTTCAGTTCCCTGATAGTGAGTGGTTAAGACTCTGTGTTCCCAATGCAGAGGGCCAAGGTTTGATCTTTGTCAGGAAACTAGATCTTGCATGGCTCAAATAAGGGCCCACATGCTATGTCGCAACTAAAGACTCCACTTGCCATGTCACATAGGCATTGGATAGAGTGATAAGGTTATACATACCATACTTCATGAGCAGGAGTTTAGGACATGTAAAAGTTCCTCAGAAGTTTATTCATTCTCATTCATTTAATCTAGCAATGATTAACCCCTTGATTACCTTTAATTATTTCATTGGCTAACAAAATCCTTCAACAATCATCTCAAATATCATTACCTCTTTGAAGATATTCTCACTCTCATTGCAAGAGTGATTTATTTATTCACTACTCCAGTAACTCCACATTTTGTGGCAACTTCAAAGGATATCGTAATAGCTCTCATTTTGATCGTTGATTCTGTGCCTGACATGTGTGTGTTGCTACATTTGTTTCAACAACCTCATATATAGAGGTAAGACTTAATGATATTAATTAGATAAATATTCTCTAATCAATAAGAGAAATACTCTCCTTTCACAATGAGGAAGACTTACAAAGGCTAACCTGTAAGGTTGTCAGCTGAAAAGTGATGAAGCTTGGTCTGTACTCCATGTCTTTATAATTATACAGTTCATTCTCTTCTCTATTGTTTTTACTTTACTCACAGATACAAAATAATGTAGATTTAGTTAAAAGTAATGTGATTCATAAAGTAAAGTGAGTCTATGTTAGAGACACCCTTTGCTTCCGATTGTCCATTTAAAAAACACCACCCACCTCCCCCCCCCCAAAAAAAACAACTTAGTGTATCCATACACAAATAGGATGAATAACTTTCTCGAAGCTCCCTTCCAGAGACTTGTATGAGAAATTGGCAGGGATGGTAGGGAAAGAACACCAGTATGTGTGGTAGGTTTCACTATTCGCCTTATTTTTCACTCCTTGATTCATAATATTTTGCCATGGCCTCATCGTAGATGAGATGGAAATAGATTGGAAATAATGTGTCAGTTTTGAGGAATAGTAGTAGGTGATGGGGTCTTTGGTTGTAATGTATTTATAGGTTTTATAGATGTATTAACTTTTTTAAGGTCTGTTAAGAGATACTATTTGTTAGATTTTTTTATAACAAAAATAGAAGAGTTCCAACATTTTTTTTCAATATGTTTTAATTTTGTGTGTCTATAAGTTTTTCAGTAGCTTGTAATTTTTTTTTTTTTGTAAGGGGCTATTGTTCTGTCTAAATAGGCTCATCATCTTTTTAAGTTATTTTAATAATTGTTTTGTTTGTTAAATGAGCAGTGCCCCCTAGGAAAAATGTGGAATGTATATCTGAGTTTGTCATTGTATAAGTAAGTCTCTTTTTATTAGATTTAGGGGTGTATTTATCATATAACGTCTTAATGTTGTAGGATGGCCTTTTGGTCTTTTATATGGGTAGATTTGAATATTTTGATAAATTTTTGGTACTTTGGTTTGGGAAATTTTGGTCATTGGGTAAGAGATTGTTTGTATAGGCCAGGATTTGGGCTATAAGTGTTTGAAAATAATAGTAATATCAGATCTACTATCAAGGAGACCAGAAAATCTTTTATCATTAATTTTGATATTTATATTTGGTTGGGCATATTTAGATACCAATGAAGACGCTTACTCCTTGGAAGAAAAGTTATGACCAACCTAGATAGCATATTCAAAAGCAGAGACATTACTTTTCCAACAAAGGTCCTTCTAGTCAAGGCTACAGTTTTTCCAGTGGTCATGTATGGATGTGAGAGTTGGACTGTGAAGAAAGCTGAGTGCCGAAGAATTGATGCTTTTGAACTGTGGTGTTGGAGAAGACTCTTGAGAGTCCCTTGGACTGCAAGGAGATCCAACCAGTCCATTCTGAAGGAGATCAGCCCTGGGATTTCTTTGGAAGGAATGATGCTAAAGCTGAAACTCCAGTACTTTGGTCACCACATGCGAAGAGTTAACTCATTGGAAAAGACTGTGATGCTGGGAGGGATTGGGGGCAGGAGGAGAAGGGGACAACAGAGGATGAGATGGCTGGATGGGATCACTGACTTGATGGACATGAGCCTGAGTGAACTCTGGGAGTTGATGATGGAAAGGGAGGCCTGGCGTGCTGTGATTCATGGGGTCGCAAGGAGTCGAACACGACTGAGCTAGTGAACTGAACTGAACTGATGTCTATAAGGATTGTTTTTGATCTGTATTGTTGAACCCATTTGTCCGCACATTATTAGAGGAGTTAATAGAAATGTAAAGCGAAAGAAGTAATTAAGCAATTTGTCTCCCTTTTTGAATTCTCATAGAATTTGACATGACATCATAATTTGAATCTTCTTTTTTTTTTTTTTTTGTAATTTAAATCAATTAATTCAGGGTGGACAGTAATTTTTTAGAAGCCAAACTAGATTGGCCAAATAAAAGACTGAAGTTTTGTGGGGGCAGGGGTCTAAAAATTCTAGTACATATTTTAGAAGGGACTGTTTGAGGGTAAAGGAAAAAATCATTTAGGGCTGGTATATTGACAGCAGCACTGTCGGGTGTTGAGGGTTTGAGGGAAAGATAGAATTTACCCCTGGTTTTTGAGGTCCCCTGTTTGGAGTTTTTTGGAATAGGTTTTTTTTCAACATCAAATTTAGATTTACAATTTTTGGCTCAATGTATTCTTCTACAGCAGCGAGGGCAAATTTTTGGAGGTCTTTTATTAGCCTTTTTAAGGTAGTCCCTTTTTAAATGGTTTTTATTTCTCCATGTAAAGCACCTATGTTTTAAAAAAGGTAGTAGCCATTGTTTCAGCTAGCATTTGTATCTTTTGAGTTTTTGATCCTAGATTGTGATAAGCCTTTAAATAATTAGTAATAGTCTCAGTCTTACGAATTGTAGCAATAGCTCTTTGACATTCTTGATTTGCATTTTCACAAGCAAGTAATTTTTCTAGCTGTTTATTGGGCCTTTTGTAAAGTTTTATCATCTAATTCATATTCATGTAATAAGTGTTTTGTCTGTTGTTGAATATTAGGAGGGCTAGAATTTATCTCAAAATGGCCAGAAATCAGTTGGAATATTTTTTTTGTTGTTAAACATTCCCCAACAATTTCCAATCCAATAGCTACCTTTCTGTTCCTTGACTTTGAGCTTGGAAATGTGACTTGTTTTGGCCAATGATAAATAGGCACAAGTGATAGTTTGCTAGTTTCATGCCTGAGTCAAGTTCACACATGTCTCTCTCTGCTTCCTGACTTGCACTGTTGTCACTGCCAGAAGGAGAATATACCTTGGGTAGCCTGTTGATTACAGAGGGTGCCAAGTAAAGTTGTCTAGATGGACATGCTCTATGTTGTGCTTAGTCGCTCAGTCATGTACAACTCTTTGGAACCCCATGGACTATAGCCCACGAGGCTCCTCTGTCCATGGGGTTCTCCAGGCAGGAATATGGAGTGGGTGGCCCTGTACTTCTCTAGGATATCTTCCCAACCCAGGAATTGAATAGCAATTGACCCCAGCTGGCCCACAGACATGTGAACAATATTAGATGATTGTTCCTTTAATTCACTGGATTTTGAGATATTTTGTATTTGTTATGCAACAATGTCTGTGACTAAATCCTCATGTGTAGAGAAAGAATCATATTGAGTTAGTGTTAGTTTAATGCTATTCTTGGTGAATGAAATATAGTATTGTATTGGTCAGTAAAACGTTGCCAGCATGATAGTTTGATTTCTATTATTTCTAAACATTATCTTGATAAGCAGGATAAAGTCACTGAGCTCATGATAATTAGAAAAATGCTTTAATGATCAGATTTAATATCCTACTTCTGACATAATAAACTTAAAGGAGTTATATCAATAAAGACTGGCTGGGCTCTTGTGGGTGTAATGTGATGGGAAGGTCTGAGGAAAGTGGTACTCTAATGGATTACTGTGTCACTGTGTAACATTCTTCCTTTAACGATGATAGGTGTGTGCTAAGTTGCTTCTGTCATGTCCGACTCTGTGCGACCCCATAGATGGCAGCCCACCGGGCTCTCCCATCCCTGGAATTCTCCAGGCAAGAACACTGGAGTGGATTGCCATTTCCTTCTCCAATGCAGGAAAGTGAAAAGTGAAAGTGAAGTTACTCAGTCATGCCCAACTGGTAGCGACCCCATGGACTGCAGCCCACCAGGCTCTTCCATCCATGGGATTTTCCAAGCAAAACAGCCCAGAAATCCTGCTAAATGTCTCTGGCCAGCTTCCTCTATAATCATCCCAGCATTTATTCTAAAGCTTCATTATTATTCTGAGACTTCTTTGGTTTCCCACTCCTCTCCTACTCAAAACAATGACTTTTATTTTTTATTTCACATAGAAAATGGAGGCTACGTGAACTACCTCAATTTTCTTCCCTTCCATTTATATACCTATTAGCATTGGCACCGATCTCAGGAATTCTTCCTATACAAAGCTTCTCCTCTAATGCAATGCTAATTTATTCCCATGAGCTCTTGATTCCTGAGTCCTCAACCTTTCATTGTCCACTGAATCTTTTGGTACACAAGCATGCTGACATGTCGTCCACCTTCACACACATTCCAACTCACTCTCCTCTCTAGCTATCTTTATACAACTCTGTTTTCTGATCAAACTTATAGAAAGACTAATTTCCAGTTTAAGCCTTAATAGTGTTATTCATTTCGACTAATTTTCCACTAGACACACCACAAAAGTCAAACAAAATACATAAACTGTTTAGAAACATTATAGTACTAATGCAAGGAAGATTTGAGGAACCATAATTTTGAAAGGAAGAGGGCACACAGAAGTCAGTTTTTCACTAACATCTGCTTTTTACCAGGGGTAATTCACCACTTTTTGTTATAGAAGAATAAAATTACTCTGAAGGGAGGCAGATTCTCTGTGCTGAGGAGAAAAATGTTAGTTAGGGGCTGCCAAAGTAGCTAGTACTGGAGGAGAAATGAAACATTATTTGGTAATAAAAAGGAATAGAGCATTCACATGATACACACCATGCATGCTGTAACTCATCCAGTACCTGCTAAGATAATATTTAATAAAATGTCAACAAGAAATTGGAAAAAGAAAAATAAAACAAAAAATACTGGAATAATCCTAAAGTATTAAATAAAGGAGAAATGATAAAGGACAAAATAACAAGAGAAGGAAAGGAAATAAGAAAGAAAAGATTTTTAAATCACTGTTAGTACTTACAAGAAATGTAAATTGAATAAATATTAATAATACAGTTAAATGCTAATGACTTTCAGACAGAATAAAAAAGCAAAATCCAAATATATGTTGTTGATAAGAAACATATGTTAAATATAAGGGCAAATAAAGATTTAAGAAGAATATTAAACATAAAAACCCTAACAGAAAAAAGCTAGGACAGCTATCTTAACTGTAGAAAAAAGTGTACTTTAAGGCAAAATTATTATAAGATACAATGATAAGCATTTGATTTTGAGAAAGGTAATTCAATGGAAAGAGTAATTCTAAATTTACATATACCTACCACAGTCATAGAATTCATAGAACAGAAATTTATAGCAACAAAAATAGAATTAGACAAATTGACAATCCTATTTAGACAGTTAAATTCACTTGTCTCAGTAATTGAGAATGAAGAGCAGAAAATAAGATAGTAAGATTAAAGATGACTTAAGAAACACAAATAATCAATTTGAACTAATTATCATATATCAAACACTATATCCAACAGTGACAGATTGCTTATTCTTTTTAAGTATGCAAAACACATTTATCTGGTTTGCTATAGTAAGCAAATGTATATCAAACTGATAAATGAAGATAATGGGATTAAAATATGTTAATAATCAAAGAAAGTAATAAAAGAGAAATTATAGAAAAAATATCAAATAAATATAAAACAAAAAGATGTAAAAGGATCTAGTAATTTCATAAAATTATATAGTAATTATATAAAATGTAAATTGGATAAAGGATTCAATGTTCACAAGTAGGAGTATTTATTGCTTTTAATATGTCAGTTCTATCTCAACTGTGTTAAAGAATCTATACCCCCGCCCACAGAAATTATATGTGCAGACCAAAAAATTGTTCTATTATTTATACAGAAAAGCAAAGGGCCAAGCATAGCTAATACGATATTGAAAAGCCATCAGTAAAGGAAGACTCTGCTACCTGATTTAAAGAACTACTATAAAGTATAGTTACAGCAGTTAAGATATATTGTACTGATGCAAGAATAGACAAAAAGACAAAGAAATCAATATATACAATGTGAAACAGATATATTCACATACTGCCATCTGCAAAACAGCTGTGAAGGACTTTTCTATAAATGGTGTTGGTTCCTTGAGATTTCTACATGAGAAAAACCCTTAATCCATATATGATATTATGAACAGAAATCAATCACAGATGGATTGTAGACTTCTATGTAGAAAGCAAAACAATGAAGCTTCTAGAAAAAAAATGGCAAATATCTCCATAATCTTGAACTGGGCAAAATATAGTAAATATTACACAAGAGTATTAATAATTTGAACTTTGTTAAAAGTAAAATTAAAATTTCTCCTCTTAAAAACACCATTAAGTGATAGACAAGTCATGCTATGGAAAAATATATTTGTGCTACGCATGTTGAAAAAGATACTCAGAACACATACAGAACTTGAACAAACCAACAAAAAGACAGAAAACCAAGTTTAAAAAATCATCAAAAGATCTGAATGTGTATTTCACAAAAGAATGCTAAAATAATTAGGCTTCAGAAAGATGCAAATTAAAATTACAGTGAATTGGAATATATAACTGCCAGACTGGCTAAAATGGAAAAGATGGAAAACAGTAAATGCTGGCAAAGACACAGAGCAACTGTTTTGTTGACAGAATGTAAATTAGTACAACTTTAGAAAACTTTATGCTATTTTATTAATGTCAAATGTGTGTCTACAGGACGATTTAACAATTTCTTTTTTAGAAATAAGCCCTCCCTGGTGGCTCAGAGTGTAGAGTATCTGCCCAAAATGCGGGAAACCCAGGTTCAGTCCCTGGGTTGGGAAGATTGCCTGGAGAAGGAAATGGCAACCCACTCTGATACTCTTGCCTGGAAAACCCCATGGATGGAGAAGCCTGGTAGGCTACAGTTCATGGGGTCACAAAGAGTCGGACTCGACTTCACTTTCATTTTTTAGATACATACCCAAGAGAAATAGGCACACAACTCCCAAAATATATGCACAAGAATGTTAATAGTAGCAAAGGTTATAATAACTGAAAACTGACAGTCACTTTAACAATGAAGAACTTTTCACCAACAGGACTAAAAAAGTGGTTATACGTTTTCATGTATATTCATACAATTGAATACAATGAAATGCAAAACAGCAAATTATAGTTACATGCAACAACAGGGGTGAATTTTTCACTCAATGCTTGAGGGAAAGAAGCTAGATACAAAATAGTATGTTTTATATGATACCATTTGTACAAGGCTGAAAAACAAGCAAATATAACCCATGACGAGAGAGATCAGTATAGTGGTTGTCTTCTTGAGGTGGGTGGTTATGACTGAATAGAGACACAATAGAACCTTCTGAGGAGCTGGAAATTTTTTATGTCTTGAACTGAGTGACTGTCACACAAGTGTATCTGAACATAAGTATTCACTGAGCCTTTCCCCTGAAGCACTCTCTCTCTCTTTCTCTCTCTCTCTCTTTCTCTCCGTATTTCCTGTCTCTTAATTCCTCACTATGACCACTTCACTACATGCTGCAACCAGCTTTACCCCTCACCACTCTGCTAGTTACGTCCATCAATCACAACCCTTTGCCAAATTCAATGAATAATTTATTTTTGTGCTTTTCCATTTTTAAGTTTATCTTTAACTGGAGGATAATGCTTTACAATGTTGTGTTGGTTTCTGATGTACAATAATGTGAATCAGTCATAAGTATACATACATCCCTTCCCTCATGAATCTCCTTCCCAGTCTGCTACCCATCCTACGTCTCTAGGTCATCACAGGGCACTGGACTGAGCTCCTTGTGTTATACAGCAACTTCCCACTTAGCTATCTATTTTACACATGGTAATGTATGTGTTTCAATGCTATTCTGTCAATTCATCACATCCTCTCCTTCCTTCACTGTGTCCACAACTCCATTCTCTACATCTGTGCCTCTAATCCTGTCCTGAATGGATATTTTTAAATTCCAGCATTCCTTTACACCTTTGCTGCTGCATTTCATATCATTTATTGTCCTTCTGTCCCTTACTATTTCTCATTCACCAAACTACCAGTCTCTGCTGTCTCCATGCCCTTCCATGTTCTTTCAAAGAGTTGACTATGGTTTCCAGTAGCACAGAGGTTGCCTTGGTACACATGATTTCAAAATGCCTGCTCTGGGCAAATGGTTTAGAAGAAGGCATTTGCTCTGAACAAATGAATTAGCAAGAGGACATCTGTTGGATTCAGCCAGTTGTGCTGCAGGGAAGATGGCCTTTCCAATGAATAGACAGCCACCTTTCAGCCTAATTTCCCCCCTTCCTTGGTGAGGAGCCCTTATGTAGAACTTCACCTGGATAACTCTTCCTTGTGATAGCTTGCCTTGAATAAGTTTGTTAAAATCCCCCTCATTGGGTGTCTCAGTTCAGGTGTGGACTTCTCTATGATACATTCCCAGCCTTAAGCAGCCTGGCACAGGCATCCACTGGCTCATTGCATCCTGCCATCCTCCAGTAAAGCGGTGAACACATTATTGTTATCTGCATGTCCGACTCCAACCAGAACAATCATATCTAAGGGCAGAAAATGTATCTTTCCAAATTTGTAAATTTAGTAACATAATGGGCTTCCCAAGGAGTGCTAGTGGAAAAGAACCTGCCTGCCAATGCAGGAAATGTCAGACGCAGGTTCGATCCCTGGGTCAGGAAGATTCCTAGGAGGAGGGCACAGCAATCCACCCCAGTATTATTGCCTGGAGAATCCCACTGGAGAGAGGAAAGTGGCAGGCTACAGTCCACAGGGTCACAAAAGTTTGGACACGACTGAAGAGACTTAGCGAAAATGCATGCACACACAATGTGGCCTATACAAAAAAAGAAAAAAACAGTAAAAAATATGTGCTGAAAAAATGATTGAATAAAACCAGTAGCAAATGAAGTCAAAATAATAATATCAACAAGAAATACATGGTAATTGAAATGACACATTCAGAGCCACATTTGGAGAACTGAAAAGTTCAGAGGTTTTGAAAGTTAATGGATTTACACATAATGTGTGCTATGTTGTGTCTGACTCTTTTTTCCTCATGGACTGCTTAGTAGCCTGCCAGGCTCCTCTGTCCACGGGATTCTCCAGGCAAGAATATTGGAGTGGGTTGCTATGCCCTCCTCCAAGGGAGCTTCCTGAGTCAGGGATCATACCCTCATCTCTTAATCTCTTGCATTGGTAGATGAGTCTTTACCACTAGCGCCACCTAGAAAGCCCTTACATAGAGTAAAAAAGTTAATTTTAGTCCTTTTAAACATTAAGGCCTCTATAAATCATTCATATTTATTCAGTGTATATTTATATAGTCTTCTCCTAAATAGCTATATTCTATAAACTAAATAATGTTGAGTTCTACTTATCTGTACTTGTCTTAGGATGAGTTCCCTGGACTACAAGGGAATCAAATTAGTTAGTTAGTCTTAAAGGAAATCAACCCTGAATATTCATTGGAAGGACCAATGCTGAGGGTGAAGTTCCAATACTTGGGCCACCTGATGCAAAAAACCAACTCGTTGGAAAAGACCCTGATGCTGGGAAAGATTGAGGGAGGAGGAAAAAGGGGTAACAGAGGATGAGATGGTTGGTAGGCATAACTGACTCAATGGACATAAGTTTGAGCAAACTCCAGGAGATAGTGAAGGGCAGGGAAGCCTGCCATGCTGCAGTCCATGGGATCACAAAGAGTTAGACATGACTTAGTGACTGAACAACAAAACTGACAATTTAAAGAACTTGTTGGGTATATAAAAGTAAGGCAGTATCATTATCTCTCTTCAGATACTACAGCAACAAAATGCCATATAAAATTTACTAACTCACCCCCAAACATTCCTATCTAAAGTTTCAACACTACACACAGTGACATAGAAAAATACAATGCCATATAAAGTGAGATTTTGAAGATATTTTGCAATATTTCAAGAATTTACATTTTGAATTTCATTTCTGCAGTGATTACTATAAATAAATTCATCTTTAGAATTTTGAAAACATCAAATAATTAGGTGAAACAATTTTGTATGAGCTCATTTGTTACCTAAGGCAGTGTGCCAGACACTGTGGGTGACATATAAGAATAAAGAAGTCATTAAAGCATTTTCCATTTTCAGTGTGGGAAAGACAAACAGCTAGACCAATGATTTGAGATGCAGACATTACTTAGTTTGCCCTCTGTGACATCCCCTACCAGCAGTGGAAGTCTGGCAGACTGTACCACCACCAGGTTTTAAGAAGTATAAAAAAATAACTTTTTAAAAGAAGATGACCATTTTACTATCATTTTGTAGGGAAAAACCTAGTCATTGGTTGCTTTTATTGGATACTTGAATTCTTGGTCAAAAGGGTTCTGAAGAAAGACTTATTAGTAATAGAGTTTTTCCATTAATGACATTCTCATATCTAGCTCTTTTCCCCCAGTATAGATCAAACAGAGAAACTTCCTTTCTGAATCATTACTGCCGTTCACACTCCTAAGTTCATATATCATGTGATATCTCGGGGGGAGTTCAGCTCTCAGTATCGCTGCTGCGGCTCTTCACTTATATTGGCTCTTCCATTTGTACTTATGCTGGGACATGTGCGTGACATCTTTTCAGTGTGAAATGATTATTTCGCTCTCACTGGCTCTTATTCTACTTCTACTTTTACCTCTCAGGTTCAGAATTCTTAGCCTTCTTGAGCAGATGAACTACAGCAATTTCTCCTCCTCTAAAAGTTCTACATTTTGAGGTGCTCTCAGCCGCAGAATTGCAATGGGACACAGATGTGAAAGTTGAGGATGTAGAGGGGTTTGAGACTTCTCCTTGCCCGTCCTGCTGTCTCAGGAAAACAACCCACGTGTCTGCTCACAAAATTCAATCTTTCTTCTCTCACTAGAAGTGCAGCTTACTAAAATTATATGCTTTCTTTTTAACTCCGGATGAAGGGAAAGAGAAAGAAAGAAGAAAGTAGGAGCTGAAAGACCCATTTTTGTCAACTTATATAAAGAAAATTAAGTTTTAGGAAGAGATTTTCCTTGGGAAAGAAACAAGAAGATGCTTATTAGGCTGCTTTGTGTTGTCTGCCATTTAAAAAATAATGTCATTATGATTGTATTTAAGTAGCTGACCTGTATTTTATATAGGAAAATAAATTAAGAGTCATAATTAGGTTGCTTTCAAGTTTCTCTGAAATAGTGAGCATGTTAATAATTTGAAGTTTAGGAATGAAGTGAGATTCCCAGTTGAAATAATGACATTTTGCTTAAATTATTTTTTTAAACTTCTATCCTGTTTTGGTCTTGTCTTGTTTTTAGCATATCATTTAAGGTTTTAGCTGAAGAATAGACATAACACTATTTGCAAGTGATAATAAGGACCTAACACATACTACTGAAAAACTGAGGGATAGATTCAAAGATAGTGTAAAAACAGAACAGTGGTTTCAAGGAATTAATTGCATGAATAAAGAAAGAATGGTTGTCGTCTTGTCTGAGAATTGGAAACAGGGAAGAGGAACAGTTTTGAAGGAAAGACATGTAGAGCTTGAAAGCTCTCCAGATCTCCTGTAAGAAACATTTCATAATGTTGCCAAAACACCAGTCAGAGAATTAGGAAGTGAGACACATCTAGAGATAGAGTTTTAATAATCTTTGGCACAAAAGTGAAAGTTGAAATAGTTGCAACTGTTTGAATTTGCCAAACTGAAATGTGTAAGGGGAGAGAACATAGTGGAGGCAAAAATAAGAGGGTAAATTAAAGAAAAAGATCAGAGTTAGAAAGACAGTACAGATATTTCAGATTTGTAGAAGGCAAGTGAGAGGAGTAATTGTTCTAATGAGGTGGATGAAACTGGAGCCGATTATACAGAGTGAAGTAAGCCAGAAAGAAAAACACCAATACAGTATACTAACGCATATATACGGAATTTAGAAAGATGGTAATGATGACCCTGTATGCGAGACAGCAAAAGAGACACAGATGTATAGAACAGTCTTCTGGACTCTGTGGGAGACGGAGAGGGTGGGATGATTTGGGAGAATGGTATTGAAACATGTATACTATCATGTAAGAAACAAAGTGCCAGTCTATGTTCGATACAGGATACAGGATGCTTGGGGCTGGTGCATGGGGATGATCCAGAGAGATGATATGGGGTGGGAGGTGGGAGGGGGATTCAGGATTGGGAGCGTGTATACACCCGTGGTGGATTCATGTCAATGTATGGCAAAACCAATACAGTATTGTAAAGCAAAAGAAAGTAAAAAAAATAATAATAAATAAAAATAAAGTGGATTATATTTGAAAAAAAAGAAAGGAAAAGTTTCAACCTTGTTAATTTATGCTGATAGAAATTCAGAAAATTAGACAATAGGGGATAGATTGAGGAGGAATCATGGTATACGAAGTGTTAGCATAAGGAAAAGCTGAAATTCTTGAAGACTGATTAGAAAAATTTGGGTAGAATAAACACATATGACAGACAAAGGACATAATTGTTGAAGAACTCTAGAGAATATCCTGGTATCATTAACACAAATATAAAGACTTGTCTTAAAAAGCAGTGTGTTTTGTTGTTGTTTGTTTTGTTTTTACTTTGATATTGGAAGAAAAAGAGCAAACCTAATGGTGGCTATATACAAGGAGAATTTACGTAATAGGGGAAGACTTGAGATTAATTCTCATCCAGATTTTCAGTTCATTAGTAGTTAAAGGTAACTGTTCAAAGATATGTGATATAGTATGTAGTCCTTCAGTATCTCTCAATAAGGGATTGGTTCCATGACACCCTGAAGATACTGAAATTCAAAGACACTCAAGTCTCTGATGTGCTGACACAATGTGTAATATTTACATATAACCTACACAATCCTCTCACATACTTTGAATCATTTCTAGAGTACTTGTAATAAATACTTTGTGCTTGCTGTTGTGCTCGGTCATGTCTGACTCTCTGCGACCCCATGGTCTATAGCCTGTCAGGCTCCTCTTTCCATGAAATTCCAGGCAAGAATACTGGGGTGGGTTGTCAGTTCCTACCCCAGGGGATCTTCTGTCTCTTGCATTGGAAGGCAGCTCCTGTACCACTGTGCCACCTGGGAAGCCCTGTAATATCTGCTGCTGCTGCTGCTAAGTTGCTTCAGTCATGTCCAACTCTGTGCAACCCCATAGACAGCAGCCCACCAGGCTCCCCCGTTCCTGGGATTCTCCAGGCAAGAACACTGGAATGAGTTGCCATTTCCTTCTCCAATGCATGAAAGTGAAAAGTGAAAGTGAAGTTGCTCAGTCGTTTCCGACTCTTAGCGACCCCATGGACTGCAGCCCACCAGGCTCCTCCATCCATGGGATTTTCCAGGCAAGAGTGCTGGAGTGGGGGTGCCATTGCCTTCTCCGCCTGCAATATCTAACACAATGTAAATGCTATGTAAATATTGCATTCACAGTAAAATAAGTTTTGTTTTTTGGAACTTTCTGAAAAGTTTTTGTTCTTTTTTTTTTTTTTTTTCTGAATATTTTTGATCCAAGGTTGGTTGAATCCATGGATGAGGAGCCCATGTATACAGGGCCCCGATTGCATATGTTGAGGCAAGATGACTAGAACAGCTGATGTGCACAATGTGAGTAAAAGTATATAGAGTAGCTTTTAGAACCCAACTAAGATTGGTTAGCATGAATTTAGACTGTAACCATTTTAAATGCTTTGTGGTTATTTTTTTTCCCAGAAATACTTACAATTGCAAAGTCACGATTTTTTTTTTTTTTAATTTGCACTTGAGTCCACTTAACATGAGCTGAAAACTTCAAAATCTGGCAGAAAAACAAATGGAGTATGGAATCATGTGAGGCAAGGATAAGAAATGCTAACCTGTGTTAATGAATAGAGTCAATAGCTTCAAAATCATAATAAAGCACATTCAAAGGAACTGAATATTTAAGAAAAGTAAGTTTCAAATTAATATGCAATTTTTCAAATATTTGTGGGTAATGGAAATTACAAAAATGTATGTTTATAACACATTTCTGGCAAAATTTTGTTTTTAGTAAAACCTGAGAGCTAAAAAGCTAAGTTAGGAATGCATTGGAAATTCCTTGAAAAACAAGAAAAATGTAAAGGTGCTGGGGGAATCCTTATACAGCTTCCAACATTGTCCCATAAGTAAAAGAAAATGGAAGGAATGCCATGAATGTAAATGAGATTTACATTAATCCTGCCAAAAATCAAAGTACTCTGAACTCTCCCCAAAGTTGCCCTCAGAAGTGCTTGAAAGAAAACCAGGAGAGATAGCATACAAGTAAGAGCAGATGCTAAAGCCAGACTGGAACAACAAACAACAAAAATGAAACCACCTTCGGATGACACATTACTACTTGAGGGAGCAGAACTTGCAACTTCAACAAGAGGGACACTAAGCCATTTAGATAGAACAAGAAAAACAGGAAGCAGGCGCAATAGCAGAAGTTCTCAGTCTTTCAAATGAAAGCCTCCCAACCCCTGTTTCTATCTGATCAAGTAGACAGGAAGTGGCTTCTCTATGAGAGAGATCAAATACAATATTTTCTAGTTTTCATCCAGGATAAGAATTTTTATTGGTATATGCAATGGAGGAAGATGGGGTGGAAAAGTGAGGGTATTTGCAAGGAAATAATTATTTTAAAAAGTTCATTACTTTTTAACGAATGAGTTAAACTCATTCATTGAGTTAAAGAAAAGGAAAAAAAAAGAATGAAGCACATTGAGAAATGGAGAGAGCATAATGGAATCAATGGATTCTGCATAGACAAAAGATTTTCATGAAAGAAAAATTTGCAAAATAGGAGGGAAAGAAGTTATGATTAAGAAGCAGAGTTTTAACATGAACTGTTGACTTCATTTTTTAAAAATTAAATGCTAACTTTTTTTTCTTAATAAATAATCCGTAAAAGCAAGAATAACTCTTTGTTATATATTTGTTGGCTTTCCCACAAACTGGCTTTAAATGGCCTTACCTGGCACAGTGAATGGGTGAAAGTTACTGATATGCTATGCAGACATGTTCCCATATCGCCAGAGAAATGGCTCACCAGTTGTGAAATAGTAAGAGGATGATGAATGCCATTGCTGTTATTTAATGAATATATAAGCAAAGGTGGCATAAGGGACACGACTGAGTGACTGAACTGAACTGAACTGAATATAAGGGAGAATCAAAGGCCGTTATTTTTAGGAGTCATGGGGAGAGGAGGAACTATTTGTACAGTAATCTAACACTGAGAGTTTTTTGACATTCCACATTTCATCATGACACAGAATCAAATTTTGATTATTTGAGTTAAACTTTATGTCTTTATAGGGAACGCCCCTCTAGCACTTAGGACTCATGTATGCCATGTGGTTATTTATGCTAATTTTTCATCTGTCATTATTCCATCTTTCTTTTTTTTTATTATTCTTCTTTTTTTTTTTTTTTTACTTTACAATATTGTATTGGTTTTGCCACACATCAACATGAATCCCCCACGGTGTACACATGTTCCCAATCCAGAACCCCCCTCCCACCTCCCCCCGACACCATCCCTCCGGGTCATCCCAGTACACCAGCCCCAAGCATCCTGCACCCTGCATTGAACCTAGACTGGCAATTCGTTTCTTATATAATATTATACATGTTTCAATGCCATTCTCCCAAATCATCCCACCCTCTCCCTCTCCCACAGAGTCCAAAAGACTGTTCTATACATCTGTGTCTCTTTTGCTGTCTCACATACAGGGTTATCATTGCCTTATGACCCAGCAATCCCACTGCTGGGCATACACACCGAGGAAACCAGAATTGAAAGAGACACGTGTACCCCAATGTTTATCGCAGCACTGTTTATAATAGCCAGGACATGGAAACAACCTAGATGTCCATCAGCAGATGAATGGATAAGAAAGCTGTGGTACATATACAGATGGGCGCCGCGAGGCGTCCAGTGCGGTAACGCAACTGATCCCAGAGAAGCCGGCGGGAGCCCCAGGGAGAATTCTCTTTTCTTTGTGAAGGGCAGGGCGTCCTGGAATGGGTTCGACCTGGGAGAGGGGCCCGTGCCTTGGAAAGCATCGCGATTCTGGCGGCGTCCGTCTGGTGAGCTCTCGATGGCCCTTGAAAATCAGGGTGAGAGGGTGTAAATCTCGCGCCGGGCGGTACCCATATCCGCAGCAGGTCTTCAAGGTGAACAGCCTCTGGCATGTTGGAACGTGGAGAAGGGTTCCATGTGAACAGCAGTTGAACATGGATCAGTCGGTCCTGAGAGATGGGCAAGCGCCATTCCGAAGGGACGGGCCATGACCTCCGTTGCCCTCAGGCAATCGAAAGGGAGCTGGGTTCAGATTCCCGAATCCGGAGTGGCGGAGATGGGCGCCGCGAGGCATCCAGTGCGGTCACATATACACAATGGAATATTATTCCATCTTTCTTACAGAAAGTTGATAGAACCAAACAGGTGGCCAGAAAACTGGAAGGGAAGTTGCAAAATTTAAGACTTTATAATGAAAGATTTTGAACCAAGATTTATTAGAGTTTTCAATAACTGACAGAGAGCAGCAATAAGGAGGGAGAGAGGGTGCTCCATTTGAGATTATGGGCCTCAAAGGAGGTTTTATATGACAAATCTAGAGCCTTGAAGAAGCCCTAGAGACTGGTGCATCTTCTGGAAATTAACTAATGAGTTGTAGTGAACAAGTTGCTCCCATTGAAAAAGGAGGTCAGGGGAGCAGTGACTTAAAAAACATCTTGCTTCAGTTAAATCATGGAGGTGGCAAAGATGAAGCTGAAAATAGGGAAAAGTTAATTGAGAACAGCAGATGTTTGTAGGAAGCTGAGGTGGTTGACATTCAGACTAGATTTCAAGAAAAAAGGCAAAGAGAAGCCTTGTATTTCCAGCAGTGACCATGTAAAATTGGGATGGAAAGTATGGTAGGAGATCCCAATAGTTGCTGAAAGAAAAGTGGGTGATTGCTTCTAATGCAAGGCTCTATGCTCTAGCAGTTTACAGGGCAGTGGCTCCCCAAATCACTCTAGGCATCACTTTTCTAAAGGCCTCTAAAAGGCACCTGGCATCTAAATATTCTCTTATTTATCAACACTGAAGAATTAGTTGTCTTCTGTTCCCATGGGATTTGGTGGTTTTCTATATATATTTTAATATATTTTCATATTTTATATATTTTTATTTTAATGTTTTATATAACAAATATATAATATGTTTATTTTATACAAACGTACAAAATATATATTTATATATATTGATGAAATTGTACTTTTTTCTTTGACTGGAAGTGTTACATCTTAGATCATAAAGGACAGAGTGCTTAATAAGGTACTAAGTCTTAGATCCAGGCAATAGTAAACTAGTAATTATAGGCATAATAATAATAGTACACCAGTGACTTCTCTACTAGTTGCTAGCATATACTTTTATTATGAATTATTTTATGTTAGACATTGTTTTGTTCCTTTATCAATCAATCAATCAGAAAATCAGTCTTCTAACTAAGTAATCGGGTTCTTCATCCAATAAATTTGGAACGATGACTGAGGCTAAGAGGTAGCAAGTCAGTTTGGGCTGGTCTCCTAGTGAGGGAAGGTCTTCATTAGGGCCACAAACAGTTACTTGTCAGAGGTCTTGAGTGTTTGTTCTAAAGCCGAGATGAAATGAATCATTTTATTGGAGATTTAGGAGTACTGTCAATTCTTTTGATGACTGGGAACCAATTTAGCAAGGTAAATAGAAATGTAGATCATGTGTAGGTAAGTGGATAAGGCCACAAACAGTGATTGTGACAACACTGAATCTCAAGGGCCTCCTACAATTACCTTAACCTAGGCATCATAAAATCAGATTCAAGCATTTACTGAAAATCTACCATGTGCTAGCCACAGTGCAAGGTGTCACCTCATCTCATCCTGGTAACAACTACCCTGTGAAGGATATATGATTTGCCACATTTCACAACTGTGATTCAGGCCCTATGACTCTAAGTTTAGTATTTTTTCTACTATATATGGCTATCATTCAAGATCATAGGTTTTTTTTTTTTTTCACAGTAGAAAACAAATAGATTCTTAGAGCTTAATAACATATTTATTAGCACTATTTCTTTTCTTTCTTTCTCTCCCTCTTTCATTTCCTCCCTTCCTTTCTTTTCTTCTTTATTGCAAAATGATAGACCAGTACAAACAAATAGGTAAGCAGATTTAGACAAAGAGAGATTTATGGTACAAAATATTATCAGAATCATGAGTAAGATACATCAATTTGCTATTATTACAAGGGGAAGGGTTTTGAGCTCATGAGAAATCAAAGGAGGGCATGTGTGTATGTGTGTGTGATACTGGGGTGGGTTGCCATTCCCTATCCTACTCCATGGCATCTTTCCCACCCAGGGATAAATCTCTTGTGTCTCCTGTACTGGCAGGTGGATTCTTTATCACTGCACTACTCGGGAAGCCCCAAGGGAGAGAGAGAGAGTGAGTTTAATATGTGCCTTATAGTGTTTATATGCTATACCATCATTTCCATTTCCTTTTTGAGTTACTAACCAGAGTATGATAAAACATTAATATATCTCTAGTACTTTCCACTGTTCCTAATACTCACTGGAACCTTGGCAAACTTTTGTTGAGTAAATGAAAGAATAAGTGATTGGCTCAGAGTAACCATGAAATCGATTAATCATCTCATGAAAATACAAAAGGAATTGTAGGAATTAGCTCATGATTTTTTTTTTTTGTAATGGTTCACTCCCACCACTACACTAAAGTGGATATAGCCCACAAAAATGTGGTTCATAAATCAGCACTGCTCTGTACCATTCTCTTTCTTAAATGCACCAGTCTCCCTCCGATTTTTCATTTACCCAATTAAGAGATCCTTTATAAGAATTTTAGTCCTCAAGTGTATACATAAGATTGAACAAAAAGAAATTACCAATATTAAACCATATTTATTAAAAATAATTATTTTATATACTGAATAACGTATTTTATAATTTTTACCTCTCCAGTAAGCTGCCACCACTGGCCCTTCAAATATGACTGTATTTGAATGCATGCCCAGGTCCTTAATCTTGCACGGCTTCATTTTCCCAAACACTTAGATTCTCTAGCATTCACAAATGTTATGCAACAAACACTTTCTGGATGAGTCCATGAACAATCATATCAATTTTTATCAACTGTTGCTTTTCCTTTTTAAAGCTTAATAATGCCAGCAGCAAGAAGAATTTGTTATTCTCAGTTTTCTTCCTTCCAAATTAGGTAGAATATTCTGATCCAATATTAAATCTGCCACTTATTTAGAAATATATTGAATTTAACACTTAGATAATAATTCTTTTCTTAGAAAGACAATATTCAAATATATATAGTCTTTGCAAGTTTTCACAAAAGTTTAAAATTGCCTTAATTCAATCAACATTATATTCAACACTGAAACACAATAGGTACTTATTTTTAAACTTAAGTTAGGAAGATCGACAATGTAGCTTCTTTTAGAGCTTATAAGGGTCTTCCAAGACAGAGTAGCATTTACTCAGGGAGACGAAAAGAAAATTCCCTTACAGCATTTTTGCCAAAGAAAGCAAGAACATGTGAAGCTAAAATATCTCGCCTTTTTTGGCTACTGTTCTATTTTGCTTTTCCCATTTGTTTCCCAAATACTGATATGGAAATGATAAAATAAAGAATAAGCTGTTTCCTAATTTTTTACAGCCAAACCTTTCTTTAAATTTCACAAATTAAAAAAGTATGTGTGTTCACTATTGTACAAGTTGTTCTGTGAAATAACTCTAAAAATCATAGTTTATATGCTACATTAGTGTGCGGTTGTGTGGTTTTTAAAGAAAGACTTCAGCAGCTCATAATGTGGTAGTTATTAAGGAAGCAGAATTTTTCCATGAATAGTGAAGGAGCTTGTTTATAAAATCTGCACTACAGAAATTGCTCAGTGACTGAAGTAGAGGAGCATGGCTCTTCTTAGGAGTTGTTTTGTTTTCTTTGTTAACAATCAACAGAGATTATGGTTAACTCATAGGAGTTTTTGGACTGGGGTGTGGATATGACTCTAAGATAAGACCAATGACAATTTCATTATTGCTAATTAGAATTCTCTAGTGAGGTTTAAACCTGTAACGATTTTCAATGAGTATAATTTAGAATAAGATAGATGTAGATTTTACAACTCAAATATTCAATGTCTCTTTTCAATAGTCTCCTAAAACATCACCAACTTATATTAATATATTTAAGGATACAGTTTCTCTGATGTTGATAATCTATTGGTAATGATGGTAATAGAGCTTCCATTAGTACCTTCTAAAATGCTTATATTAAAACTGTTAAAAGCTCTCAGTATAAAGATGATTTCTAGAAATGTAACAGTGATTTTCATTAATTTTCACAGTAAATGACTAACCACAAATTGTTTAAAAATTCCTTGCTTTCATTTAAGCTCTCTAGTCTCTAACCTCTAATTTTTGGGTAAGAAAAAAAAAATGCAGTAATACATGAGCCAAGGTATGTTCTGGCTTGGGTTGCAAAATTCTATGAAGAAGAATCCAAAGCAAACCAGAAAACTTTCACTTCATTACAACTGCATTAGGGTAAGAAGTCTAGTCTCCTCTCATAGTTGTTTTACGAGGTGATAATGAGGGGAAAATTCTCTGGCCTAGACAATAACACATATTTTAAAGTGGGTTACAACAGATCATTTCAACCTACCCAACTCAATGATAAAAGGGGTTTGAATGACATCTTCTGGTTGAGAATTTAAGTAGATCTTTTTTTAGATAAAAAGAAAGAAGCACTGAAACATATCAGTGGATCAGCAAACTAAAAGGTATATTTAAAAAAAAAATAAAGACAAGCTTTTCCTTTTACCCACAATCATGGCTGTCTTGTAGGTTTCTGGTATATCATTTTGGCTTTCTTAACAATTGGAGATGAGTAGGTCTGAATTCAGTATTGGTATTCCAACTCCTTCAAACTATGTACAATATTGTCCATAATACTGTATAATATTCAGATATACTGTAAATCCCAGAGAAAAAAAAGATACTGTTGTTGTAAAAAAAGGTTATTGAGCATGAAATATCAAGAATATAAAATAAGCTACTTAAATTGTAAAATATGAATTATATTTTTGCTTTAAAATAATGTCCATGTCACTCCATTAATGTTTTTATTGTAGAAATTAACAAAGAACAAACCATTAGTACCGTGTCTTAGAGACACTGATCACTACCACAGTAAATTTTCTGTACTCTTCTGCCATTCTTTCTCTCTCCTCCTAACACACACTAGACATTTTCTTTTTTTAAAAAAATAGAAGCTTTGATTGGGTGTATCATGGTGATATTAATAGTGGTAACGATAGTAACTGAGAAACCTTTGATTGGGTGTAACAATCCAATAATAATAGTAATGACAAAAATAATAATAATGTTTTCATGTTTAGTTTTAAAACTTAATAGCACTTTCATATTTATTAATCCATAAATCCTCACAGCAATTGCATAAGAAAACCAAAGCTCATAGGTTAATTAACACATTCACTGACACACATCTATTAAGTAAAGGAATTGTGAAAGGATTCCCCCAACAAAGAATACAACTGAAAATATATTACGAAGTGTTATAAAAAGCTAACACTTTGATTTGACTATGTGCTGAAAGGAAGATCATTTCTTACATTGTATAGTGAATAGTAGGTGCTCTGCAATAGTTAAGGAATGAATAAATTAAGTAAATAAAGAATCAAACCATCCAATAATTACACCTCTACATTTGTCGAGTTTCTAGGGATTTGATTTCCTTATATATACAAAAGTACAAGGAGATCTGGAGAAGAGAACATTACGTAGAATCTAAAGAACAAAAAGGGGACTTCCTTGGTGGCTCAGGCCATAAAGAATTCACCTGCAATGCAGGAGACTGTTCGATTCCTGGGTTCAGAAGATGCCCTGGGGAAGGCAATGGTTACCCACTCTAGTATTCTTGACTGGAGAATCCCACGGACAGAGGAGTCTGGTGGACTGCAGTCCACAGAGTCACAAAGAGTTGGACACAACTGAGCAACTAAGCACACACAAAGAATGGGATATCTTCACAAAAATATTTAAATATTTATTCAAATAGGCATAAAAAAGGAGTTTGGAAATTTTTTTAAAAAATTAAGTACACCAGTATTTTTATTTTAACTCACACTGCTTAAGTTGAGAAGATTCCCCCCTTTTAGAAAATGCTAAATATACTTTTTCACCATAAAGAATGCCTAAATCCATAAAATAAGACACAAATTGTTGCTGTTCAGTCACCCAGTCGTGTCTGACTCTTTGTGACCCCGTGGACTACAGTGACCAAGTAAAACAACTTAATTATATGGGCTTATTTTTAAAATACTACTTTACATTCATAATATTTAGAATGTTCATTTAGGAAGAAGAGTAGAAAATTTAACGACCATGTCTTTAATTCCATTGGTTGGTACTTTGAGATAATAATATTTTGTTTTATGAATTAAATATGATCACATACAAATGTTATGCTTAAAATAAGGAAATATCATTTTAAATAGGAAAAGTTGGTGCCACGGTAAAGTAAACACACTGACGATGTTGACAAAAGTGGAAAGCTGGTGTTTAGCTGCCAGTTTTCTCAAGGATAGGAAATTTGAGCCCAACTTTTATTCCTAATAGTACATACATAGATTTAATGTTGAATGAGCCATGATAGAAGGACTCCATGAATAAGGAAGGATAAATGCCAATTAACTTAAACTGATTTGATGTTCTTCATTAGTGCTAAATATTCCTGAATTGCCACTGCCTACAGATGCAAGACATAAAATCTCCCAATCTAGCTTTGCATATTTAGTAGCATATGGAGTCTTGTCAGGCAGCCAAGAACTTCCTCAGTTACTTCATTCTGAAGAACAGGGGTTGCCTCTAATATAATACCTTGAACTGATTCTATTTAGGGTGTAATCTGCCTTGGGTTGCTATTAAGATATTGAATTTTATGAAACAGCTGTTTAATACCATTTGTGAATTAATGGAATCATCATGTAGAATAGAAAAGGCATAAAAAAATTTTAAAGATTACTTTAAAGCCAATTTCTTAATTAATGGTGTTTCAGAACTTTCTAGAGTTTCCAAATTGAAATCCTCCAAGAAGATTTTCAATTACAAGGTAGACCATGGAAATTCATTACCAAAATTCAGGAATAATATTCTGAAAAAAAATCTGTTATGTTAAGATTTTTTAGTTCTTTCCTTTTATCTGAAATGAGTACAGTTGGTACAAATATTAAATTATTGAAAAAATTGTATTAATGAAATACACAGACTTATGCACAGACCAATGAAATACCCAGACTAATTCATCTTGCAGGATGAATCATAGGACTACTTTGGGGTACTTCCATGGAAACAAATCTAACATCTTAAAATGCCCAGGAAAATAAGCCAGGAATGTGGGAAGAGATTCCTGTAGAAAAGCTGTTCATTGTGTTGAAGTAATGAACTATTATCAAATGGCTAAGACTTTTTCTACACCAGAACCCATATAGATGTATTCAGATATTATTATTCTAGTTTGGATTGCAAAAAGTTCTTTAATGTCCCAGGAAAAATTCAATGATGTGTGTGTGTGTGTGTGTGTGTGTGTGTGTGTGTGTGTATTAGTTGTCAGTTGTGTCTAACTCTTTGCAACCCCATGGCCTATAGCCTGCCAGGCTCCTCTGTCCATGGAATTCTCCAGGCAAGAATACTGGAGTTGGTAGCCATTCCCTTCTCCAGAAGATCTTCCCCACACAGAGATCAAACTGAGTCTCCTGTATTGCAGGCAGATTTTCTACTGTCTGAGCCTCAGTGATACAAGCATTTTATTCACAGCTGGACACTTTGAGAGAATATGGTATGTGAAAATCTCTGAGAATTAAACCTATACAAGAGTTTCTTACACCTTGGATTTAGGCTAGACTAATACAGTCCAGGGGCTTCCCAGGTGGCACTAGTGGTAAAGAACCCGCCTGCCAATGCAGGAGACATAGGAGATGCGGGTTCTATCCCTGGGTCAGGAAGATCCCCTAGAAGTGGGCATGGCAACCCGCTCTAGTATTCTTGCCTGGAGAATCCCATGGACAGAGGAGACGGGCAGGCTACACTCCACAGTGTCGCAGAGTTGGACACGACTGAAGCGACTTAGCATGTGTAGCATGCAGTACAGTCTAGATAATATAGTTGGCCAGGGAAAGACAAAGTGATACAGGATTAATGGAGTGAACAGGGCAAGATGTACCTTGATCTTGGGGTGTTTGGAAATCAATCATAGTTGATAAGAACACATTCCCACAGAATAATTTCAAAACACTTGTCTGGATTTTGGAGACTATCAAATTGTCATCCAGATTGACCTTATGGAATATTGTCATGAATATGCATTTTGCTACCACATGGAGAAATTCACAATCATTTTCCATTTCATCTAGGCCAAACATGATCTTCTTTGGTAGAAATCAATTCTGATCTAAAGAGTATCCAATGACATGATCTTTAACAGAGTCCATAAGACTATTTGGAAGAAATCAGGTGTATCACTTACTGTGGGTCAGTCTTAGGCAGTTTGTTTGAGAGGTTGGAGCTGTCTGTTGGGATCTGTTTGTGTGTGTGTGTGTGTGTGATAAAAAATAGAATGGCAACAGATATAAAGTATACAATTTCAAAATATCAATTATTTATATTAAAGTAGTGCCTAAATAACATATATCTTAGAAGTTAGCCATCTTTTTGTTTGAAGTGATAGTCTCTTTATTTTAATTGACATTTTATACTGGTTATTCAGAAAGCAAATATTAATACCTAAAAATGGCAGTAGACTTTCTAAGAATGAACAAAAATGCCAAAATTATAATGGAAAAATAGGAGGATTTTAATAAAGGTAGCATACACCCAAAATCAGAGAAGGCAATGGCACCCCACTCCAGTACTCTTGCCTGGAAAATCCCATGGACGGAGGAGCCTGGTAGGCTGCAGTCCATGAGGTCGCTAAGAGTCGGACATGACTGAGAGATTTCACTTTGACTTTTCACTTTCATGTATTGGAGAAGGAAATGGCAACCCACTCCAGTGTTCTTGCCTAGAGAATCCCAGGGATGGGGGAGCCCAGTGGGCTGCCATCTATGGGGTCGCACAGAGTTGGACATGACTGAAGTGACTTAGCAGCAGCAGCAGCACACCCAAAATAAAACATGTATATTTATTCTTCAGTTCAATATTTTAAAATTATTCTACTACATTGATAAATGTAGTTTAGGATTTGTTAGGGGAAAAAAGAATCCCTCTATAATTTACTTGTGGGCAAGATATGGATCTGACTATTGTGTTTTTTTCTTATTGGTAGCTAGAATATTACATGTAAACAAAAATGTACATGAAGATGTAAATGTCACATTTTCAAAGACTTGTTTATGCCAATTTTAATTGTTCTCTTAATCCTATAGTAAATACACAAGTATTTTGGCCCTCACTCCAGTATTCTTGCCTGGAGAAATCTATGGACAGAAGAATCTGGTGGGTTACAGTCCATAGGGTCTCAAAGAGTTAGACATGACTGAAGCAACTTAGCATGCACACATGCCTCTTTTGGCAAAAAGTTAATCCAGAGTCTACCACTCACCTCATCTACCAGGCTCTTGAACTTTGGACCATTATTTTCCTACCTTAATCGTCCCAAGGACAGACCCCAGACAACTAGAGAAAACTCCTGCCCTCTGCAGCCTACTGGCATTATTCAAACCAGCCTGCTTGCCCTCTTCTTTCCTATGAAACTACAATAATGGCTCTTGATAGAATTTTTCTCCTCTCCTTCTTCTCCTCCCTGGCCTTGGTCCTTCCCCACACTGTCGTGCAAGGAGTGGCCTGCTCCTTTCTTTTGAGAACTGTGAGGCACACACTATCTTTTCAGTGTCAATTATTTGCTGATCTGTTGGCCTTACCATACTGGAATAATAATAAAACATATCCTACATAAGAAAATGTAGGAAAATGTTACATTTAACTTTTAGAAATATCCAAAATAATAGAACAAAAATGGTGAAGAAAATAAGTATAAAACTAGATGTGAAGAGATTGGAAATTTTGTCCCAAATTTACTATGTAACTTGTTATCTTAGAAACATCACTAAGCTGTCTCAGCCTCTTATCTTTCAGAGATGATGGGATCCTTTGCATTTTAAAATTCCTGCATCTATAATTCTAATGCTAAAATTCTACCACCCATAAAATTCACATGTTTTACGTGGGGCAGGGTCTGGCAAAGAGAAGCTGTTAGTTTATAGACACAAATTGCTGTCTACCTCATCACACTCTCATGATTAGAGCTCTTTCTGTGCACCTTTATTTTCGATGTGTGCTTTTTCAGAATCATTTTATCCTCATTAAGATGTTTCCTTCTGCTCCCTCATACTGAAGTTAAATCATCTCCTCCCATCCTAAAATGTTCTTTATTATTAAACTTTGACATTCCAGACAAGTTCATCTTCATTACAGTAATTGATTTGATCACTATGATGTAGACTTGATTTAAATGTCATAGCTGAAAAAAGTTTTGTTTTATTCTGCCTCAGGCAAAAAATTTAGTTTAGTCAACATACAGCAATGCACACTTCATGCAAAGCAACTGAAAATACTAACTGAGGTATATATAATATTTGAACAATTTTAATTATCTAAAAAATGATCAACATTTTATGCATTATGTAATACTTAAATACCTAAAGGAGCAGGAGAATCTTATAATAGTCAACAATTTATTCTACATAATAAATCTTGTGACAAAAATAACTATAAATAATATACTATCTATATATATTATATATATGAAAGTGAAAGTGAGGTCGCTCAGTTATGTCGGACTCTTTGCGACCCCGTGGACTTTAGCCCACCAGGCTCCGCTGTCCAAGAGGCTCCACTGTCCATGGGATTCTCCAAGCAAGAATACTAGAGCGGTTTGCCATTTTCTTCTCTAGGGGATCTTCCCGACACAGGGATCGAACCCAGGTCTCCTGCATTGCAGGCAGATGCTTTAACCTCTGAGCTACCAGGGAAGCCCTATCAGTGGTAATTTTACTTTTCACTGAAATTAAACTAAAACTAATCATTGTGACTAAAATGCAATGTGCAAGATCTCACTCTTCACTGAACAATCGATATTTGTTTCAAATTCATTAAAATTATAAGAAATATATGTATTAGACAAATGTCTAGTCTTTTGCTCCGAATCTGCAAAAACACAATCCTTCTCATGACATATTTCTGTTTTTTGAGTTTATATTTTTAACTAACTGATAATCACTCAAATTCTGAAGTGAGACTTAAAGATTTCAGACTCCCACAAATTTATCACACTGTGCTGTTGACATATTAGGGAAACACATAAGCTTTGTTTATTAAGACAGGGATCAAGACCATCCCCAAGAAAAAGAAATACAAAAAAGCAAAATGGCTGCCTGAGAAGGCCTTACAAAGAGCTGTGAAAAGAAGAGAAGAGAAAAGCAAATGAGAAAAGGAAAGATAAACTCAATTGAATGCAGAGTTCCAGAGAATAGCAAGGCAAGACAAGAAAGCCTTCCACAGTGATCAGTGCAAAGAAATAGAGGGCAACAATAAAATGGGAAAGACTAGAGATCTCTTCAAAAAAATTAGAGATACTAAGGGAAATTTTCAAAAATTTTCTTTGCAAAAATTGTGCAAAAAGGGGCACAATAAAGGACAGAATGGTATGGACCTAACAGAAGCAGAAGATATTAAGAAGATGTGGCAAGAATACACAGAACTATACAAAAAAGATCTTTACAGCCCAGATAATCATCATGGTATGATCACTCAGCTAAAGCCAGACATCCTGGAATGTAAAGTCTAGTGGGCCTTAGGAAGCATCACTATGAACAAAACTAGTGGAGGTGATGAAATTCCAGTTGAGCTATTTCAAATCCTAAAAGATGGTGCTGTAAAGATGGTATTGTGCTACACTCAATATGCCAGCAAATTTGGAAAACTTAGCAGTGGCCACAGGACTGGAAAAATTCAGTCTTCATTCCGATCCCTAAGAAAGGCAATGCCAAAGAATGTTCAAACTGCTGAACAACAGCACTCTTCTCACACACTGGTAAAGTAATGCTCAAAATTCTCCAAGCCAGGGTTCAACAATACGTGAACCCTGAACTTCCAGATGTTCAAGCTGAATTTAGAAAAGGCGGAGGAATGATAGATCAAATTGCCAACATCCGCTGGATCATCGGAAAAGCAAGAGAGTTCCAGAAAAACACCTACTTCTACTTTATTGCCTATGCCAAAGCCTTTGACTGTGTGGATCACAGTAAACTGTGCGAAATTCTGAAAGAGATGTGAATACCAGACCACCTGACCTGCCCCTTGAGAAATCTGTATGCAGGTCAGGAAGCAACAGTTAGAACTGGACATGGAACAACAGACTGGTTCCAAATAGGAAAAGGAGTATGTCAAGGCTGTATATTGTCACCCTGCTATTCAACTTACATGTAGAGTATGAAACACTGGGCTGGAGGAAGCACAAGCTGGAATCAAGATTGCCAGGAGAAATATCAATAACCTCAGATATGCAGATGACACCACCCTTATGGGAGAAAGTGGAGAGGAGCTAAAAAGCCTCTTGATGAAAGTGAAAGAGGAGAGTGAAAAAGTTGGCTTAAAGCTCAACATTCAGAAAACGAAGATCATGGCATCCAGTCCTATCACTTGATGGCAAATAGATGGTGAAACAGTGGAAACAGTGGCTGACTTATTTTGGGGGGCTCCAAAATCACTGCAGATGGTGATTGCAGCCAGAAATTAAAAGACACTTACTCCATGGAAGGAAAGTTATGCCCAACCTAGACAACATATTAAAAATAGAGACATTACTTTGTCAACAAAGATCCATTTAGTCAAGGCTACGGTTTTTCCAGTAGTCATGTATGGATGTGAGTGTTGGACTATAAAGAAAGCTGAGTGCTGAGGAATTGATGCTTTTGAACTGTGGTGTTGGAGAAGACTCTTGAGAGTCCCTTGAACTGCAAAGAGATCCAATCAGTCCATCCTAAAGGAGATCAGTCCTGGGTGTTCATTGGAAGGATTGATGTTGAAGCTGAAACTCCAATAATTTGGCCACCTGATGTGAAGAGCTGACTCATTTGAAAAGACCCTGATGCTGGTAAAGATTGAGTGCAGGAAGAGAAGGGGAGGGCAGAGGATGAGATGGTTGGATGGCTTCACTGACTCAAATGACATGGATTTGGGTGGACTCTGGGAGTTGGTGATAGACAGGGAGGCCTGGCATACTGCGGTTCATGGGGTCGCAAAGAGTCGGACACGACTGAGTGACCGAACTGTAACTGTAACTATAATCAACTCTCAGACCCCAATTCCAAGTATCATTATGTTGGGTACTGGACTTCAATACCTAGTTGGAAAACAAAGATCCCACATGCTACTGAGCAACGAAGCCTTCGTGCTGCAACTAGAGAGGCCATGGACCATAATGAAAGGCCCTGCATGAGGCAATGAAGACCCCATGTGCTGCAACTAAGACTCAATGCATTCAAATAGTTTTCAAAATATGAGCAAAAGTCTAAATGATGGCTTGAAGGTGGTTGTGGAGTAGGAAAGACGTAATGAAGGGACATAAACATTCAGTCTATAGCAATATTTTATCTGCTACTCAAAAAACATAACAGCAGGGCCTGTATATGAAACAGCTGTACCATTAAAAATAGGTATGTTCTTTAGAGCTAAATGAACAACAAATATCCCTCTATTACTGATTATTGGATAGAAAAAGAAAATGTATTCAGCCTTGATTTGAAGAAGGCACCATTCAGTATTGGAGTGCTTCAGAAAAATATCATGATATTTTAATGCACTTGATTTAATAGAAGTTTAGGAACAATAGTTGTATATGGACACAATAGCCATTTTCTGGACTGTGAAGAAGGCAGAGCGCCGAAGAATTGATGCTTTCAGACTGTGGTGTTGGAGAAGACTCTTGAGAGTCCCTTGGGCTGCAAGGAGATTCAACCAGTCCATTCTGAAGGAGATCAGCCCTGGGATTTCTTTGGAAGGAATGATGCCAAAGCTGAAACTCCAGTACTTTGGCCACCTCATGCGAAGAGTTGACTCATTGGAAAAGACTCTGATGCTGGGAGGGATTGGAGGCAGGAGGAGAAGGGGACGACAGAGGATTAGATGGCTTGATGGCATCACTGACTCAATGGACGTGAGTCTGAGTGAACTTTGGGAGTTGGTGATGGACAGGGAGGCCTAGCGTGCTGCGATTCATGGGGTCGCAAAGAATTGGACACGACTGAGCGACTGAACTGAAGTGAACTGATGCTGTAATATTTAACAGCATTAAAAAAGCTACTTTAAACGTATTAAGTGGATACATGTATATGTATAGCTGTTCCACCTGAAACTATTACAACAGTGTTAATTGGCTACATCCCAATACAAAACAAAAAGTTCAAAAGAAAATAAAAAGGTATCAAACAATGTTACTACAATGTTAGCATTCATATAGGAACTGCTGAGAGCTGGGAATTAGCTGCACTTTTTCTTTTAATAGTAAAGTGAAACTAACCCCTTTGACTATGCTCAGATGCTGCTCACTGCCTAGTTCCTTTTGTAATATTTATAAATAATAGATTAGTAGTGCCCACTTAGTAGGTGCATGTGTTATACTTTCAACATATGTTTTAGCAACTAAAATTTTACTTTAATTCTATTTTATGTAATCAATTGTAGGATAATTTTCTAGCCTACTGTTTAAAAATCATGTCCATTTTGAAATGTATAGTAATTGCAATCCTTTTGTTGTTGTTCAGTCGTCAAGTCGTGTCCAAATCTGTGATCCCATTGATTGCAGCACACCAGGCTTCCCTGTCCTTCACCATCTCCTAGAGTTTGCTCTGGTTCATGTCCACTGATGGCATCATGTCAGTGATGCCATCCAACCTTCTCATCCTCTGTCTTCCCCTTCGCCTCCTGTCCTCAATCTTTCCCAGAATCAAGGTCTTTTCCAATGAGCTGGCTCTTTGCATTAGATGGCCAAATTATTGTAGCTTCAGCTTCAGCATCAGTCCTTTCAATGAATATTCAGGATTGATTTCCTTTAGGGTGATGGTCTTGATCTCCTTGCTGTGCAAGGGACTCTCCACAGTTTTCTTCAGCACCACAGTTTGAAAGCATTGATTCTTATATACCATCCAATAGGAAAAACAGATGTGAAAATATCAAGACCTGACCGTCCTTGAAGAACACTTTGAGCTCCAGAGCTCAATGTGTTTATCAATCAGACAGGAATCTCTTCTGTACACTCTGGCTTTCTTCCCCTCTTCTCCACAAGTGTTGGTTCCAAGGCACTCCTTCATAAATATCCTGAATGTGAGACTCTCTCACAGTTGACTTTCTCAATAATCCATCCTGCATCTGGTTGCTTATTGTGCAAGAGTATTTAAGATAGTAGGTACATAGGAGAGGATTCAAACTCAAGTTTATACAGTTCCAGATCAGCTCTTCTACACTATACTCACAGCCTTCTCATCCCACAAACTAGAATTCTGTTTCATTCGGTCTTTAATAATTTCAGTTCACTCCCTCAGTTGTGTCCAACTCTTTGTGACCGCATTGACTGCAGCACAACAGTCTTCCTTGCCCATCACCAACTCTTGGAGCATGCTCAAACTCATGTCCATAGAGTCAGTGATACCATCCAACCATTTCACCATCTGTTGTCCACTTTTCCTCCTGCCTTCAGTCTTTCCCAGCATCAGGGTCTCTTCAAATGAGTCAGTTCTTTGCATCAGGTAGCCAAAGTATTAGAGCTTCAGCTTCAGCATCAGTCCTTCCAATGAATATTCAGGACCAATTTCCTTCAAGAATGACTGGTTTGATTACCTTGCAGTCCAAGGGACTCTCAAGAGTCTTCTCCAACACCACAGTTCAAAAACATCAACTCTTCAGTACTCAGCTTTCTTTATACTCCAATTTTCACATCCATATGTGACCACTGGAAAAACCATATCTTTGACTAGATGGACCTTTGTTGGCAAAGTAATGTCTCTGCTTTTGAATATGCTGTCTAGGTTGGTCATAGCTTTTCTTTCAAGGAGCAAGCATCTGTTCATTTCACGGCTAAAGTCACCATCTGCAGTGATTTTGGAGCCCAAAGAAACAAAGTCAGCCACTGTTTATACTGTTTCCCCATCTATTCCCTGTGAATTAAGGGGACTAGATACCATGATCTTACTTTTCTGAATGTTGACTTTTAAGCCAATTTTTTCACTTTCCTCTTTCACTTTCATCAAGAGGCTCTTTAGTTCTTCATTTTTTTGCCATAAGCCTGGTGTCATCTGCATATCTGAGGTAATTGATATTTCTCCCAGCAATTTTGATTCCAGCTTGTGCTTCATCTAGCCCAGCGTTTCTCATGATGCACTCTGCATAGAAGTCAAATAAGCAGGGTGACAATATACAGCCTTGACATACTCCTTTCCCTATTTGGAACCAGTCTGTTTTTCCATGTCCAGTTCTAACTGTTGCTTCCAGACCTGCACACAGATTTCTCAAGAGGCAGGTCAGGTGGTCTAGTAAACCCATCTCTTTCAGAATTTTACACAGTTTATTGTGGTTCACACAATGGTTTTGACATAGTCAATAAAGCAGATGTTTTTCTGGAATCCTCTTGCTTTTTTGATGATCCAACAGATGTTGACAATTTGATCTCTGGTTCCTCTGCCTTTCCTAAATCCAGCTTGAACATCAGGGAGTTCATGGTTCACATACTGTTGAAGCCTGGCTTAGAGAATTTTGAGCATTTCTTTGCTAGCATGTGAGATGAGTGCAATTGTGCAGTAGTTTGAACATTCTTTGACATTGTTTTTCATTGGGATTGGGATGAAAACTGACATTTTCCAGTCCTGTGGCTACTGCTGAGTTTTCCAAATTTGCTGGCATATTGAGTGCAGCATTTTCACAGCATCATCTTTTAGGATTTGAAATAGCTCAACTGGAATTCCATCACCTCCACTAGCTTTGTTCATAGTGATGCTTCCTAAGGCCCACTTGACTTCACATTCCAGGATGTCTGGCTCTAGGTGAGTGATCACACCATCATTGTAATCTGGTTTTTTTTTTTTTTTTTTTTGCATAATTCTTTTGTGTATTCTTGCCACCTTTTCTTAATATCATCTTTCCTTGAAGAGATTTCTAGTCTTTACTATTCTATTGTTTTCCTCTGTTTCTTTGCACTGATCACTGAGGAAGGCTTTCTATCTCTCCTTGCTGTTCTTTACATTGTGCATTCAAATGGGTATATCTTTCCTTTTCTCCTTTCCTTTAGCTTCTCTTCTTTTCTCAGCTATTTGTAAAGCCTCCTCAGACAACCATTTTGCCTTTTTGTGTTTCTTTTTCTTGAAGATGGTATCAATCACTCCCTCCTGTACAATGTCACAAACCTCCGTTCACACTACTTCAGGCACTCATCACATCTAATCCCTTGAATCTATTTGTCATTTCCATTGTATAGTCATAAGGTATTTGATTTAGGTCATACCTGAATGATCTTGTGGTTTTCCCTACTTTCTTCAACTTAAGTCTGAATTGGCAATAAGGAGTTCATGATCTGAGCCACAGTCAGTTCCCAGTCTTGTTTTTGCTAACTGTATAGAGCTTTTCCATCTTTGGTTGCAAAGAATATAATTTGATCTTCAAGATGTTGTCAAATTCTATCCATTATAAAGCATTTCAGTGGATGACTAAGTTTTCATGGACTTCGCCACACTCAAATTCTCACATAACTGCCTAATTACAGGGATGTGGCAATTTCATTTCTAATTCAATTACTGTCTTCCCATAGCCCCATTTCTAATTAGCCTTCTCATTTCTTTGAAGCTTTATTTTAACTTACAAGTGGCTAAACTGTATAATAGTTGTAATTGTGCACACAAATTTAGTGCGGTCTAAAGAGATGATCAAGAAACGTGCTTTTTAAATACATCAAACACATATTATAGATATTATATTTTGTCATTTGTACTTTATCATTTCAAGACTTACTAGAAAAATCTCTGGCACTCTTTAATAACTGGATTTGTATTTTCTGTAGACTGACAGCTCTCAAAATAAGGTTTTAAATATAAAAGCAATTTCTAAGCTTTCAGCAAGATCATAACAATAGATCCATTTGCCTGTGGAATTAACATCGTACCTCAAGGCTATCAGTATGTCTGCATAGGTTAGCAAAAACATATCTTGATTGCAATGAATGTTCCACATTTCAAAATGACTGTTACTTTGCATGGATCATGACTAATGAATACATGCCTTTTAGCAAAGAGCATTGTTTCTGGAGGAAATAAACTGTTGCTAGTAATGTGTGTTGATTGCTCAGATCCCCTATTCAATGAAAAACAGCAATGGTTTTTATTTGTTATTTGTGTCTGATAGAAAATAATCCCAGAAGCCACAGTTCCTCAGATTTCTTTCCCAGAAAGTCTCTGCGAATACAGCAGCATCTACATGGCTAAGTGCCCCGTGATCTGGGAAGTATTTTACCAGAGCTGCTGCTGCTGCTTTTACAGGGAATGGGCGGGGAAATTCTTTTAAATTAATTCTTTGGGCTGTTCTGAACCCAGACCTCAGCCCACCTTCAGATGTGTGCCTCTGTCCTGGACACTAGAAGGGCTGTTTGAATTTGGACTCAGCTGTCAGCTTCTCCCCCTGGTGTCATCTCTTTCTCTTTTTCTTTTTCTTTTCTTTTTTTTTCCTTTTTTTTTTTTTCCTTTTTCCCTTTCAAAGCCCCATTGTTGCAGAAGCTCAGCAATGGGCAGGGACCGAGGCACTCTCTGAAAGGAGACCTAGCTCTACTTTGCCACGGGGCTAAGTTGCACTAAGCACAACCCACCCCACATCTGTCTAAATCACACTGGAGCGAATGAACTTTTAAACAAATGAGTTGCGTGTTTTTCTCTAATGCTTATTACTAGCTGTGCAGTGAGGCTGCACCAATTTCAAAGGCTTTTCAGTTCCTGCACAGAACTGAGAGACTGTAGCAATGGTTCTTTGAAGAGAAAACACCACTGTTGGGACAGGCGTGCAGCTTGGGCTTGGCTCAAAGACCTCCAAAAGTGACAGAGAACAGCAGAGGGGATGGTTCTGGCGACAAGCAGCTCAAGAAATTATTATAAAAAAGACTTTTTTCTGTCCCCTACTGCAAATATTTTCTCTTGCAAGAAGAATCCTTGGAACCTGTCATATATATGAAGTCTCTTTCAACTCCAAGGGGCTAGCTTTCATACCTGTCTTTTGGCATCTCTCTGGATTTTAGACATTTTAATCACTACCTTTGATTTAAAAAAAAAAAAAAAAAAACAACTTTTGCTGCAGCTAAGCCTCTCTCTTTTTGCTTTTCCTGATTTGACATTTGTTCAGCATTTCTAGGAGAGGATGATTTATTTTTTATTTTATTCTTTTTATTCTCCAAAAATGGATTCCTGAATCAGGTATAATATATGTATATTTAATTTAATTTAGGGATAAAAAACTAAATAAAACATTTGGTTTGTTTCACATGAAAAGAATTCACAATACAAGGTTCAATCAACAGGATTTTGGAGAGTGCTTTGGTATGTTAATTAGAAATCATTCTAATCTGTTCAACTATAGAACTTCTATTAGGTGGCCTTGATTAGGACAGTTCAAGTTACAGTCTCTGCCTAGAAGTGATGAAGCTATATTTCTTCAAGAATATCTTATAATTTGGACTTTTCACTCATTTATCCCAACTATTATCTCTTTGATCCAAATTAGTAAGGTTTAATGTTGAAATTTTGGACAATTCAGAAATTCTGATCTAATTAGGGTGGGGGAAGTCTAAAGAAAAATATTAAAAAAAACCTTGTTAAATATTTTTAAAATTGACATCTGCCCAAATGGCTCATAGAAATCCTGGGAACCCAGCACATTACTTCATATTATAGAGAATATTCATAAAAAATTCCAAGTGAAAATGAATCAATTTGTGGAATTAAATAGACTTAGCTTTATTGCTAACTCTGTCACTTTACAAAATGGAGAGAGATCTTGGTCAATTTTTTCTTAACATTTCTGAGTCTTGAATGTTTCCTTTGTAAACTAGAGAAAAGATTTGTGAGGGAAAATGTGAAAACAATTCACTAGATAGTACATAGTCGGTAAATATCAGTGCTCCACTTTTCCCTTTTAACTGAACTTTTTAAAATTAGTATTCAAGGATTTCCCTGGTGGTCCAGTGGTTAAGACTGGACTGCTATCCGGTGGTTTGCTTTCCAGTGCAAAGGACAGGGGTTCAGTCCCTGGTGCAGGAAGATCCCACATGCTGTAGGGCAATTAAACCTAAGTGCCACAACTACTGAGGCCACACTCTACAGTCCGTGAGTCACAACTACTGAAGCCTGTGAGCCTGAAGTCTGTGGGCCACAACAAGGGACACCAACTTCAGTGAGAAGTCCACACATTGCAACTAGAGAAAGCCCGCACATAGCAATAAGACGCAGTGCAGCCAAACATAGTAATAATAATAATAAAACAAAATAATAAAATAAAATTATTTTAAAAAGAGTTCAAATGTATTTCACTTAAATTCTCAGAAAGTAAGTTTGTCTGACATTTTATAGCCTCTGTTCAGCTTCTTCAGAATTGTCCCTGATGTTCTCAGATTGTTGTAATTATTGTTCCTATATCACAGAATTTTTGCAATTTTGAAAATCAATTCTATTGATACCTATTTTCCATAAAATAAGTGTGCAGTTTGATGAGTTTGACAGATATATATATATATATATACATATATATATATACATATTAACCACTCAGATAAAGATACAAAGCATTTCTAATACTCCTCAAATTTCCTCATCCCCCTTCCCCATCAACTCCCTACCTCACGATCGACTGAATGTATACCTCCAAAATTCTTATGTTGAAATCTAATCCTTAATGAAGTGATGGTAAGGAATAGGGTTTTTGGAGGTGATTAGGTTATGAAAATGGAGCCCTCATAAAGAGGATTGAAAGTGAAAGAAAGAACACAAAAGTTGCTCAGTCGTGTCCTACTCTTTGTGACTTAATGGACTATACAATCCGTGGAATTCTCTAGGCCAGAATACTGGAGTGGATAGCCTTTCCCTTCTTCAAGGGATCTTCCCAACCCAGGGATCAAACCCAGGTCTCCTATATTGCAGGCAAATTTTTTACCAGCTGAGCCACCAGGGAAGCCCAAAACTACTGGAGTGGGTAGTCGATTCCTTCTTCAGCAGATCTTCCCCACCCAGGGATCAAGCCCAGGTCTCCTGCATTGCAGACAGATTCTTTACCAGCTGACCCACATGGGAAGCCCAAAGATACTAGAGTGGGTAGCCTATTCCTTCTCCAGTGGATCTTCCTGACCCAGGAATTGAACTGGGGTCTCCTGCATGCAGGCGGGTTCTTTACCAGCTGAGCTTAGTGCCCTCAGAAAAGAAATCCCAAAGGACCTCTCTCACCTCTTCCACTATGTGAGGACACAGTGAAAACATGGCTGTTTTTGAACCAGAAAGTGGGCTCTCACCAGAGACCACTGGTGCCTTGATGTAGGACTTCTCAGCATCCAGATCTGTGAGAGCGAAACTTCTGTTATTCATAGCTGCCAGTCTATGGTATTTTTTATTATAGTAGCCTGAATGGAATAAGATCCCCCAAACCTAGGAATGATCTGTTTTCTTTCACAGAAGATTAGTCTTGCCTATTCTAGAATTTCATGTAGAAGTAATACTACAGATACTCTTCTGTTTCTGACTTCATTCATTTGGCATAATTTGAAATGTTCAAAGTTGTTATGTTTATTAGGTTTCCCTGGTGGCTCAGACAGTAAAGAATCTGCCCACAATGAGAGAGAACTGGGTTCAACCCCTGGGTCAGGAAGATCTGCTGGAGAAGGAAATGGCAACCCACTCCATTATTCTTATCTAGAGAATTCCATGGACAGAGGAGCCCAGCAGGTTAAGTTTATTGCTTTTTAATTTATGTTTAATATATTATATCTATTATGGAAAAGATCTTGAAGCTGGGAAAGATTGAAGGCAGGAGGGCAAGAGGGCAACAGAGAATAAGATGGTTGGATGGCATCATTGACTCAATGGACATGAACAAACTCTGGGAGATACTGAAGGACAAGGAAGTCTGGAACGCTGCAGTCCACAGGGTTGCAAAGAGTTGGACATGACTGAGTGACTGAACAACAAGAGCAACAAGTTGTTATGTGCATCAAAGGACTTGACTACTGACTAGTATCCCATTATTGTATATAAATACACATATTTATCTATTCACATGTTGAATATTTGTAATGCTTTTAGGGATTTTATGAAATAAAAATACTCTGAAATTTTTTGTACACTTTTTTTGTAGACATATGTTTTTGCTCTCATGGCTAAGTATATAGGAGTGGAATTGCTAGTGTGCATGGTAAACGTATGTTTGACTTTTTGAGAAACTGCCAAATAGTCCTTCAGTGAATATAACAGATTATGCTCCCACCACCATTGTGTGATTGTTCCATTTGTGCTATCCTCAGATGTGGAGGTTTCATTCATTCATTTCTCAAATCATGGCATAATATTAGTACTGTTCCATTTTATTCATTATTTACTAGTTTGTTTATTATTGCTAGTTTATTTATTCTATTGTATCACCATACCTCAATCCCCTTATCCTCCTCTTATGAAGAAAACCACTTTATTATATTTAATGTGTATGTTTTGCGTTTGTATTCTCACAAGATTTCCTGTTGCTTTCTTTGCATATATTTTTAATTTGTCTAAATCATTTCATCTGATGTGACTTTTCTTACTTTTTTCAAACCACAATGTACTTTTTAAGATCTCTCTATGTGGCAGGTAGCTTGAGTTGCCTTACTCAACAGCGTGTATTCATGACATTTAGCTTACTCTCCTCCTGAGAGACACAGAGAGTCTTTCTAATTTCTGCCACTACAAATGACATTTTCATTAATATCCTGCACATGGTCTGGGTTTGCATCTCTTTTCTCTGGAATATGAATATTCTGGGTAGAGTTGCTCTCCTCTCCCTAAGAATGGTAATGATTAATTCATTGTGCTCCTCAGGCTAACTGTACTGGTCTGTGCTCTCGTCAGCCACACCTGAGTGTTTCTTACTCCCCACACCTCCACCAACACTTTGCATTAGCCATCTTTCTGGTATTTTTCATTCAATTGATGTAAAAACTTATCTTCTTTCAATTTTCATAATAATAGAAATTTATAGTGCTTTCAAGCATATCTTCATGAGATGTTTTTAAGTTTTTTTTTAACCACAATTCATCAAAAGATAAACTTAGAATAAAAATGACATTTGATAACTTCTTAAATGAAGATAACCAAGCCCATCCTCCAAATTCACCATAGACTTTAAGTCAGTACTACTGTTTCATTTTTTAAGCTTCACTTCACGTACTTATTTAATCAGAGAATATTTAAGCTAAAACTGATCTCAATCACTTAGACCAAGCTTTGGGTTTTAAGCATGGGGACATTTTCAGATTTGGGGGAAATTTTTGGAATTATAATAAAAATCTAGAGGAATTTTGTCTTGGAGAATAATATCACTACTGATATAACTATGTTCCAGTATTTCTCAATTCTTTGCACTTCTGTCTAATCTACTAGTTACCTACTCTTAAGCAATTAGTTTATATAATCGACTCTAGCTGCCCTCTTATTTTTTCAAATTTTTGGACAGACTCACTTTTTTAAAACCTACTTGTAAACTGCAATGTTAAAACAAACATCATCAATATTTCATTTCTATCACAATCATTTTGAAAGGTATGTACTATGGAAGTGATTTTTTTGAAAGAGTTCTGACATCAGATGGTGGGCCCTTTGTCATATACCTAAAGGTGTTATGGATAAAAATGCAAAGGTAGATACATACTTGCGGTTTTCTGTTTATGGGGTAGATTGAATTTTGGTTTGGAGTGTAATTTACACCTTTCTAATTTATTGAAGCAAAACACCCCAAGCAACAAGGAAATCTGGTTTCCTTGATTTCTTGCTACTCTTCTGTCCAATTAGCTTTTTATTTATTTCTTCCCCATAGCCTAAACACCACACAATTACTTAATTTTATTTTCTAACTCTATTTTCCTTTAGTGGGTTCCAAAAAGGAAAATTTCTCACTCTGAATGTAGGATCTTCATAAGTTTCTGATGGATTTTTGTTTGCCCAATATGGTCTATAATAGATTATATCTTTTTAATATGTATTTAATTCTTCACCAGTTTAACTAGCAAGATGTTCTCTCTATAAATGTCAGTGATTCATTGGACATAACAGCTGCATCATTAGGCTTGTGGATTTTGTTTTGTTTTACTTTTTCTCTAAACAATAAAATAAAAAATTATGTCGAGAATTTATTCCCTCTAGTTTCCCTCCCTATCATCTTTTGGGTCCAACTCAATTTCCTACAGATATTAAAATTTATTTTATTCTGTTGACTGTGTCAATATATGTGTTGATTGTGTATAATTGTACTTTTGCTTTATATATTTTGTGTTTCCTGTCAACCATTACTTAAATTCCAAGTAGAATTACAGATGCCTAAAATCTTGTCATGACACAAATAGAGGTGTCTCTCAAAGAGATAACTCCCAAACAATTGAAGTATTTCATCAGTAATAGAAGTAGAGCACTAAATCTGTTTTAACTTTTTACTACCACTTGGGGGTAAAAGAGAATAGTGAAGACCAATTTCTCAACAAATAACATGAATCTCTATTTCTTCTATAATTTTACATATACTGTCAAATCATAAAATACAAAAGATAGAAAATTTATTTTAAATATATTTACTCAACAGAGTAGAACAGAAGTAAGTAATATAAATTCTATTTTACAGTGTTCAAAACTTTCTGCCAACCCAAAGAGTGTTGATTGAAAGAGTGTTTCTATAGACCTTTGTGAAACTGGACAGTTGACGTAGACTTGGATCTGAGTTCTGATGCAGTTTAGTTCAGTCACTCAGTCATGTCTGATTTTTCGCAACCCCATGGACTGCAGCATGCCAGGCCTCCCTGTCATCACCAACTCCCGGAGTTCACTCAGACTTATGTCCATCGATTTGGTGATGCCATCCAACCATCTCATCCTCTGCCATCCCCTTCTCCTCCCACCTTCAATCTTTCCCAACATAAGGATCTTTTCAGATGAGTCAGTTCTTTGCATCAGGTGGCCAAAGTATTGGCGTTTCAGCTTCAGCATCAGTCCTTCCAATGAACATTCAGGACTGATTTCCTTTACGAGGGACTGGTTGGATCTCCTAACAGTCCAAGGGACTCTCAAGAGTATTCTGCAACACCACAGTTCAAAAGCATCAGTTCTTCAGCACTCAGCTTTCTTTATAGTCCAACTCTCACATCCATGCATGACTACTGGTAAAAAACCATAGTTTTGATGCAGTTTAGGGCCTCAATAAACAGGTAGAAGAGGAACAGCTTCCAGTTCACAGCTTCATCATAACTGAAACCTCTACATTTTGCACAGCACACTCCATTCAATATTATCATGAGGAGACATATTATATTGAGTCACTAACAGGATCCAAGGAAAGAGAAATAGTATGCTTTGTGTTCTAAACTATCTATCCCACACTCATTTATTAATATATTGCAAATAAATTACTTATTGTGTTTCTGTTTTCTTCAGTGTTCTAGTAGACATAAAATCACTAAGTCTCTTCTCTTCTGTTATCAGGACTCTCAAAGAATCAGGTGTTGTTTTTGTTTTAGTATTTAAATGCATGTCTTTGATAAGTGTACAAGCTATAAGGAAGAACATTTAGTGTCAACCGGTCTATGATAATCCAGATTTTATACATAAACATTGTCATACTTTATTTCAGTGAAAATAATGCTTATGTCCTTCTATATCAATCTGGTTACAATGAAAACAATATCTTTTTTTTTTTTTTTATGACTTCCTATTGCCTTTCCTTGGGCTTCCCTAGTGGCTCAGATGGTAAGGAATCTGCCTGCAATGCAAGGGGACCAGTTTAGAACTTTGAGTCAGGAAGATTCCTTGGAGAAGGGAATGGCAAACCCACTCCAGTATTCTTGCCTGGAGAATTCCATGGACAGAGGAACCTGGTAGGCTATAGTCCATGGGGTTGAAAAGAGTTGAACCTACTGAGCGACTCACACACACTCACATACATAGCCTTTGTCTTAACTGGTTCTTGAAGATTTAAAAAAAAAATTATTTCTGAAACAAACAAACAAATAAAAGAATTTCTGTCTTCCAACAGAAAATAGCTCTTTGACAGTGAAATTAAGCTTATTTGATGTCAAATATTCTGCTACTATGATGTGTTCATTTTTGTATCCCTTAACTAACTGAGAATCTATGCTACTGTTGATTTGCACAAAATGTTCTTAAAATATTGCTGTCAATATAGAAATCCACAGTCTTACCAGTACTCAGAACATTTAATGATGCTAGGGAACCCTCTGGGTAAATATCTGTATCTGTATTTCATAATTCAGGCAATGTTGACAAGTTCATTGAAGCAGACATTTTTACTGTACTTAATACGTTTGCTTCTTTCCATCTCTATGTTTATCCATATATTTTTTGACAATAAGAGCTGAGGAAAAGCTATGGTTCCAGCTTGGGTAAGTCTATTCTGAGTGACCCATTTCACTATAATCCACATGTCCTTCTAGTTACCTTCATTGTGTCATTAGACTTCCCAGGAGAATACTGAAGGGGATACTTTTCCTGTCTTCTGAGTTACAGTAGATATGGAACTAACCCTCATACCATCATCTTGTTTCCAGTGAGGATGAACTTGTGTGGCATAGTTATAGAGTGGCTCTTATGGGTTAATTAAAATCTAGTTGAAAGATGATAAGTTGTATCCTTCTCATCTGTGAACAGGGAGAAAAATGAGTACTCTTTAAGTTTGATTATTAAGGCTTTCAAGCCTTGTCAGATAATAAATTTTTATTCTTTTAATACATTCTACATGCATCGGTCAATACTTTTTTCGTGAATTTAGGAAGACATTCACAAACTTGATAATATATTCAATCTTGGTATTTAAGTTTTAAGTAAATACTTAGCACTGTTAATACTGCTGGTTTCCCTTTGTAATTAGTAAGAGCATCATTTTATTAGATGCTTAAAAGCTGCTTCTGCTTCCTCAGAATATAAATAAATTTATTTTTCAAGTTGATTGGCATAATTATCTTTTCATATTTGAAACAGCACCAGCTACTGTTTTAAGCTTTTAGTTCTCTGTAATATATCCTGGCAAAACTCTTGACAATATGTTATAGTTATAACATTTTTCACTTTGGTTTTAAAATGGAATCAATCCCCAATATACTAGGATTTTTATTGTGTGTAATGAATGAATATCTATGTATCCATTTTAGGAAGTGAAAATGTTAGTCACTCAGTCATGTTTTACTTTTTGCAACCTCATGGACTGTAACCTGCCAGGCTCCTCAGTCCATGGAATTCTCCAGGGAAGGATATTGGAATGGGTAGTCCTTCTCTTCTCCAGGGGATCTTCCTGACCCAGGAATCAAACCTGGGTCTCCTGTATTGCAAGCAGATACTTTCCCCTCTGAGCTGCCAGGAAAGCTCATCTATTTTAAAATGTTACTAGTTATTTCTCATTCTGGAGCTAGCTGAGAAAATAATCATTCAAATAATATCCAGTAGAGCTTAATACTTTGTAAAAATCCATTTGAAAAAAGTTGGATTTAAGTATTTCTAAACTTTTTTTAGAAATCTGAATAATTTTTCTTCAAATAATATGCTATGTTAAAGCTAGAACAGAAAACAGATAAGGGCTGGGTAGTTTTAGCTGTACTACAAGAGGGGTGCCTGGAGATTCTGTGGGTACGTTTGAGCAATGTCCATAAGTGTATGGTATATCATTACAAATCTGTGATATTTTGAGTAGTATAATTCCCTTAAATAATGATAACCAGGAATATTATGCAATGTATAACTAAAAGACTTCTATCATGTCCTTTTGAAATAATGAGTTAAATTTTCTCAGAAAAAGAAACATAATATATATTCACAGCTACAGAAAAATAAATCAAGTGGTAGCTAGTTCTGGAATTATGGAATAGATGTACTTTTTTCCTCTTTGTTCTATTAAGTACAATTCAAAGCTCTAGATATTATATATTTAGAAAAGGAACATAGAAAGACTGGAAGCTGGAAAGATGAAGGCATTGGGACCCAAAAAATGACACAGTGGTGAGTTTACCAGATATTCTTTTTGTTTCATATAGCCAAACTTGGAGCTAAAGAAGGTGGTGACCTGGAAATACCAACAAATACAAGCCATAAAGTGTCCACTGAAAGGCTATTCTCGCTGCCAAATATCAGCAAAGTGGTAGCCCAGTAAGGGTCTTCCCAAGTAGCTCAGTGGTAAAGAGTCTGCCTGCCAATACAGGAGATGTTGGCTTAATCCTTGGGTCAAGAAGAGCCCCTGGAGGAGGAAATGTCAACCCACTCCAGTATTCTTGTTGAAAAAGCTCACATACAGAGGAGTCTGGCAGCTACAGTTCATGGGATCACAAAGAGCTGGACATGACTAAGCAACTGAGCACACACCCCAGTAAAACAAAAAATGTTTAGGCAGTAACCATTCTATGCCAACCAAAAGATCACAGAACAAATGACCCACCCCCAGTCACACCAGCCAAGGCTGGTTGACGATCCTAGACTTCCACACTTACCAGAATAAAATGAGATGCCTCAATCCACCTGCCGCTGTGATGTCATAGACGACCAGGTAGAGGGCTGTGGATCACCCCTGACAGTTGGTAATGAGCCCTCTAACACTTTGGTGTAAATACTGCACTGCGGGAATCGTGGAATTCCAAGGTTATATAGCAGTAACAAGGTTCTTCCCCCTCCATAGTGGAGAATAGCAAAGGAGGACTAGTGTAGAGTCAGAAATTTTGCATTGTTTAGTGTTAATGAAGCCACATCACCATTTCTGCGGGGCTAGTGGAATGATGTTAATGAAGATCAAGTGAGGAATACCAACGAGGTGCTCCTCCTTCTTCCATTCAAAGAGGGGCCAGTGGAGGCCTAGTGAGGAACATGAGCTCCCACCCCTACTCTGCAATAATGCTGACCCATTTCCTTGAGTCTCAAAGGAGGTGACAGGGGAAGCTGTACTGCATTTCCTGCCGCCTAGAAGGCGGGAGCTTTTGTCTTCTTCTTCTCTTGTTAGAGAAGTGTCAAAGGAAGCCATACAAAACTGTTTTAAATAAGATCCAGAATCCCATTACATAATGCCTAAGTGCTCAGGCTTCAATATGAAACTGTCAGACAAGAACTAAGAAGATCTCAAACTAACTAGGAAAAAGAAAAAAAGGCACGCAACAGATGCCAACACCTAAATGACAGAGATGTTAGAACTGTATGTTAAAAGCAGTCATCATAAAATTTCTTCAGTAGACAATTACAAAGGTGTTTAAAACAAACCTGAAAAATAGGAAATGTCTACAAACGGATTTTTTTAAACTGATAAACACAATAATTGAAATAAACACTCAAACAGATGTGCTCAAAAGCAGAAGGGGACAGAGGAAGAATCTGATACGTCGAAGAACAATAGATTTACCCAATGTGAGAAACAAAGAAAATACACTTAAAAACTGAACAAAGTTTCAGAGATCTCTGAGACTTTGATAATAGAGTTAACATTTGTGTCATTAAAGTCCAGATAGAAAAGGGGGAAGTGGGGAAATGAAACAGTAATTGGAAAATAATGGCTGAAATAAGTTTCCAAATTTGGCAAAAGACATATTAAAACATTTAAAGATTCAAGAAGTTGAGCTAAATGGGATAAATCCCCCAAATCCAAAATAAGACACATTATATTCAAACTTATGAAAACGAAATCCAAAGACAACATTTGAAAACATCAAGGGAGAAATGATACCTTATCTAAAGAAGCAGAACAGTTTGACAGCAGTTTTCTTGTTAGAAACTATGAGAGTTTAAAGAAAATGGCACAACATTTTTCAAGTGTTGTGAGAAAACTGTCAGCTAGTTATCTTAAGTCCAGTGACAGTATCCTTCAGAAATGCAGGGGCTATCCAGACAAAGGAAAACCAGAAGAATTTTTGCCAGCAGACCTACACCAAAAGAAGAGCTAGAGGAAGTTCTATAAACAGGAAAGAATGATAAAGAAAGAAATTTGGGAACATCATAATGGAAGAAGGAATAGAGTAGGCAAAAATATGGAATTATATAATAAACTTTCTCTCTCCACTTTAGTTTTCCAAATAATGCTTGATGGATGGAGCAAAAGTTATAATACCACTTGACATGGCTCCAAATATATGTAGAGGAAATATTTGACAATTATATTATAAGTGAAGGAGGATAAAGAGATGTAAAGTGAAGTAAGGATTCCATACTTCACAGGAACTGGTAAAATGATACCACCAGTAAACTGTAAGTAATGTATATATAATATTTTGAGAAACCATTGAAAAAACTACAAAAAGATATACTCAAAAATCCCATACATCAATCAAATTGAAATTCTAAAAATGAGTTGAAATATCCCATAAAAAGAACATTCAAAAAAAGGAGAAAAATTAAAAAATAGAAAAAAAAAACAAAAAATAAAATGATAGACTTAAGCATAAATATATTAGTAATTAAATCAAACAAATGATCTAAATGCATCAATTAATAAAAACAGAGACTGGCAGAATTCTTTTTAAAACATGAGGCAACTATATACTGTCTATAAGAAACTAAGTTAAATATAACAATGCAGGCAGGTTAAAGTGGAAGGATGGCAAACGTTGTATCATTAAATATTAATTTAAAAAACCAGAATTGACTAATTTAAAATTACTAGAGATCAGGAGGGATATAACATAATGAAAAAGGGCCAAGCTATCATGAAGAACAGTAATCAAAAATGTGTATGCACCAGGAACAGAGCTTCAAAATACATGAAGTAAAAACTAATAGAACTAAAAAGAGATGTAGATAAATTCACAGCTATAGATAATGATTTCAGAGACCTTCTCTCAACAGTTGATAGAATAACTAGATAGAAAATCAGCAAGAGAAAACTCAGTGGTGCCCATGGAGCATATACCAAAATAGTCCATACACTGCCATAAAACAAGGGTCAGAAATTTAATTTGAGGTTTAATAATTGATTTCATTTGGAATGTGTTCAAAACCCAGCATTCAAAAAACAAAGATCATGGCATTTGGTCCCATCACTTCATGGCAAATAGATGGGGAAACAATGGAAACAGTGACACACATTATCTTCTCAGGCTACAGAATCACTGCAGATGGTGACTCCAATTATGAACTTAAAAGACACTTGCGGCTTGGAAGAAAAGCTATGACAAAACTAGTCAACATATTAAAAAGCAGAGACATTACTTTGCCAACAAAGGTCCATGTAGTCAAAGATATGGTTTTTCCAGTAGGCATGTATGGATGTGACAGGTGGACCATAAAGAAAGCTGAGCACTGAAGAATTGATGCTTTTGAGCTATGGTGTTGGAAAAGACTCTTGAGAGTCCCTTGGGCTGCAGGGAGATCAAACAAATCAATCTTAAAGGAAATCAATCCGAATATTCATTGGAAGGACTGATGCTGAAGCTTAAGCTCCAATACTTTGGCCACCTGATGCAAAGAACTGACATTGGAAAAGACCCTGACACTGGGAAAGATTGAAGGCAGGAGGAAAAGGGGATGACAGAGGATGAGATGGTTGGATGGTATCACCAACTCAATGGACCTGAGTTTGAGCAAGCTCAGGGAGTTGATGATGGACAGGGTAGCCTGGTGTGCTGTGGTTTCAAAGAGTCAGACCCGACTGAGTGACTGAACTGAACTGACTGATGATGTGTTCTCTGACCACAAATGAACCAAGCTAGAAATCAATGGAAATATAGGAATTATATTTATATATTATATTTATATAATTCCTATATAATAGGAAAATATCCAATCACTGAAAAACGAACCAATACACTGCATCAAAAAACGAACAAAATTTTTAAAAATACATTGAAGCGAATGAAAATGCAATATACCAACATTTGTTTGGCACAGCTAGAGCAGTACAGAGAATAACATTTATATCACCAAATTCATATATTAGAAAAGCTTATAATCTAAACTATCTCAAGCTTATAATCTAAACTATCTCTAAACTAACCTAGAACAACAAAAGCAAAATAAACCCAAAGCAAGTCACCAATCATGCCTAGTGTCATTTAATATGGACGTGTGCCAAAATTAAATACTATCTTACTATAATGTATAATTTTGTTCCCTGCTGAAGAGTGAGTCTCACCAAATATATCTAGTGATAGAAGACAAATATTACTAATTGCATCATCAACTTACAATTAACTCACATATATTTTTCTCTTGCCTTTTCAGATAAAATGTTTAGTGTATATATACACTTCCCTGATGGCTCACTGGTAGAAAATCCGCCTATCAAGTAGGAGACTCATATTCAGTTCTTGGGTGGGGAAGATCTTCTGGAGAAAGAAATGGCAACTCACTCCAGTATTCTTGCCTAGGAAATCACATGGATAGAGAAGCCTGGTGGGCTATAGTCCATGGGTCACCAAAGAGTCGGACATGGCTGAGCAACTAAACAGCAACACACATTTTCACTACATATGTACTTGTCTATTCAATTAGTAAAATGCGTTGAACGTGCAGTACACACTTGTGTAGGCAGAAAAACAACCATTGTATTTAGGCTTCTTTAGTTTACAGATAATAAAAAAGTCAATGATTCTAGAAATATACCATTTTAACCAAATTAAAGCAAATTAAACAATAAAGTTCTGTACTACATAATGAATTAATTTTATTTTAGCAAATCTTGAAGAAAGTATGTGCTATGATCTCTAGACTAAAATGTACTCTAAAAAGAAAAATAATTGTCTCACATTTTGAAAATTGATGTCAAATTAAGTGACTAAATTAGAGTTTCTATGATTACATACTTTTCTACTTCACATATTCAAGAGTAATGTTATGGCATAAAGGAAACTTTTCTTTGAATACTTGAAACACAATATGGCATTTAATGCCTTCAAAGTTATCCCTTTATCTCTGACCAGGGTATGTGCCAAAGAAAATTAAAAGAAGAAAGTAAGTGAATACCACCATGTGCAACATGATTTGGTAAAGATCACAATTTGAATTAGATCAGTTATGCCCTATTGAAAACCATAAGACAATGGTAAAGCTATTTATATTTGAGCATTGCTGAAACATTCTTCTTCTCTTTTCATTGGATCCTAGGGAAAATTATGTAATTATTAAGTATAATGGTGCTTTTTTAATAAGAGGTCATTTCATAGGATCAAAAGACAGGCTGCTGAATTTCTTATTCTTTCCTTTTTTTTTTTTTTTGGTCCATAAAGCAAAAGTAATTGCTTTCTGTATATTCTTTGCCTATTCTATGAAACTTATTTTGAAGGTAGTCATACAAAATGCTGGCATGGGCAGTAAGAGGTACTTTGTAGGGTAGGTGTTATTTAATTAAATATAAAAAGCAAATTTAAAATAATGCTATGCTCACAGTAATGAGACAGCTCTAATTGAAGGCCACTGGAGTGCTTTTAGCACACTCCTCAGCATCGAGCAGCCATGGCAAAGTAGTTGTTCCTTCACAAATCATCTTTCATCAGTTCTGTCTTATCCTCTTAGCTTGAGAGACATATTCAATATAATTATATCTTCCATTTCCCCATTTGTCTTTAATTGGTTAGAATACTATCAATTGTCTGAAATGGGGGTCCTTTAAATATATATATATATATGTTTAATTTATATATTAACATATATGCATATATTTGTGATGTAGAAGAGCCAGAGAGAATATTACAATCTAAAATTGCATCTTTCCTTTATTAAGACAATAAAATACAACTCAGAATATTTTTGAGTCACCATCATTAAATTATTAGCTCAGTATTACAGGAACAATAGAGCAGAGCACTGAGGTTATTAAACAGTATAGATCTAGATTATCAACTTAATAATAAAATCAAATTTTCATTCAAAATTCAAGAACTCTATAAATCCATTTTCTTTGCCAAATTCTGCTACATCATCTTCCATGTTTCAAGTTATCTTTGTCAGTGTAGGAAAATATTTAACACCAAATTTAGACATCTTTGAGTTATGCTGTCTTGAATACTAATATCTCTCAGCTAATTTGCATTTAGATACTACAATTAGCCAAAGAGTTATTGATCTATGTTAGGTATTAATTCAACGATCAACATAAATACTCTAAGTAGAGCTATAATTACACTGCTAAGTGGATGCTTTCTCTTGAAAAGATTTTAAAACTATTTTAGTGGTATAACAGGATTAGCACAATACCTCCAAACTAGCACCCTGGGACACTAATAAATGTAAAGTTTTAAAAGATTCCATGGGCAAATAAGTTAAGCAAATACAAAATTAAATACACTCTTGTTTTAGCATAGTATGTCTCAGAATTTTTATTATGTTGATGAGTACATTAAGTGGGGCAAACATTTAGAAATGCTAATCTTTCAATAGGATTAGTGAAAAGAAGATTTCTGTAAGTAAATATGTATAAGAAATATTCTCTTTTTCAACAGACGTAAACAGAATTGCCTGACAAAGTCGTCTGGCCCAGGACATAAGAATAATGCATTTAAAAGAATCATCTGCTGCACATTTTTCATTTGTTGTGATATTTGATCCAAACTATTTCATGTCTCCCATTTAACTTTTGAATAAAAAATTAAAGCTAAAAGCAGGTTTAGTACAGGAGAAGAGCTGCAGAGGGCCAGAGCTAAGCCAGTGGGCTCTATTTTTGAAGCAGCCTTTTATTTCTGCATCTCTGATATCCAAGGCATAGCTTTCAAAAACACTTCTCTTGTGACTAGGTTGCTTTCATCTTTCCCATTTTATTAAAGGAGTTAAATGGAAGGTATTCTGAAACTCCAATTTAGCTTTTATTTTTCAATAAAAATGACAGTCGAAAAACAGTATAACCACAGGAGAGGCAGGGCAACCTGGCACAGAGGGGGTGGATGCCCGCTGAGCTGGGACTACAAAGTGTTTGGATAACACACTCACCAGGCTTTCTAAATACCTTGGTGAGACACTGTCAGAGGAGGGCAAATAATGGTCTTTATCTTTGAATTCACCCCAGCTCTTTTTACTGTCATGAAATTTTTATTTAAAGAAATCTAAAAAGAAGACCATTTGAATATGGTTCTTAAATACTCTAATGCACTTATTTGGGCTTGATGTGCCTTTATGCCATAACTTAGAAAGTATAAATTTCTCATCTTCATTATAAGTAGAATAGGCTATCCTCAGGCCTCTCCCATTAATCATGCTGCTCATTCGACAGTATATCCTTAAGTAATATTTACTGAATTTATAGTGAAGTCCTAAGTTGTGAGCATGTACTGCCTCCATAAATAACCTTCTAAAACATCATGTATTTAGAAAAGGTTTGAGATTGTCAAAAGTGCCATAAACCTTGAATAGTTTTAAAATAAAATCTCAAAACAGGCAGTAATTTCTAAAATATACCAGAGATATATTAATATAACTGATAGAGAAGAATGTGCTGCACTGGTTTATTTTTTGCCAGCTTTATGCAGGGTTAAGGTGCTCCTGTTCACTGATTTATTTTAAGGATGGTGTGTGTTCATTGATGATATGATGATACTAATACTTGTTAGACTATGGCATGGATGTTTATATTGAATCCAATATAACAATATAACCTGGAATTACCCAGAACAAATTATGTTAATATTGTTAGTCTTATTTTTCAAAATCCTAAATGAGAAAGGAATTTACATCAGTATTGACCAATAGAAACCTGGAGGTAAATGATAGAGGTTGAGGTGAAAGAAGGGGGAGATCTTTCTATAGTATATTTTGGGAGAGGCACAGAGTCAACAGCTTAGATTTGTGGGTCTACTATCCTAAGCTGAAAATTCCATGATCTGAGGAGCAGGTCTTAATGTTCTGCCTGGCTTTGCCTTGCTCCTGGATGGAGATATTTTGAATTGATTTAAAGCTGAATAACACTGGGTTTTGCAGTGAGTGGTCCCCTCCAAGTTTTTTCACTTAGATGAGGCAAGTTAAAATATTAGTGAAAATGATTTTCTATAAGAAACATGAAATGAGATACTTAAGAAACTTCAGAAATGTAATAAGCATGCCCTAATTGTTAGATGTTATTAAAATGTGATATGGAAGGTCTTCTCCATATTCACATGGTTATCAGATTAATGCATTAGCTCATTGTCCTCTCAATCTGAAATTAGTAGTAGCTGCTTTAGAGGCATAAATGCTAATCTAGCCTTCTTTTTACCAGGAGTTACAAGTTCATCAAAATACAAAAATAACCAGAAGGTTATAATAGATAAATTTGGGCTGAAGGCATGGGAAGTTCCATGACAACAATATCTGAATCTTCAGGGTGTCTTCCACATCACTTTAGAGGTATATTTTCCTGGTTTTCCATTGGTTTCCCTTTTATCATGAACCAGACTAACCAATAGATTTCACTTGATAAACTTCTGTTGAATTTGTGACCATATAAGTTGTTTTGACAAGTATGCTTTATGAAAAGTATTTTAAAAGTGGCTTTATATTTACAACAAAAGAACCTGTCCCCATATTTAAAATATAGTTATAAATCTCAATATTTTAAATTTACAATTAGTTGCATCAAATTACTGAAACTCATAATGCACCAGGAAAAAAAAAATTAATATGTTGTTACATTTTTGGTAACTGTTTAAAGTTAAAGAAAACAGACATGCCAAGTAGATAATACCGAACTTCCATTAAAGAAATAAGATTAACTGTTACACGCCTTTTTTCATAATGAAGAAAGCCATCTGCTTTATCCAAAAAGATTCCTGGAATTGTAACTCTTATTTGGCTCCTTTATTATAGTTTCCATTTGGTAACATTGACTAATTAATAGATTGATTGCATTTTGTCTATTTTGACTTTACAGAAAGAAAGCTTCTTGAGAGATGTGATAACACCAGAAATGGTATTCTGAAGGCCCTGTGATTGCACGACCTGGAGATAACTCATTACTGAGGCAGAAAGAGTTGCCATTACAGATGGAATATAAGATGCAGAACCTTTATGACTATGTTAAAACGTTTATACTTCAACATGTCCTACTGCCCACTGTCCCAGGAAGTGGAAAAATAGATTTATCTTCTAGATAATTCAGAGTAGCCTTTCCCTTTGCCAGAATTATTTGAAAATTATATCTTTTTTTTTTGCTCAAATTAGAAAGCTTTCTTTTCCTGAAATTTGAGACGCTGTTTTGACCAGTTGAAGACATTCAGAAACTCCTCTGCCTTCTTTAAATTCAACATCATTATTAGAAAGTGTGCTTTCTGTTATATCTATAGCACTTATGCTGAGCTTAATGTCTAAACAGGTTCAAGTTTTATTTTATTATGAAAATAATATATGGTCATTGGAAAATTCAACCAATGCAGGCATGTATAAAGTAAAAATGCATGCATGCCTTGTCACTCAGTTTTGTCTGACTCTTTGTGACCCTATGGACTGTGGCCCACCAGGTTCCTCTGTCCATGGGATAATCCAGGCAAGAATACTGAAGTGGATTGCCATGCCCTTCTCCAGGAGAATTTCTTTACTTAGGGATTTAACTCATATCTCTTATGTCTCCTGAATTAGAGGCAGATTCTTTACCCTCTTAGCCATTTGGGGAGCCAGATTTCCCTGGTGGCTTAGACGGTAAAGAGTCTGCCTACAATGCAGAAGACCGGGGTTGAATCCTTGGGTCGGGAAGATTTCCCAGAGAAGGAAATGGCAACCCACTCCAGTATTCTTGCCTGGAAAATCCCATGGACAGAGGAGCATAGTAGGCTACAGTCCATGGGATCACAAAGAGTCAGACACAACTGAGTGACTTCCCTTTTTTTTTTCTCACTTAGGATAAAAGTAAAGGCATCCATACTCAAACACCCCTACCCTGATATTGTTCCCAAGTGGCACAATGGTAGAGAATCCACCTGCCAATCTAGAAGATGCAAGAGATAAGGGTTCAATCCCTGGGTCAGGAAGATCCCCTGGAGTAGGAAATGGCAACCCATTCTAGCATTCTTGCCCAGAAAATCCCATAGACAGAGGAGACTGGTGGGGTACAGTCCAGGGGGTCACAAAGAGTCAGACATGACTGAGCACAAAAAAAAAAAGAAAAGAAAAAGACCCTACTACTCTCCCTACAACTAGCCAGAGTCATTATTGTTAAGATCACTTCTCTAGACATTCGACAGTTCAATATCTTCATCGGAGTATACTATACAGTTTATACATATAAATCGGTACAGATATTTTTCTACTTCTGGCTTTTTTAGATAACACTACATTTTGGAGATCTCTTCATGTCAGCACAATGAAAACTGCATAAAGTGCCAAAATATTGAAGTACCAAAATATATTCAACAACTCTGTATTAAGTTGTGTTAGTCTCTTGAAGATTCTGCTAATCATAAGAAACAGTGGTCACCATGAAGGATTTGGTGTTTTTCTAGATATGAGGAGAGACAAGAATTGGGCTGATAAACTCAGTTCCTGAGAATATCTATCTAAAGACCTCAGTTCAGTTCAGTTCAGTTCAGTTGCTCAGTCGTGTCCGACTCTTTGCGACCCCATGAATCGCAGCACATCAGGCCTCCCTGTCCATCACCAGCTCCCGGAGTTCACTCAGACTCACGTCCATCGAGTCAGGGATGCCATCCAGCCATCTCATCCTCGGTCGTCCCCTTCTTCTCCTACCCCCAATCCCTCCCAGCATCAGTCTTTTCCAATGAGTCAACTCTTTGCATGAGGTGGCCAAAGTACTGGAGCTTCAGCTTTAGCATCATTCCTTCCAAAGAAATCCCAGGGCTGATCTCCCTCAGAATGGACTGGTTGGATCTCCTTGCAGTCCAAGGGACTCTCAAGAGTCTTCTCCAACACCACAGTTCAAAAGCATCAATTCTTTGGCACTCAGCCTTCTTCACAGTCCAACTCTCACATCCATACATGACCACAGGAAAAACTATAGCCTTGACTAGACGGACCTTAGTAGGCAAAGTAATGTCTCTGCTTTTGAATATGCTATCTAGGTTGGTCATAACTTTTCTTCCAAGGAGTAAGTGTCTTTTAATTTCATGGCTGCAGTCACCATCTGCAGTGATTTTGGAGCCCCCCCTCAAAAAAAAATATCTGACACTGTTTCCACTGTTTCCCCATCTATTTCCCATGAAGTGATGGGAAAGACCTGCCCTATCTAAAGACCTGCCCTATCAATTTCCCAGGACCACAAAGTACATCATTTCTGCTCTCCATCCTGAACTCCTTCAGGGGGTGATGGAGACAGCAGCTGCAGCAGGACATGATTTAATCCTTGAAGAGGTAGATTGCAAGCACCCATGGCAAGGGCCAGTGTGTAGCTGACAATGCTCAAGAAGCAATAACTTATTCTGTATTTCTGGCATTTTATCTGTTTTTAGAAATCTCTCTTTCAACAGCATAAATACTCATCATACTTCTTTTTATATTTGTTGTGTCCTTGAGTATTTATATTTATTAATTTCTCTACTATATGGTGAGGTGTTATCATTATTATCACATAATAAGCTGCTTTAAAATTTTATATTGAGTTTTATTTTACTATTTCTCAAAACTATTTTTGAATATCTGATTTTTACTTAGACTACAGTATAATACATCTGAGGAAAGCTAATTATTTTAATGAGAGGCAAAAAAAAATATACTAAATTTCTTGGAAATATTTGAATTGTGTATAGGAGTACATTTCCCTAACTTCCTATTTCTTCTCTCCTTTTTTTGACCAATGTTCAATTATCTCTTTATTCTAAGGACCTACAGTTTAATGATAATTGAGTTATCTTAGATAAGATAATGGAAAAGGAAATGGCAACCCACTCCAGTGTTCTTGCCTGGAGAATCCTAGGGACTGGGGAGCCTGGTGGGCTGCCGTCTATGGGATCTCACAGAGTCGGACACTACTGAAGAGACTTAGCAGTAGCGGATAAGATAAACCACTCCCTAGGATTCAATATATTTTCTGTTCTTGGCATCCTAATTTAAGCCCACAGCAGAAGAGGCAATAGTTTTCCTTGGTTATGCAAAGTTTTAGCCTAGAGGAAAAAGTAAAGAAAGTACGAATAATACCTGAATGTTGAAAAGTAGTTTCTGTTTCTTCAGGATTCTGGTTAATCCATACCAGTTTTCAAGTGCTTATTACTGAATTTAAATACAGTTGGGAGAGATATCCCTTTGAGATGAGATGTAGCCATTGGTTCCTATTCCAAAAGGATTCTATTCCTTCAAGAGGAATCAACTACAGTGCAATTGATTTCTTTCCTATATTCTAATCTGCTCCTGTCAATAAGTTAAACATGGTTGCTTTGGCAGCATATATACTAAAATTGGAATAATGCAGAGAAGATTAGCATGCACATTCTGCTGAGATAAGTCAGACAAAGTAAAATAAGTACTGTATGATGTCACTTGCTTCCCAGGTAGCTCAGGTGGTAAAGAATCTGCCTGTAATGCAGGAGACCCTGGTTCAATCCTTGGGTTGAGGAGATCCCCCAGATAAGGAAATGGCAAGCCCCTCCAGTATTCTTACCTGGAGAATTCCATGGAAAGAGGAGCCTGTTGGGCTAAAGTCCATGGGGTTGCAGAGTTGGACATAACTGAGTGACTCCCACACACATGCATACACTCACACACACAAACACAAGATGTCACTTACATGAGACATAAGAAAGTCAAACTTATAAAAACATAGAGTGAAACAATGTTTAGCAGAGGATGGAGGAGGGGGAATATAAAACTGATGTACTTTAAGGGTACAAACTTGGCAACAAGTAGTAAATAAGCTGTAGAGGTCTTCCTAAACTCTTGTATTCCTACTTGCTAAAGTCCTGAATTAAGTGTAGAATCTGACTCCAGTGAGAACAGCTCCAATCAGTATTGCTGAAAAAATAAAATTTACGACTTTGGCAATTTCACCCCTCTGTTTCTGTCTGATGTACTTCTCTAATTTCATCAGGATCTTAAAGTCATCTAAGTTTTGTGTTCAGTTCAGTTCAGTCACTCAGTCGTGTCCAACTCTTTGTGACCCCATGAATCGCAGCACGCCAGGCCTCCCTGTCCATCACCATCTCTAGGAGTTCACTCAGACTCACGTCCATTGAGTCTGTGATGCCATCCAGCCATCTCATCCTCTGTCGTCCCCTTCTCCTCCTGCCCCCAATCCCTCCCAGCATCAGAGTCTTTTCCAATGAGTCAACTCTTCGCATCAGGTGGCCAAAGTACTGGAGCTTCAGCTTTAGCATCATTCCTTCCAAAGAAATCCCAGGGCAGATCTTCCTCAGAATGGACTGGTTGGATCTCCTTGCAGTCCAAGGGACCCCAAGAGTCTTCTCCAACACCACAGTTCAAAAGCATCAATTCTTCGGCTCTCAGCCTTCCTCACAGTCCAACTCTCACATCCATATATGACTACTGGAAAAACCATAGCCTTGACTAGACGGACCTTAGTCGGCAAAGTAATGTCTCTGCTTTTGAATATACTATCTAGGTTGGTCATAACTTTTCTTCCAAGGAGTAAGTGTCTTTGAATTTCATGGCTGCAGTCACCATCTGCAGTGATTTTGGAGCCCCCCAAAATAAAGTCTGACACTGTTTCTACTGTTTCCCCATCTATTTCCCATGAAGTGATGGGACCAGATGCCATGATCTTCGTTTTCTGAATGTTGAGCTTTAAGCTAACTTTTTCACTCTCTTCTTTCACTTTCATCAGGAGCCTTTTTAGCTCCTCTTCTCTTTCTGCCGTAAGGGTGGTGTCATCTGCGCATCTGAGGTTATTGATATTTCTCCCTGCAATGTTGATTCCAGCTTGTGTTTCTTCCAGTCCAGCGTTTCTCATGATGTACTCTGCATAGAAGTTAAATAAGCAGGGTGACAATATACAGCCTTGACGTACTCCTTTTCCTATTTGGAACCAGTCTGTTGTTCCATGTCCAGTTCTAACTGTTGCTTCCTGACCTGCATACAGATTTCTCAAGAGGCAGCTTAGGTGGTCTGGTATTCCCATCTCTGTCAGAATTTTCCACAGTTTATTGTGATCCACACAGTTTTGTGTTACTCTTTGTATTAATTTTCTCCCATTCCTGACCTCTTTAAATGTCTGTAATTGTTTTAGGAAAAGGGATGTGTCCCTATTCTCACTTTCATCATATTTACTATCTGCAAAATTCCACTCTAAAGTTTCTTCATTTATCTCTTGTGATATTTACCAGTCTAAGACCTTAACGTTTCCAAAGGTAACAAAAACTTCTCTTTTAAAAATTAGTGCTTCCTTCTTAGAGTAGGAGATTTCTACAATATTGCTTTTATTTGATATTTGCATTTTGCTAATATGGAGTGATAGTGACAATGAAAGGGGCACTTCTACTATGATCTCTGTTTCCTGATGCAATGCTTGTTGCTTCTTTCTCTTTTTATTTATTTTTATTTTTTTAATTTTTGATATGGACCGTCTTCCTACTTCCTTTCAGTGCAGTTCAGCTGGACTTGTCAATTAACCTTTCTTGCTACTGGTGCTAAATAACTGGACTCAACTAATTCAAATGTTTTGTTTCCCTTTCCCCCCTTTCCCAAATCCCGTTTGAAATGCAGTAATAAAGCATAATATTTAAAGTTGGCTCCATTCCTCACTGATTTGTTTTTCGTCAGAATCCAGGACAATCTTATGAATAATTATTTTAATATTGTATGAATACTAAAAGCTCTGGCAACTCCTTAGAGAATCAACTCTACTCAAAACTTTGGGAGAAAATTATTTAGTATTTAAAAAAAATAACATTGACTTATTATGGGGAATGTCATAAAATTATTTTAAAGGGTAAAGATGAGGCTTTAAAGGAATTTTATGGCTACATTTTAGCAGTTTTGATCTAAGCTCAACAAATGAATGAAAGTTTGCATCCATACTTCTCTGTCTTTATTGACAGATACTGCTAAGAAGTACTGACCCAAATGTTTTGAAATAGTTATATCAAATAAGTATTTTCATTGCCCCTGAGCAAGCAAAGATGCTTCAGAATGAGACACTAACTTAATTAGGTTAAAATATATACAAACGCACATAGACATTAAAAATTCAAGTTTTCAAAAAACATTTAACTACATTAGAAAAGTTCATGGACTTTTTTATTAAGTGAAAAATAAAGCTGGCTATGAAGCTTATTGATGATGGGAATTCAACTTTTGGTTGCAAAATACATATATTTTATTATGTGTGTATTAGCTGCTCAGTCATGTCCAAACTTTGCGATCCAATGGACTTTCACTGACCAGGCTCCTCTGTTCTGGAATTCTCCAGGCAAGAGTGCTGGAGTAAGTTGCTATTTCCTTCTCCAGGGGAACTTCCCATCCTAGGGATCGAATCCAGGTCTCCTGCATTGCAGGCAAATTCTTTATCATCTGAGCTGCCACTATACATAGAAACTAAATGCAAATGAACACAACACATAATCATGTTGAATGTCAAATGCTCTGTTATGTTGCTGGGATTTGGTGATTTTCATTTTCTTGTTTATATTTCTCTCTATTTTTATCAATAATTAAACATTCTATAATCAGAACAAATCTGTTTTAGTATTCAATAAAAACTTTCATATTCTATTATATGTTCTTTTAGAATAGTGATTATATCCTATTTAACTTTGAGTCACTTGAATGAAAGCTGAAAGCACCTACAGCACACAGCTGATTCTCTACATTAACATAACTCTACTCCACCATTAGGCTGTCTTCACCAATATCACTTTATTATTCCATTGTCTTCATCAACCAACATACGTTTACTATTCCAGGAAACTCTTGACCGGGAAGATAAGTTGAAAATAATTGTTCATTTAGAAGCTTCCAGGAAAAATCGTTTAAATGAACATCAAGCCATCAAGACTTTTCAATACATAGCATTATGTGACTATTTAGCCTTCTAGTCTCTTCTCTTTGTACACCCTCACCTCAAGACCCTCCCTTTGCAGTGTCCACCACTATTATATCATAATTGTTTTTCAGTGCTAGTCACCCCTACTCCCATCACCCCCACATTGAAAGAGCTTCCATAAACTGACTCCAAAATCTCATAAATATCCTAACTTTTCCTTCTTTCTTCTCTGAGGCAAGGAAATCTCTGTTAGAGTAGTGTCCTCACTTATAATGTAAGAATAAACTTACTTTTATTTTTCAACAGGTTTGTCTGGTGAAGTTCCTTTTAGGGAAGTGAAGTTTCTTTTAGATGACAAAAGTGTGAGAGCCTTATACTGTAACAGGTGTTCAGTAAGTACATATTGAAAAATATTCAAATGTAATTCACTAAATTAAGGTCAGAGTCTTTGTATCCTTAGAGATACACTTAGAGATACTCAATCCACTTTGTTATTGTGGACTCCTGTGATTCAATCCACTTTGAAGACAAACATAAATTGCACCATACTTACCTTTTGGTGTCAATGGGCACATTTCATTAGAGAAATTTAATTTATACGTTGATATTTGCTCTCATTTCAAAAGCATACTTCAGTAATATTGTTCAGTATGAGAAAATATTTTCCATACTGTTTTTTTCTTTACTTCCCATTGAAAATGTAATATTTAGTTATGATTTGTTGTGTTCAGTTGCTCAGTTGTGTCCGACTCTTTACAACCCCATGGACTGCAGCACACCAGGCTTCCCTGTCCTTCACTGTCTCCCAGAGTTTGCTCAAACAGTGTCCATTGAACTGGTAATGCCATCCATCCATCTCATCCTCTGTTGTCCCCTTCTCCTCTTGTCTTCAATATTTCCCAGCATCAGCGTCTTTTCCAATGAGTCTGCTCTTCGCATCAGGGGGCCAAACTATTGGAGCTTTAGCTTCAGCATCAGTCCTACCAATGAATATTCAGGACTGATTTCCTTTAGGATTGAATGGTTTGATCTCCTTGCAGTCCAAGGGACTCTCAAGAGTCTTCTCCAGTGCAACATTTGAAAGCATCAATTCTTTGGTGCTCAGCCTTCTTTACTGTCTAACTCTCAGACCCATGCATGAGTACTAGAAAAACTATAGCTTTGGCTATACGGACCTTTGTCGGCCAAGTGACGTCTTTGCTTTTTAATACCCTGTCTAGGTCTGTCATAGCTTTTCTTCCGAAGAGTGTCTTTTAATTTTAGCTATGATGGATTAATGTAATTAATTAATTTTTTATCTGAGTTTTCTTGTAGACCTAAGTTTCGAAATATTAGCCTAGTAACAGAATTCATTAGCACTATTAAGAAATGCAGTGGGTGCTGGATTTCTGGAGGTATGTTTATAATCATTATTCCTTGGCTTTCAGAAGGTAAGTCTTCTCCTTTCTTTGCCAGTTTAGAGCTGAAGAACTTAAGAATATAATAATCAGCACAGACTTGTGCCAAGTCACTTCAAAGGGAAAGTGTATAACAGCATTCCCTTTAGAAAGTATTGACATATGTAAAGACAGAATGCTTTAATAGATAATGGTTGTGGTGAATTCCTATTATGAAAGCAGAGACAGAGGACACTACTAGAGACAATTGGGCTTACCTGGGCAAAGCACTTTTAGGTTCTGAGGCACTATCATAGTTAGTGTGATCAAACTTTAATGTACATACACATCATTTGAAAATCATAGAAAAATTCAGACTCTTGTTTGAAGGTCTAGAATGAGACTTGAAATTCTATATATTAAAAAACTGCCAGGTTATGCTAGCACATTTTGAAGAGTAAAGATTTAACTGAAAGAAACTATGGCAAGTGGACTTGTCTTGTTTATCTCTGCTTTTTCGATTTTACATCTATCCAATCACCTTCTGATTGTAACATGGCTTCTTTTTTGGTTTATCTAAATAAGAATATCATTAATCTCAAGGTTGTACTTCTAACTGTAAAGTAATATGTGAGCGTTTTAAATTTATGACTTATTTCTGTGATTCATTAACATGTGTTTACATCTATGACATGAAATTAACACAAATGATAATAGTTGATATTTATTGAGTACTTACTCCGTGACAGTTGTTATGGTGCTCTATATACACAGTACAACCTAATCTTATCCTCACAATAGTCCTACAAGTTCCTATTTTGAGCATCACTTCACACATAAGATTTAGGCTTGGGAAGTTGAAGTAATTTGCCTTAAGAAAAAACAGCTAATAAACAGCAGAACCAGGATTGAAACTGAGGCAGTGTGCCCTGTGGTAAACAGAGTAATGGTCTCCAGAGATATCCACTTCCTGATCCCCTGAACCAGTGAAGAGGATACTTTACATGCTAAAAAGGACTTTGAGGGGATGACTACATTAAAGACCTTGACATGGGGCAATCATCTTGGATTATCTAGGTGGACTCAATGTAATCACAAAGTATTTATGGAAAAAAGAGACAGAGAGTAATACTGGAATCAGGAAAGTGAGATATGATGATAGAAATAGTTGGGATGATGTGAGCTGAAGATGAAGGAAGGGGCTATGATCCAAGGAATGCGGGTGGTTTCTAGAAATTGGGAAAGGTATGTAAACAGATTGTCTTCCAATGTCTCCGGAAGGAATATAGCTCTATGAAAACCTTGATTTTAGGGTTATATCCTGATTTTGAACACAAAATAAATTTGTGTTCATATAAGCCACCAAGTTTGTGCTGATTTGTCATAACAGCGATAGGTAGTTAAGAAAGGCCCTGAACCTCAGGCTCTTCAATCAGATATTATGGCTTCAGAATAAGAAAAAGGCAGAGAAAACAGAAAGGAGGAACTGAAGGCAGATTTTAGAAAAAAGAAGCAATAAAACTAGTGACCAATGAGGAATAACTATTTATTTAGCAACTGCTTTGTATACAGCACAGTGCTTGACTTTTATAGATGATATCTTGTCTGGCTTTATGACAATCTTCTGCCATCTTTTGTTTTATTTTTAATTGGAGGATAATTCTATTTAGATCAATTCATTCTGCCTTCAGCTGAGTGACATGGATTACACTAAATGATGAAAGCACAAGGGAGAGAGCAAAAATCAGGGAGCTGAGCATGGGAACCTGGAGCCACCACTGACTAATGCATGGCTGTGGTCAGGTTATTAATCTTCTAAACACTTCAGGGTCCCTCTTTGGTAAAGAGAAACACTATTAATTATATCTCTATTATAACATTATGATAATTAAATAAGAAAATTTCCTAAAACATATAGAATGCTTAGAGAGCATAACAAAACACTATATAAATATTTGTAAATAAATTGACAATTTTCAGCTCTGAGCAACTATAGAAGCAGTCCAATGTTCTGAGCTAGAAGTATATGCCTAAAGTTTAGAGAAAAACAAGGGAGTTCAAAACAATAAGAAGTTGTTTTAACTTTAAAGTTCATTGTAGTCTTTCCTAGCTGATCTTTTAAAGATGTGTTTAAAATGTTAAGTGGGAGGGGAAAATTTGGAATCCTAAATCACTGAATGTTTGTAAATTATTCTCTCATCTGTGCATCCTTAGATATGACATCCTGTCTTTGTATAAAATTTAATTATATTTACTATTTGTTTACTGTAATATTCTGACCTTTCTGATGGGTAATATCTTTTAATACAAAGAAAGAAATTTATTGTCTTTCCTAGGTTTTTGGTTGTCTTATCCCCTTTCCATACAACGGCAATTAATGATCTAAAGCTAGCACTGTTCTCCAAATATTTCAAGTTCAGATTGTCCCCTCATCCTTCATTTCACCACTAACCATTTTCATTAGCCTCCAATTTGGAGTAAATTTGTCCAAAAATTTCTGTTTTTAACTTTCCAATCATTTTGCTAATAATAATCCATGATTGTTTCCAGCTTAATTTTTTACTTCAGTCTCAATTATGAATTACTCTTCCATTTAGTTGGAGATCACTTGAGACTTATTAGTTAATGATTGGGCTCTCTTTGCATTCAGTAGTACTTTAGATTTTTACCTTTTATTTGACAATATTGATTAAATCCAATCCCTGCAACGTTTATTGAAGACCTCTTCAGAACTAGATGTAGTGCTAGGTTCAGAGGTGGATGTAAAAGGATGATCAAAACATCTTTTGTCTAAAGGAGTGTACCGTCTGATCAGGGAGAATGATAGGTACATAAATAGCTTTTTGAAGAGATTAGTTTGGAATCTATACAACTGACAAAAGATGGCATATAGCTTCCTTGAATCCCATGCCCTGATTTACTGCAATCACTACTCTTGGCTTCTCCTGTCTCTTGGTGACAATTAGATCTAATGGCCTCATTTTTATGTGGAGGATCAGAAGCTGAGCAAAGGATAAAATATTTTAAACCTTTCTATAAAATGTTGTTTTTCTTCATATGCTACTGAATTTCCTGTAATTGTTCATTTCCCTTTACTTTCTAAGAGAGCTTATAATATGTATCATGTAAAGATCTTTGTAATAATGCACTTTTGAATTAGTTACCCATACTTCTAGAATATTAGAAATATATGAATTCTTTAAAGAAAAAACTCTGAGTCTGTGCTCCCACAGAATTACTCCTAGTCAGTTGAGGAATGTGGGTTTTATTTTAGGTTAATGCATGTTTTGTATTTTCATAAAGTTTATAATAATTGAATTTGCTTTCTCAGTGTTATTCTTAGATTCCAAAAATTTGAAATCTGGTTTTAAATAAGAAACTTGGTGAATGCACTTAAGAATTTCTAGATTTAATTGATTCATTTTTACTTACTTCCTTAGTGTAGAATTCCAAGTAGCAGCATGTGAATGAGAGCTGCTCATGTTATTCCTTAAAACTCACTGTACAGTTTTGGTAGGAAAAAAATCCCATGCTGAACAATAGAGCTAATACTGAATTTCCCTTCTACCACTGAAGAACAATATGTGCTTAATATTCATGTCTGCTAAGTGACAATATAGATATGTTTAAATTATACAAATCATTAAGGTAATAAAAACCCTATTTACTTCAGAAAATTTGCTTTAGCCCCAACTATAAATACAAAAGTTTCTTTTTCCTTTTCTATTCTTAAAAATGTGGTTTCCTTGCTACCACCTCTTATATCACCAGACTAAAGAAAATTGTACCACCAGCTAATGACCCGAGTATTCCCATTAATTAGGAGAATTTTGAAGAAGAGCAAAAAGAAATAGTGAAGTACAAAAAGATATTAAAATGATTAGATGTTTTGTTGACAGTTCTTCAAATGCCATAATTAATTCCCAGGAGGCTTAGTGATAAAGAATCTGCCTGCCAGTGCAGGAGATGCAGGAGACTCAGGTTCAATCCCTCAGTTGGGAAGATCCCTTGGAGAGGAAATGACAACCCACTCCTGTATTCTTGCCTGAAAAATCCCATGGACAGTAGAGCCTGGCTGGCTACAGTCAATGGTGTCATAAAGAGTCAGAAATGACTGAGCAACAGAACACACACACATTTTAGCTCTTGGTGCTATCCTCAAAATGTTTTGAAATCACCCTGAAAAGAGATTGCTACCTTTTTCATATTCTTTGCAACTTCCTGTGGTCCCAACAAAACAGACAGGCAGCTAGTTGCAGAGGTTTAACCTCCACCCACTGACCCCTTCACCCCATTCCAGCTTTGATAATGGAATGTCACTAACAGCACATCATTCTTCTTCTTCTATCCCTCCCTGATTCTCCTGAAGGAAAAGATTAGTTCCACTCATAAAAGTGTAAGGATTTGTGCTGTTTTTGGTTTCATGTGATTACATCATCAGTTAGTCAACAGCCAAAAGTCAATAAATATTTACTGAACACATATTACATGGTAGGCACATTGCCACTTAATATCAATGCAGATTAGATTCCAACAGTTATGGGTTTCTTGGCTATACAAATCAGGCACAAAGAAATAAATAAATGCAGCATTTCTATAGAAATATTCATTTATATCCTCTTATTTAATGGGATTTAATGGTATCTGAGGCTATCCTGAGAAAAAGAATTTAAACCTAGTTTATTATTAAAGATGAGTAAAAACAGGCCTGATGGATTGTGGGAGCTGGTGCACTGAGCGCAGGTGGCTGCGACCTGGCACACTGAATCGGGCGTCCGAGGTCAGGGGTGGCCGGCAGGAGACACCCTGCATCCGAGGTCGGGGTGGCGGCTGGGAGGAGCTATCCTGCGTCTGAGGTCAGGGGCGGCGGGAGGAGACAGCCCGCATCCAAGGTCAGGGGTGGCCTGGAGAAGCCACCTCGTGCCCGAGGCCAGGGGCGGTGACCCTGAGGAGCCACCCCGAGCCCGAGGCAAGGGCCGGCGGCTGGGAGGAGCAACCCAAGGAGCCTTGGCTGCAGGCGCAGGAGGGCCTAGAGGAGCTATCCCACCTTGAAGGTCAGGAACAGCAGCAGTAAGGAGATGCCCCTTGTCCAAGGTAAGGAGCAATGGCTGTGCTTTGCTGAAGAGATATCCCACACCCAAGGTAAGAGAAACCCAAGTAAGATGGTAGGTGTTGCATGAGGGCATCAGAGGGCAGACACACTGAAACCATACTCACAGAAAACTAGTCAATCTAATCACACTAGGACCACAGCCTTGTCTAACTCAATGAAACCAAGCCATGCCTGTGGGGCAACCCAAGACGGGCGGGTCATGGTGGAGAGATCTGACAGAATGTGGTCCACTGGAGAAGGGAATGGCAAGCCACTTCAGTATTCTTGCCTTGAGAACCCCATGAACAGTATGAAAAGGCAGAATGATAGGATACCAAAAGAGGAACTCCCCAGGTCATTAGGTGCCCAATATGCTACTGGAGATCAGTGGAGAAATAAATCCAGAAAGAATGAAGGGATGGAGCCAAAGCAAAAACAACACCCAGTTGTGGATGTGACTGGTGATAGAAGCAAGATCCGATGCTGTAAAGAGCAATATTGCATAGGAACCTGGAATGTCAGGTCCATGAATCAAGGCAAATTGGAAGTGTTCAAACAAGAGATGAACGTTGGCGAGGGTGAACGTCGACATTCTAGGAATCAGTGAACTAAAATGGACTGGAATGGGTGAATTTAACTCAGATGACCATAATATCTACTACTGTGGGCAGGAATCCCTCAGAAGAAATGGAGTTGCCATCATGGTCAACAAAAGAGTCTGAAATGCAGTACTTGGATGCAGTCTCAAAAACGACAGAATAATCTCTGTTCGTCTCCAAGGCAAACCATCCAATATCACAGTTATCCAAGTCTATGCCCCAACGAGTAACACTGAAGAAGCTGAAGTTGAACAGTTCTATGAAGACCTCCAAGAACTTTTAGAACTAACACCCAAAAAAGATGTCCTTTTATTATAGGGGACTGGAATGCTAAAGTAGGAAATCAAGAAACATCGAGAGTAACAGGCAAATTTGGCCTTGGAATGTGGAATGAAGCAGGGCAAAGACTAATAGAGTTTTGCCAAGAAAATGCACTGGTCATAGCAAACACCCTCTTCCAACAACACGAGAGAAGACTCTATACCTGGACAACACCAGATGGTCAACACTGAAATCAGATTGATTATATTCTCTGGAGCCAAAGATGGAGAAGCTCTATATAGTCAACAAAAACAAGACCAGGTGCTGACTGTGGCTCAGATCATGAACTCCTTATTACCCAATTCAGACTGAAATTGAAGAAAGTAGGGAAAACTGCTAGACCATTCAGGTATGACCTAAATCAAATTCCTTATGATTATACAGTGGAAGTGAGAAATAGACTTAAGGGCCTAGATCTGATAGATAGAGTGCCTGATGAACTATGGAATGAGGTTCATGACAAGGTACAGAAGAAAGGGATCAAGACCATCTGCATGGAAAAGAAATGCAAAAAAGCAAAATGGCTGTCTGGGGAGACCTTACAAATAGCTGTGAAAAGAAGAGAGTGAAAAGCAAAGGAGAAAAGGAAAGATATAAGCATCTGAATGCAGAGTTCCAAAGGATAGCAAGAAGAGATAAGAAAGCCTTCTTCAGTGATCAATGCAAAGAAATAGAGGAAAACAACAGAATGGGAAAGACTAGAGATCTCTTCAAGAAAATTAGAGATAGCAAGGGAACATTTCATGCAAAGATGGGCTCAATAAAGGACAGAAATGGTATGGACCTAACAGAAGCAGAAGATATTAAGAAGAGGTGGCAAGAATATACGGAAGAACTGTACAAAAAAGATCTTCATGACCCAGATAATCATGATGATGTGATCACTAATCTAGAGCCAGACATCCTAGAATGTGAAGTCAAGTGGGCCTTAGAAAGCATCACTACGGACAAAGCTAGTGGACGTGATGGAATTCCAGTTGAGCTATTTCAAATCCTGAAAGATGATGCTGTGAAAGTGCTGCACTCAATATGCAAGCAAATCTGGAAAACTCAGCAGTGGCCACATGACTGGAAAAGGTCAGTTATCATTCCAGTGCCAAAGAAAGGCAATGCAAAAGAATGCTCAAACTACCACACAGTTGCACTCATCTCACATGCTAGTAAAGTAATGCTCAAAATTCTCCAAGCCAGGCTTCAGCAATACGTGAACCGTGAACTTCCTGATGTTCAAGCTGGTTTTAGAAAAGGCAGAGGAACCAGAGATCAAGTTGCCAACATCTGCTGGATCATGGAAAAAGCAAGAGAGTTCCAGAAAAACATCTATTTCTGTTTTATTGATATGCCAAAGCCTTTGACTGTGTGGATCACAATAAACTGTGGAACATTCTGAAAGAGATGGGAATACCAGACCACCTAACCTGCCTCTGGAGAAATCTGTATCCAGGTCAGGAAGCAACAGTTAGAACTGGACATGGAACAACAGACTGGTTCCAAATAGGAAAAGGAGTACGTCAAGGCTGTATATTGTCACCCTGCTTATTTAACTTATATGCAGAGTACATCATGAGAAACGCTGGACTGGAAGAAACACAAGCTGGAATCAACATTGCCAGGAGAAATATCAATAACCTCAGATATGCAGATGACACCAACCTTATGGCAGAAAGTGAAGAGGAACTAAAAAGCCTCTTGATGAAAGTGAAAGAGGAGAGTAAAAAAGTTGGCTTAAAGCTCAACATTCAAAAAACAAAGATCCTGGCATCTGGTCCCATCACTTCATGGGAAATAGATGGGGAAACAGTGGGAACAGTTTTATTTTGGGGGGCTCCAAAATCACTGCAGATGGTGACTGCAGCCATGAAATTGAAAGACGCTTACTCCTTGGAAGAGAAGTTATGACCAACCTACATAGCATTTTCTAAAGCAGAGACATTACTTTGCCGACTAAGGTCTCTCTAGTCAAGGCTACGGTTTTTCCTGAGGTCATGTATGGATGTAAGAGTTGGACTGTGAAGAAGGCTGAGCGCTGAAGAATTGATGCTTTTGAACTGTGGTGTTGGAGAAGATTCTTTTTTTTTTAAATTGACTGATGGTTTTTTTTTTTTTTAATTTTTATTTTTACTTTATTTTACTTTACAATACTGTATTGGTTTTGCCATACATTGAATGGAGAAGATGCTTGAGAGTCCCTTGGACTGTAAGGCGATCCAACCAGTCCATTCTGAAGGAGATCAGCCCTGGGATTTCTTTGGAAGGAATGATGCTGAGGCTGAAACTCCAGTACTCTGGCCACCTCATGCAAAGAGTTGACTCATTGGAAAAGACTCTGATGCTGGGAGGGATTGGGGGCAGGAGGAGAAGGGGATGACAGAGGATGAGATGGCTGGATGGCATCACTGACTCGATGAAGGTAAGTCTGAGTGAACTCCGGGAGTTGGTGATGGACAGGGTGGCCTGGCGTGCTGCAATTCATGGGGTTGCAAAGAGTCAGACACGACTGAATGACTGAACTGAACTGAACTAGTACATGTCAGATAACATTAGCAAATAAAAGGTCTTGACTCTCAAATATCAGAGAAGAGAGACCCCATTCCTCTATGACTCTGGTAAAGAATCTCCTCTTCTATCACCAAGAGAGTTTGACTTTCAAAGATTCCATTCTCTGAGAACAACCTATTATTTTCATTCTTTGATCTGGTTTGGTCCTACAAGTGGTTTATCCTACCACTTTTTATTATCTCTCATCAACTCATACGTCTTCTTTTCCTCACCCAACTTTACAATCATTGACTTTTATTAAACAAAATAGTAGGTGCATTCAGTTCAGTTCAGTTCAGTTGCTCAGTCATGAATACTGGAGTGGGTTGCCATTTCCTTCTCTAAACACTAGGTAATCTTAGAAAAATTCTATATCTCAAAAATTCCACTCCACATGAAATATAGATTTTAATATATGACTCATTTAATTTAATTTATTTAATCAAGATATTCAGGAGGAGGGCAAAGGAGAAGGGAACAACATAGGATGAGATGGTTGGATGGCATCACCTACTCAGTGGACATGGGTTTGGGTGGATTCTGGGAGTTGGTGATGGACAGGGAGGCCTGGTGTGCTGCGGTTCATGGAGTCGCAAAGTGTTGGACACGACTGAGTGACTAGAGTGAACTGAACTGATGCGGAGAACTGACTCATTGGAAAAGCCCCTGATGCTGGGAAAGACTGAAGGAAGGAGGAGAAGGGGACGACAGAGGATGAGATGGATCGATGGCATCACTAACTCAATGGAAATGAGTTTGTGCAAGCTCCAGGAGATGATAAAGGACAGGGAAGCATGGTGTACTGCTGTCCGTGGGGTTACAAAGAGTTGGACACGACTGAGCAACTCAACAACAACCATTTAATTTAGTATAAGGCTGTACCTGTCTACCATCTTATCCACAGCACCTAGTGTGATATCTGACACATAATTGGTACACTGTTATTACTTGCTGAATACATAAGTAGATGAACACATATAAAAAGTATTTGAGAACACAGATTTGTAAAAACCTAAATTTAATAAAAAATTATCTAAAACTATAAATATTTCTGGTTTTATGAATGAAAAAAAGACATTTAGACTGTTCTAAAAGTTAATTCTTATACATTTCCATCAAAGTAACTAGAAAATAATAAATATCATGAAATGTGCTGGTTAGATGAAATTTGTAGTTGTCCTATCAAGTATGCTGTGTTATGAACCTATTATTATTTTTGGTAACTCTACAACTGATGGTGTACATTCAAGTACCTGTGATTGTGCAGTCACCCATGTAGCTTCTTGTGACTGTATCAAGTATTATATTAGTTCTTTTGGTTCAGTCTAAGTTCCCTGGATTTTGAGAGGTAAAACAAAAAACATAATTTTTAGTTTAAATAGAAAAATTTTAAAAGACACTCTTATGCTGTGTCATCAGAATAAAAACTGTCCATTCAACTTCTACCTTCAATATTTTCTCTCAGCTCTGAAAAAAGGTGAAAATGAAAATGTTAGTCACTCAGTCGTGTCTGACCCTTTGCGATCTTGTGGACTGTGTAGCCTGCCAGGCTCCTCTCTCCATGGAATTTCCCAGGCAATAATGCTGGAGTGGGTAGTCATTGTTTTCTCCAAGGGATCTTCCTGATCCATGGATTAAACCTGTGTCTCCTGCATTGAAGACAGATTCTTTACAATCTGAGCCACTGGAGAAGCCACAAACTGTATTGCTGAGAATCTATGTACTTTTCTAAAGCAGCAGCTTATTATTCAAATATATTATCTGAATTTATTAGTATTATTTCCTTGAGATCATACAAATCTTAGTGTTATAATACATATTTGATGTTCATTTTGTCTAGCCTCTGATTATTGGTGCTGACAGAATGAAGCAAGGAAAAGGCTAATAAGAGTTTTGCCAAGAAAACGCACTGGTCATAGCAAACACCCTCTTCCTACAACACAAGAGAAGACTCTACACATGGACTACACCAGATGGTCAACACCAAAATCAGAATGATTATGTTCTTTGCAGCCAAAGATGGAGAAGCTCTATACAGTCAGCAAAAACAAGACCGGGAGATGACTGTGGCTCAGATCATGAACTCTTTATTGCCAAATTCAGACTTAAATTGAAGAAAGTAGGGAATACCACTAGGCCATTCAGGTATGACCTAAATCAAATCCCTTATGATTATACAGTGGAAGTGAGAAATAGACTTAAGGGACTAGATCTGATAGATAGAGTGCCTGATGAACCATGGATGGAGGTTCATGACATTGTACAGGAGACAGGGATCAAGACCATCCACATGGAAAAGAAATGCAAAAAAGCAAAATGGCTGTCTGGGGAGCCATTATAAATAGCTGTGAAGAGAAGAGAAGTGAAAAGCAAAGGAGAAAAGGAAAGATATAAGCATCTGAATGCAGAGTTCCAAAGGATAGCAAGAAGAGATAAGAAAGCCTTCTTTAGCAATCAATGCAAAGAAATAGAGGAAAATAACAGAATGGGAAAGACTAGAGATCTCTTCAAGAAAATTAGAGATAGCAAGGGAACATTTCATGCAAAGATGGGCTCAATAAAGGACAGAAATGGTCTGGACCTAACAGAAGCAAAAGATATTAAAAAGGGGTGGCAAGAATAAACAGAAGAACTGTACAAAAAAAGATCTTCACGACCAAGATAATCACGATGGTGTGATCACTCACTTAGAGCCAGACATCCTGGAATGTGCAGTCGAGTGGGCCTTAGGAAGCATCACTATGAAAAAAGCCAATGAAGGTGTGGAATTCCAGTTGAGATATTTCAAATCCTGAAAGATGATGCTGTGAAAGTGCTGCACTCAATATGCCAGCAAGTTTGGAAAACTCAGCAGTGGCCACAGGACTGGAAAAGGTCAGTTTTCATTCCAGTGCCAAAGAAAGGCAATGCAAAAGAATGCTCAAACTACCACACAATTGCACTCATCTCACATGCTAGTAAAGTAATGCTCAAAATTCTCCAAGCCAGTCTTTAGCAATACATGAACCATGAACTTCCAGATATTCAAGGTGATTTTAGAAAAGGCAGTGGAACCAGAGATCAAATTGCCAACATCCACTGGATCATGGAAAAAGCAAGAGAGTTCCAGAAAAATATCTATTTCTGCTTCATTGACTATGCAAAAGCCTTTGACTGTGTGGATCACAATAAACTGTGGAAAATTCTAAGAAAACTAAGATCATGGCATCTGGTCCCATCACTTCATGGTAAATAGATGGGGGAACTTGAAACAATGTCAGACTTTAATTTTGGGGGCTCCAAAATCACTGCAGATGGTGATTGCAACCATGTGGGTTCTTTTCTAAATACTGAGAAAGAGGAAAGCTGGACATACCACATTTCCTGACTTCAAAAGATACTACATAGCTGCATAAATAAAAATATATGATGCTGGTGCAAAAAGGAACATGTAGACCAATTGAACAGAATAGAAAACTCAGAAATGAACCCACACTTACACTAGCAATTACTCTCTGGAAAAGGAGTAAGAATATACAGAGGGGTAGATAGCCCCTTCATTTAATTGTTTTGGGTAAACTGAACAGCTATATGCAAAAGAATCAAACTGCACTACTCTCTCATATGCACAAAAATAAGTTAGAAATTGATTAAAGACAAATATAAGGCTGGAAACCATAGAACTTTTAGAAGAAAACATAGGCAGTGGGTTCTTTAACATCCATCTGAGTAATATTATTTTTTTGGATTTGTCTCCTCAGGCAAAGAAAACAAAAGAAATGTAAACCAATGGGACTATATCACACTGAAAACCTAATTAGAAAATAGTTATGCACCTCTATGTTCATTGCACCATATTTACAGTAGCTAAGATATGGAAGCAGCCTGCTGTCCATCAGCAGGTGAATAGATAAAGAAGATATGGTACATATACACAGTGGAATATTATTCAGCCATAAAAAAGAATGAAATCTTTCTACTGTGGCAACATTGGTGGATCTAGAGGATATTATACTAAGTAAAATATGTCAGATAAAGGCAAATTCCATATGATTTTGCTTATATTTCCTAAAAAGCAAAGCAAATGGACAGATATAACAGCAAAAAGTCTTACAGACTCAGAGAACAATTGGATGGATGTCAGAAGGGAAGGAGGGTGAGGGAGGGAAAGAAATAGGTAACAGAGATTAAGAGGTACAAACATTAAGTTGCAAAATGAACGAGTCATGGGTATGAAATGAACAGTATAGGGAAAATAGTCAATAACTATACAACATCTTTTATGGTGACATATTGTAATTATACTTATTCTGATGATCATTTTGAAATGTTTAGAAATATAAAATAACTATATTGCAAAACATGAGCTAACCTAGAGTTATAGATTAATCATATATCAAAACAACTCATACAAAGAGATCAGATTTGTGGTTACCATAGGCAGTGAGTGAGCTGGATGGAAAAATATAACTTCCAGTTGTATGATAAGTACTTAAGTTGTAATATGCAACATGGTAAATATAATTAATGCTGTTATGTGCTACATATGGAAGTTGTTAAGAGAGTAAATCCCAAGAGTCTTCATCACAAGGAAAAATATTTTTTTCTATTTCTTTAATCTTGTATCTATGAGATGATGGCTGGGGAAGGGAATGGTAACCCACTCCAGGATTCTTGCTTGGAGCATTCCATGGACAGAGGAGCCTGGTGGGCTATCATCCATGGAATCACAAAGAGTCAAACACAACTAAGTGACTAACACACACACACACATGAAAGGATGAATGTTCACTAATCTTGTGATAATCATTTCATGCTGTATGTAAGTCAAATCATGCTGTATGTTAATTATATCTCAATAAAACTGGAAAAAAATCACAATGGTTTCTGTCTAGCAATCTTTATATGTAATTTTTAGGTTCCCCAAAGCCTGATACTTAATAAGTTTACAATAAATATATAATGAATGGCTGAATTAACATAATCACAATCTTCAAAGAATACATGCAATACTTTATTATCATAAATTCCAATTCTTTTGAAATAGATTTATTGATATCAACTAAGGGGTTCAGTGATATTCTTGGCATTTCTTTTTTCCAATCACTATTTTTCATCTCTGTTCTGTCAATCACTTTTTTCTACCCCTTAATGGTTTGGAACCGTTTTTTTTTTAAATCAAACTCTTTGATTAAAATTCAGTCTGACTTGGATAAAACTCCTGTATTCTGACTGAATCAGAGTTAACAACCATTCTCTTCCCCACTAGGTAAATTCATGGCTGGAATGGAGGTCCTTCTGCTTCCTAGTTCTCACATTCCTTGAAAGTGAAAGTCATTCAGTTCTGTCTATTTGCAACTGCATAGACTGTCCATGGAATTCTCCAGGCCAGAATACTGGAGTGGGTAGTCTTTCCCCTCTCCGGGGGATCTTCCCAACCCTGGGATCACACCCAGGTCTCCTGCATTGCAGGCAGATTCCTTACCAGCTGAGCCACAAGGGAAGCCCAAGAACACTGGAGTGGGTAGCCTATCCCTGCTCCAGGGGATCTTCCTGACCCAGGAATAGAACTGGGATCTCCCACATTGCAGGCAGATTCTTTACCAACTGAGCTATCAGGGAAGGCCCCACACATTCCTTGACTCATTAGTATTTTCCATGGTGGACCATGCCTTCCTTCTTAAAACAATTTCTTCACTTGACTTGGATGCTGCATTCTCTTGGGTTTGCCTTTCTCCACTGACTGTACCTACTCAGTTGCCATTACCTAATCCAGTTCTTTTGCTGCTCTCGCTGTGGTCCATGGGGTCGCTAAGAATTGAGGACATGACTGAGTGACTTCCTTTTCACTTTTCACTTTCAGGCATTGAAGAAGGAAATGGCAACCTACTCCAGTGTTCTTGCCTGGAGAATCCCAGGGAGGGGGGATCCTGGTGAGCTGCCGCCTTTGGGGTCGCACAGAGTCGGACATGACTGAAGTGACTTAGCAGCAGCAGCAACAATGGAGTACTACAGGGCTTTGCCTTCAGTTTTCTTCTCTTTTCTCACATTTCCTTTCAAGATAACTTCACCCTAGCATAACATTAAGTGCCATCCATATGCATATGTTAATCATTCATATGCATATGTCTGTCACTTAGTCTTGTTTGACTCTTTAAGACCCCATGGACTGTAGCCCAACAGGCTCCTCTGTCCATGAGATTTCTCCAGGCAAGACTGCTGGAGTGAGTTGCCATTTCTTTCTCCAGGGACTCTTCCAGACACAGAGATTGAACTTGGGTCTCCTGTATTGCAGGCAGATTCTTGACCCTCTAAAACAGAAGGGAACAGCAAAATATGTTTCTTCCTATCGTCCTTATTTCCAGAGTTATTTAACTATCTCATATCTAATCACTCATGTTTCAAACTTCAGTGACAAAGACAGAACTCTTAAATTTCCTTCTTCTTTTCTTCATCCTCACCTCAGGAAATGACCTCTGTTCATCCACATGATGAGGCCAAAAATTGGGAGTCAACCCTGACTTCACTCGTTTCTTTACATCCCAAACTAGTAAAATATTCTGTCTTAAACTAGTGTAACATTGAAGGCTTGCTCCATCTTTCAGTTCAGTTCAGTTCAGTTCAGTCGCTCCGTCGTGTCCAACTTTCGGCAACTCCATGATCCATCTTTAGCCTACTCATATTCCAGAGTACTTTCCTGTCCCCAAAGGACTGAGACTGAAGTTACACTTTCCAATGAAAATGGACCCCTTTGAAGCTGTTTCTCAAATGTGAATTTGTTTTTAAAATTATATATACTTGCTCAAAATTTGAAAGGCAGAAGTAAGGTAGAGACTATCTTCTTGAATCTTAGATTTTATTTTTCCTTCAGTTCAGTTCAGTTCAGTCACTCAGTCGTGTCCAACTCTTTGAGATCCCATGAACTGCAGCATGCAGGCCTCCCCGTCAATCACCAACTCCTTGAGTTTAGCCAAACTCACGTCCATCTAGTCGGTGATGCCATCCAGCCATCTCATCCTCTCTCGTCCCATTCTCCTCCTGCCCACAATTCCTCTCAGCATCTGAGTCTTTTTCAATGAGTCAACTCTTCGCATGTTTTGACCAAAGTACTGGAGTTTCAGCTTCAGCATAAGTCCTTCCAATGAAAACCCAGGATGGATCTCCTTTAGGATGGACTGGTTGGATCTCCTTGCAGTCCAAGGGACTCTCAAGAGTCTTCTCCAACACCACAGTTCAAAAGCATCAACTCTTCGGTGCTCAGCTTTCTTCACAGTCCAACTCTCATATCCATACATGTCCACTGGAAAAACCATAGCCTTGACTAGACAGACCTTTGTTGGCAAAGTAATGTCTCTGCTTTTGAAAATGCTATCTAGGTTGGTCATAACTTTTCTTCCAAGGAGTAAGCGTCTTTTAATTTCATGGCTGCGGTCACCATCTGCAGTGATTTTGGAGCCCAGAAAACTAAAGTCAGCCACTGTTTCCCTATCTATTTGCCATGAAGTGATAGGACTGGATGCCATGATCTTTGTTTTCTGAATGTTGAGCTTTAAGCCAACTTTTTCACTCTCCTCTTTCACTTTAATCAAGAGGCTTTTTCGTTCCTCTTCACTTTCTGTCATAAGGGTCATGTCATCTGCATATCTGAAGTTATTGATATTTCTCCTGGCAATCTTGATTCCAGCTTGTGCTTCATCCAGGCTAGCATTTTTCATGATGTACTCTGCATATAAGTTAATTAAGTAGGGTGACAATATACAGCCTTGACATACTCTTTTTCCTATTTGGAACTAGTCAGTTGTTCCATATCCTGTTCTAACTGTTTCTTCCTGACTTGTATACAGGTTTCTCAAGTGGTGGGTCAGATAGTCTGGTATTTTATTCCCATCTCTTTCAGAATTTTCCACAGTTTATTCTGATCCACACAGTCAAAGGCTTTGGCATAGTCAATAAAGCTTGCTTACTAGGTATTCAGTATGTACTTACACTGCCTACACACGTTTGAATGTTAGGTTTATGGGTCAAAATAGTCTTAAAATGCAACTTAAAAAAATTTTTAATACTAGTTTTTTTTTTCTTTTTTATGGCTGATTCATGTTGATGTATGACAGAAACCATCACAATATTGTAAAGTAATTATCCTCCAAATAAAAATAAAATAAACACATCTTTTGATGTGGAGAGGACCTACTCTCAGACTGTTGGCTTCACACACACACCTCATTCAGCTTCATAACTAGCATCTTCTTGAGCTCAGCACAATGATGCAAACACACCTTGTGGAGCCTGATTCCATCACTCTTATTAAAGTCATTAAGGGCTTTGGGGTGGGGAAATGGCAGGGGGGAGTATGGAGGAGACTTTTAGAGTAAAGGCTGCAAGATCAAGCCCAAGACAACTACTTTACTTGGAAAATGAGAAACACTCTAAGGTGTAAACACATAATGTACACTTTCAAATATCCAGAGATAGTTATTGCTACTGTGTGAGAAGGAAATAATATATTATGAAAAACATTGTGATCTTAACTAGAGAAAGAGAAGGGCTATCTAAGTCCTTGGCTTTAGTTGAACTTTATTTTGTTTTATACTTTTTTTTTACATGATTACTACAGAAACATTTCAACTAAAAAGACTATTGCCATTCAGGAGACATTCCTTTTGTTATTTTTATTGATGTTGTTTCATTGAACAACAAAACTTCAAGACTTTGTATATTTATTCAGTATGTAAATGTAGTTAACTCACACCAGGAAGAAAAACATATATAACAGATATTAATATGTAACAATGATTAAAATAACAAGAATTTCTGTTAATTAAAGTATTTTGACAGAATAAATTTATGTTCCAAAGTCAGTCACCTTAACGTTTATCTCCCAGATCAAAATGTTTATTATGCTTTTAAAAACACTATGTATGTATGTGCCCTAAACAGTAGGAATATAAGCATCACTGTTTAGTTTATATTATAATATTATTAAATTCTCAATGAGTTCCAGTAAACAATGAAAATTGCTCTTTAAATTATTGTGCTAAAGAACTGTTTAGCATCATGTGGGTTAAAAATCAAACAGTTGTTTTCAGCTGACATTCTCCAGTGTTCAAACAGGCAAAACTACATAACCATTTCCCGCAGATCAGTTATGCCATTATTTGAGCCAGTGGTGAGCTGTTATGATACTGAACTATTTAAAATCAATTAACAAACAGGTGCCAAAATGAAACTATTTCATGGTTAGCTAACAATTGGGGAAATTACTAGGAAAATACTTTTTAAGATTTAGACCTTAGTTGCATCAATAACTGTAAGAAAAATGTTCTTCCTTTTTCACCACCAATGACTGAAATTAGCTGAAGACTGGAAGCTTTAAATTAAAGGCCAACTGAGACCACTTGATTATAGATGCTGCTTCTTAAACTTAGGTGAAAATACTGTGTGTCAATTGGAAGAATTTTATAATTAAATTTATTTTGAAGTTCACAATTTGTTTTTATTTTTCCTACTTGCATTTTTTTTGTTTTGTAAAATTCACAATTAGTGCTCAGACTTCAGAGTCAGTTCACAAATAATAAAGATACTAGATAATTTTCCTTATTCTTAGAAATACCTTCATGCCCTTTTACCTCCTTCTCAACACCTATAAGCAAAAATAGTTTCAACTTTCACTAAAGTTTTAAACTTAATGTAAACAAAATCAAAGAATATGCATTCATGTCTGCTTGTTTTTATGTTTTCTTTTTCTTTTTAAAGTTTCCATTGTGTTTATGTTATTGATTTCAGGTCTCTGTTCTTATAATATAGCATTTAAAGTCATAAAATTAATGACTTTGGTCTACTTTACATGCATGTGAACATGTCCTCTTTTTTTTTTTTTTTTTTTACTAATATTCAGTTGAAATATTTTTGAGTTTTCTTTGTGAACTATATGTTATTTAGAAGTGTGCTGCTTGGTTTCTAAGTATTTGGAAGTTTCTTAGTATCTTATTGCTATGGATTTCTAATTTAATTCCATTACAGTCACAGAATATACTCTACAAATTTCAAATTTTTCAAAATTTGTTGAAAATTTATTTTTGCCCTAGGATAACATTTGTGTTAACAAATATCCCATGTACACTTAAAAATATTGTGCACATTATAGATTCTGGGGGGTAATATCACATAAATCTTGGCTCTCCAGGTGGCACTAGTGGTAAAGAACCCACCTGGCAGTGGTGGAGACATGAAAGACATGGTTTTAATCCTTGGGTTGGGAAGATCTCCTGGAAAAGGAAATGGCAACAAACTCCAGTATTACCACCTGGAGAATCCCACGGACAGAGAAGCCTGGTGGGCAACAGTCCATAGGGTCGCAAAGAGTTGGACATGGCTGCTTGACACACATCACACAAATCTTAATTAAGTTAATTTGGTTTATCATTTTGTTCAAAATCTTTATCTTTACTGATTTTAATCTCCTTGTTCTATCAATTATGTCTCTTCTTGTGTGTATGCTCAGTCATGTCTGACTCTGTGACACTTTGGAATATAGCCTTCCAGGCTCCTCTGTCCGTGGGATTTTCCAGGCAAGAATACTGGAGGGGTTGCCATTTCCTCCTCCAGGGAATCTTCCCAAACCAGAGATTCAACATGCGTCTCCTTAGTCTCCTGCACGGCAGATTCTTCACTACTGAGCTGTCAGGGGAGCCCTATCAATTATGATAGTGGATGTTAAAACTTTCAGTGATGATTATTTGATTTGCCTAATTTTACCATTAGTTATGCCAATTTTTGCATCATATGTTTTTGCATTTACAATTTTCTATCTTCCTAATAAAGTATCCATTTATCTTATCAGTAGTCACTCTTTTTCTCTGGCTAATATCCTTTGTTCTGACATCTAATTTATCTAATATTAAAATAGCTAGAAAACTAATCATATAACCCAGCTATCCCACTCCTAGGCATATACCCTGAGGAAACCAAAATTGAAAAAGACACATGTATCCCATTGTTCATTTCAGCACTATTTACAATAGGTAAAACATGGAAGCAGCCTAGATGTCCACTGACAGATGAATGGATAAAGAAGCTGTGGTACATATACACAATGAAATATTACTCGGTCATAAAAAGAAATGCATTTGAATTAGTTCTGATGAGGTGGATAAACCTAGAACCGATTATACAGGGTGAAGTGAGTCAGAAAGAGAAAGATAAATATTGTATTCTAACACACATATAGGATATCTAGAAAAATGGTACTGAAAATTTTATTTACAAGGCAGCAATAGAGAAATAAACATAGAGAATAGATTTACGGACATGGGGAGAGGGGAAGAGAGGGTGGAGATGTATGGAAAGAGTAATGTGGAAACTTATATTACCATATGTAAAATACATAGCCAATGGGAATTTGTTGGCTCAGGAAGCTCAAACAGGGGCTCTGTATCAACCTAGAGGGGTGGGATGGGAAAGGAGATGGGAGGGAGGTTCAAAACGGAGGGGATATATGTATACCTATGGCTGATTCATGTTGAGGTTTGACGGAAAACAGCAAAATTCTGTAAAGCAATTATCCTTCAATAAAAAATAAATTAAACAAATAAAAAAGCTAGACCATCTTTTCTATGTTTAATATTTGCATATATGCCTTTTACCTTTTCTATTCAACCTATGTCTTTAGAAGTAGACCAAATATGGATAAGCCTTCCTTTTACACATAGTCTGACTCTCTCTTTCAACAGCAGTATTTACTCCATGTCTATTTACTGTAATTATTAATGTTATTTTACTTAGATCTACCATCTTGCTATTTATTTATCACTTACCCCATCATTCAATTCTTTTTTAACTCTTCTGCCCTCTTTTTGTATCAATGTAGTATTTTTCTTTTGTATTTTATTTTATCTTCACTATTGTCTTCTATGCTTTTTGATTTAATTTTCAGTCATTGCTCTAGAGATTGCAATATGAAATCTTAACATGTTACAATCTAATTAGAGTTAATATTTACCATTTATTTTAAATGTTAAAACTTGAAAATACAATCTATTGTTTTCACACTTTGTCACTTTATTTATAAATACATACATTATAAGGTTTCACAATGCAATGTTACCATTTTATTAAAATATTCAAGTAATTTTCAAAGAACTAGACAAGAAAAAGAAACTCTTTTGTATTTGCCATCTACTGTTTTGGGGTGCTTTTTAGTCTTTCTTATCGACTTCAGTTTGTTGATATTTCCTTGTAGTCTGAAGAATTTTTCTTAACATATCTTACAGCACAGTAAGCTTAACTCAGCTTTTATTTAACTGAAAAAAACGTTCTTATTTCACCCTCATATGCAAATAATGTTTTTCTGGATAGGCAATATTCAGTTGACATAACTTTTCAGTAATAGATGACCTAATAGACCTAGTAACCATTCCTTTTTACAGACGTTCCATATGTATCTAAATGAATTCAAGCCCTGGAAATATCTATATTATTAGCTCATTACAGATTGTCTTCATTCAGTTAGGCATTGACATAATATCATTGACTTCTACATTCCTAAAAATCTCAATGAAGAAATTGTTTTACATCTTCTATAAAAGTTCTACTAAATATGTTGTTTATCAATGTCCCTCACATTAAGACCCAGAATTTTATTAGACTTTAGAAATAGAACAAAAGTTTATCTAACTAGGAATATAGGTTTTCTTTAGTTAAAATAATTACATGAAAATACTCATATTTCCCTTTTTTACCTTGAGAGTCAAAATAAATCTTAACGAGCAGTTTGAGTAACTGAATTGGCTTAGATGCAGAACATAAAAAGCAAATTGCATTTTTGTATGTGATGATTTTCTATTTTAATTTTATTTTTTAAAGTAACCAGGATATAGATATTTTACAAATTATCTTACATATGGCAGAAACAACATAAATCAAAAAGGTTTTATATGTATAAACTTATATCATGTTGGCCATTAAACTCATTCAGGCTTTTTGCAGAAGCTGGTACAGAAAACTCAAATGAACTTTTTGGCCAACCCATATATACATATATAATCAGTTCTTTTCTATTGGCATGGATATCTTATCAAGTTTCAACCCCTACCCTTTGTGTTTCACCACCCCCCCACCACACCTTCAGGAAAGCTTTCTGAAGGCACATCTCTTGTCTAGAGCTATGGTTATGTCACAACTAGAAGAGTTGAGAGTTGAAAGGTAAATAAATGACTACAAAGGAATCATTAGTACAAACAGAGAGTGGAATAATTATATTATAGGTTTTGAGGATTGGAGTACAACTAATGATAGGAGCACTGAAATAAGGCTCTGTGAACAAATAGGAGGCAGATGCACAAAAAAAATATACTAAGAAAACTCTCTGCTGCTTGTACCTGCTTCATCATGTTCTATCTGATATGATGCTTAGTACTTTGGCTCCTTAAGAAAAGGTTGATGGTTCACAAATAGAAAAAAATAAAAGAAACTATAGATATGAAAAAGTTTTGTTTTTTTTTAAAGTGGTGCTTATTTTAAAATATATTTGACAAATACAGTAAAAATGATTCACTGTCCATCCTTGAACTTTTGCTTTTTTATTTCCTTAAATATATTTACTGAATACATACCATAATCAGTTCAATTTAGTCACTCAGTTGTATCTGACTCTTTCTGACCCCATGAACTGCAGCACCCCATGCTTCCCTGTCCATCACCAACTCCCAGAGTTTACTCAAACTCATGTCCATCGAGTCAGTGATGCCATCCAACCATCTTGTCCTCTGTCATCCCCTTTTCCTCCCACCTTCAATCTTTTCCAATGTCAGGATCTTTTCAAATAAATCAGTTCTTTGCATCAGGTGGCCAAAGTATTGGAGCTTCAGCTTCAGTATCGTTCTTTCCAATGAATATTCAAGACTGATTTCCTTTAGGATGGATCTCCTTGCAGTCCAAGGGACTCTTAAGAGTATTCTCTGACACCACAGTTCAAAATCATCAGTTCTTTGGTGTTCAGCTTTCTTTATGGTCCAACTCTCACATCCATACATGACTACTGGAAAAACCATAGCTTTGACTAGACAGACCTTTGTTGGCAAAGTAATGTCTCTGCTTTTATTATGCTGTTTAGGTTGGTCATAGCTTTTATTCCAAGGAGCAAGCATCTTTTAATTTCATGGCTGCAGTCACCATCTGCAGTGATTTTGGAGCCCCCCAAATAAAATCTCTCATTGTTTCCATTGTTTCCCCATGTATTTGCCATGAAGTGATGGCACTGGATGCCATTATCTTAGTTTTCTGAATGTTGAGTTTTAAACCAACATTTTCACTCTCCTGTTTTACTTTCATCAAGAGGCTCTTTAGTTCTTCTTCGCTTTCTGCCACAAGGGTGGTGTCATCTCCATATCTGAGGTTGTTTATATTTCTCCTTGAAATCTTGATTCCAGCTTGGGCTTCAACCAGCCTGGCATTTCGTATGATGTACTCTGCATATAAGTTAAATAAGCAAGGTGACAATATGCAGCCTTGATGTTCTTCCCTGATGTGGAGCCAGTCTGTTGTTCCATGTCAAGTTCTAACTGTTGCTTCTTGACCTGCATATATTTCTCAGGAAACAGGTAAGGTGGTCTGGTATTCCCGTCTCTTTAAGAATTTTCCAAAGTTTCTTGTGATCCACACACTTGACATAATGAGGGCATTTAAATTGCGATGAAATAAACATAGACTTAATCATAAAGTGATTTTGTTTTCATCCAGTAGAGAAAGATAAGTTCATAAATATCTAGAGTCCAAGGTAAATGTGATCTATAAGAGATGTATAGAAAATATGCTAAGGAAGGTGACTAAAGAATGAAACTCCCATGAAGATTTTACATATGGTTCAAAAATATCCTTGACTTTAAAGAAAAGATTGGTGATTCAAAGTCGAAGATATAGGTGAAGACAAAGCATTAATGTTATGAATGTACATTTTTTCTGTTTCTTTGTTTTTTTTTTTTAAACAATGGTAATGAGGTGAAGGTCTCGTGGTGATCTTAATAACAGTGGTAAACAATGATTGCAAAGAAAATTTTATAAAGAACGTAGCACCATGTGTCCTCCAGTATATAGTTACTATTTTAGCAGTAATGATCATTATGTGTGCTGTTCTTGAATGTTTTAATTATAATTTTGTTTTATATAACTAGACTATAAAACATTTTAGCTAGTATCCCTGTTGACTTAAGCAGCACAAATACCACCGTTCCTTCTCCAATAAGGTAGCAAACATTGCCTTTGCCTCATTGTTTGCTGTGATCCTTCAGAAGATTTGCCATGGTAGTGGATGGAAAAGTATTTAATCCAGTCATGGGACAATCTGCACTATTTTAGGGAAAGAACTCAGTAACTTGGGCTTACATAAAGGGCCTGCTGGCCAGCAACTCCCTTGCAGCTCATCCTGTAATCATAGGATGAATGACACGCTCATTTATTTCTTTTGAAATACTTATTAGTCACAGCAGCAGGATTTTTCCCAGGAGCAAAGAGCTGACCAATTCTTGCTGCAGTTTAATAGAACTTGTTGGCCTCGGGGATCTCTCTAACTGGGGATTCCACTTGCACAGGTACGTGACACAGCCAAGGAAGAAAGCAAAGGTGAGCTCTGCCTTCACCTGCCAAGGGCTTTGTGGTTGACCTCTCAATAAAGGAGGAAAACGGTTTGAAACAGTGGTCGTGCCTGACTGACATAGTGACCAACCAAAGTCCTCAGAGGAAAGAAGATATTGGGAAAGGTGTTTAAACTCTGCCTGAATTGTTTAGTACTCAGGCAGTCAGCTTCTCTGAGAAATTATGAACCTAGATGACCCTTGTGGAAAGTGTGACTTTCTGCTTTAAAAAAGATAATCTAATAATGAAAGGTAAGCTTTTTGGACATTCTAACATGCCACATTTATGAATTTGTTAATGTCATCTAGAAAAATCAGAACTTTGCAACTTGCAGTGGGTGATGAGTCATCCTTCAGAAACATGCTGTACATTATACATTTTCCTTTAACTACTCATTTATGACACAAAATCCATTGTCTCAGGCTTAGGTGCTTTCCTGTACCTGATGCATGTAACACAAAGACTAGAAGTTTTATGAAGGCAAGGATTTTATCTGCTTCATCTTTGTCTCAGGAGGGTCTAACATAATGCCTGGTTTGATTGCCAATGCTTAGTAAATATAAAATGTTTAATAAAATTACTCGCCATATGCTCATGTATACTCATTGGTTTAGATGTTTCATAATGATTTTAAAAATTTGCAAATGAAACCGTACTAGCAACACAAACAAGACAACTCTAGTCCTCTTATTTAATCTCTCATCACCACCTAGAGTGCTGATCCAAGTGGAAAACTTCAAAATCTTCTTTTCAGAATCATCAGTCTTTAGTATTTGAAAATGTCAGTTCACTTCTTCAACAAATATTTTGCGGTTCCTTATAGCTATACAACATGAATTACACTAAAATGCATAAGTTATGTTCCTTCAGTCTACTCAGTCATTCTGATACAGAATAAGGGCTTCATAGTTAAGAGCTCACATTCATGGTGCAATTATTCAAGTTGTTCTTTTAAACAGTGTAAGCGATTTATCTCATTTAATCAACAAAAAATTAGGTAACTGATATTATGAGGAAACTGAGTCACAGGGAACTTAACTATTCCTTAATATTATTCAACTAAGTATACAATCCTGTAGACCCAGAGACTGAATTCTGAATGACTGCTATGGTGGTGGTTGTTTTGATATTGCATACTGGCTGAGTTTCTTAAAGACTATTGGTTGTATTTCTTTTAATAAACTAAGATATCTTGAGCTAACTGTTTCTTTACTGGAGTTTCTTTCAGAGTCAGGTAATGTTGATTTTTGGGAACAAAGACAACAGGAGTATCTAATTAATTGGAATCCGTTATTGAAAAGGGATTGATAGGCGTGTGTTGTAATGACTAATGGAAAGACAAATAGTAATGGCAGAGAAAAATCCATGCTTTTAGGTTTTTGCTCTCATGTCAGCATGGTGGTGGTGGTGGTTTATTTGCTAAGTTGTGTCCAACTCTTGAGACCCCATGGACTATATAGCCTGCCAGGCTCCTCTATCCATGAAATTTTCCAGGCAAGAATACTGGAGTAGGTTGCCACTTTTGCCTCCATCCCATCAGCATACTGGCACCTATATCTTTTCCCTGCACTTCATCTCATTTTCACTTTTCTAAGTTTTCAGAAATGTTGGAAATATTTATTTATTTCTGCATCCTCTCCCTTTAGCTTAATGATATACTTTCAGTGGTAATTTGAGTAAACAAATCTTTGCTCTTAAAGCTGTGAATTTAGTTGAAGTGTGAAGCATTTTAGACAATTTAGTGAGTGAAATTAACTTTGTAAAAGATCCAAAGGGTTTGGTTAGGACATCTGACATGCAGTCAGCAACTAAAAGTCCGGGATCTGTTGACTGGCACCCAGATGTCAAGAAAAGGCACCCAGGAACTGGGGAAATCTGTCCTGCAATGGGCAGTAAGCATTCCAATGTACAATTGGCAAAAATTCCACAACGGATAAGTTAGTATCTAGTAACCCAATTCAATTCAATTCAATTCAGTTGCTCAGTCATGTCCGACTCTTTGCAACTCCATGGACAGCAGCATATCATGCTTCCCTGTCCATCACCAACTCCTGGAGCATGCTCAAATTCATATCCATTGAATCGGTAAAGCCATCCAACCATCTCATTCTCTATCATCCCCTTCTCCTCCTGCCTTCAATATTTCCCAGAATCAGGGTCTTTTCTAACAAGTCAGTTCTTTGCATCACGTGGCCAAAGTATTGGAGCTTCAGCTTCAGCACCAGTCCTTCCAATGAATATTCAGGGTTGATTTTCTTTAGGGTGGACTGGTTGTATCTCCTTGCAGTCCAAGGGACTCTCAAGAGTCTTCTCCAACACCACAGTTCAAAAGCATCAATTCTTCAGTGCTCAGCTTTCTTTATGATCCAACTCTCACATCCATACATGACTCCTGGAAAAACCATAGCTTTGACAATATTGACTGTTGGCAAAGTAATGTCTCTGCTTTTTAATATGCTGTCTAGGTTTGTCATAGCAGCATTTCTTCCAATGAGCAAGTGTCTTTTAACTTCACAGCTGCAGTCACCATCTGTAGTGATTTTGGAGCCCAAGAAAGGAAGGTCTCTCACTATTTCCATTGTTTCCCTATCTATTTGCCATGAGGTGATGGGATCGGATGCCATGATCTTAGTTTTCTGAATGCTGAGCTTTAAGCCAACATTTTCACTCTCTTCTTTTATTTTCATCAAGAGTCCTTTTAGTTCCTCTTCACTTTCTGCCATAAGGGTGGTGTTATCTGCATATCTGAGGTTATTGATATTTCTCCCAGCAATCTTGTAATCAGGTAAGTACCTTTCCTCAACTGACATGGGGATTTTTAGAAAGATGTTTAGAAAGAAAATATCATTGTCATAAAAGAGGTAAGAAAAAAATCTGCTTAGTGGCACTTATGAGTTTAGTGTTTGATGCATAAAATGGGAAGAATCAGCGGAATACTCTAGGTAGAAGATTTTAAAAGTTAAAGAAAATATACAAAAGTAATTGAGAGAGCCTAGTTACACATTATGGGGGCTTCCCAGGTGGCACGGTGGTAAAGAATTTGCCTGATAATGCAGGAGATACAAGAGATGTGGATTCAATCCCTGGGTCGGGAAGATCCTTTGGCATAGGTACTGACAAGGTACTTCTGTATTCTTGCTTGAATATCCAGTGGACAGAGGATCCTGGTGAGCTAAAATCCTTGGGGTTGCAAAGAGTTGGACACGGCTGAGTGGCTGAACTTACACACAGTCACATATTATATAGTGAGAGCTCTGTGTGCCCAGTCATTCAGCTGTGTCCGATTCTTTTACAACCATTTGAACTGTAGCTCACGAGGCTTCTCTGTCCATGGGATTTTTCAGGCACAATTACTGGAGTGGGTTGCCAGTTCCTACTCCAGGGTATCTTCCTGGCCCAGGGATCGAACACATGTCTCCTTCATCTTCTGCATTGCAGGCAGTTTCTTTACTGCTGAGCCATCAGGAAAGCTCCACGTGAATAATACAACATGATATCACATGAGTGGTTAAGACTCACTGAAAGAGTGTTAAAAGGATAGGAAGAGGTAGAAAACAGTGATATAAAAGTTAGGGTTGGGACAACGTCCCAACGTTTAGACAATGTCCCTAGTTGGCAGGAAGAGAAAGAAGAGCAAAAAGTAAAAGTGATAAACCAAAGCAATTCTAGAATAAGTTAAATGATTCTGTTTGTTACTAAGTATTAATACCACAGCTGGGTTTTCTGTTTGTTTGTTTGATATTTTTAAAATAGTAACCCTTACATCCGACCCTCTCTCTCTATTCATATAATGAAATCTCTGTTACTGCTGGCCTTTATACTGAACACTTGATTAGTTCTTCATTTATGAAACTGGTTAACGTTATTATGCCCTTTTGTTCTATCCAACTCTGAGTGTATGATTCACATAATTAATTTTGACTGTATGGTTACTATATATGTGGCACTGTAAGAGTTTTTAACAGTGTTATTTATTTATTTATTTTCCAGGAGAACGTCACACAGTCTCAAAGATTTGGAAGAATTCTGAACCCACCTTGCCCTTGATTTTGTGTCTAGATTGTCCACAAATATATCCATCCTAGTTCTAGTTCCCAAGAGAAAAAGGACCCACTCTGGAGCAAGGGTTAAACGCTGCTGCTTTCTTTGGAAGGTAAAATCCCAGAGCACTGTGACTGAGAGGAAAAGGGAGCAAGACAGAGAAAAGTGAAAGTGAAGTCGCTCAGTTGTGTCCGACTCTTTGTGACCGCATGGACTGTAACCTATCAGGCTCCTCTGTCCGTGGGATTTTCCAGGCAATAGCACTGGAGTGGCTTGCCATTTCCTTCTCCAGCGGATCTTCCCAACCCAGGGACCGAACCCAGGTCTCCCGCTTTGTAGACAGATGCTTTACCGTCTGAGCCACCAGGGAAGTCCCTGTGGTGTTGTGCTGCCCTCTGCCTTATGCCAAACCACAAAGCTACAGCAGCACTGAGACACTCATCTGCCTAGCCACTCGTAGCTTCTTTGGGTGCATTGTGTGAATCAAACACTGCTCAGAAAACTCTATGGAAGGGAGAAAGGAGAGGAAATTTATCCTCCCATCTTCTGTTTTCCATTTACTGAATCTTGACTATTGGACAATTAACTGCCCTGCATTTCAGAGCTGTATTTTCCAGTCCCTATGGTGGTAGTTTGGAAAACTATGCCTGTATCCAACCTGGAAGTGATGGGAAAACCTGTCAGGGCTTGTGGTTGGCTTGGGCCTGAGGCCAAAGGGGAAAGACCTCAGACCTCCTGAATAGCCCCAGGTGCCAGCACTAAACATTCCCTGGGCTAAGTCAGTAGCTGTGACTGTGAAAGTGCGGGTAGTTCCTCTGGGAGGATATGCCATGGTGATTGTTGAAGAGGGACCAACAACTGAGGGGTTGGAAGACATGTAATCAAGAGGATCATAGAAGATGCATTAACCCGTGCCTGCTATGATATCTAAGCATCACTAGCTTCTGCTAATTCAGTTGCTATTTTATCATCTCTTAGGGTGACAAGTGGGGCTTCCCAGCTGGCTCTAGTGGTAAAGAACCTGCTTACCAATGCAGGAGACTTAAGAGACACAGGTCCAACTTTTTGGGAAGAGAGGAGCAAAGGTGTAATTTAAGGTCCCTGAAGAATGATTGAGGGTGTGTGTGTGTGCACGCTAGTTGCTCAGTCATGTCTGACTCTTTGCAACCCTATGGACTGTAGCCCACCAGGCTCCTGTGTTCATAGGATTTCCCAGGTAAGAATATTAGAATGGGTACCCATTTCTTCTTCCAGGCGATCTTCCCAACCCAGAGACTGAAACTGGGTCTCCTGCATTGCAGGTGGGTTCTTTACTGCCTGAGCTACAAGGGAAACCTGATTGAGGGTGTAGGAGATGGTTAAACCTTAGGACCAGGAATGAAAGGCTGATTGTATCAGGGACAAATGTCTACCCTGAACTGACCCATCCTCTACAAAAATTGAAAGAGTGGTGTTCAGGAGAAAAAAAGAAGGTTGAGTTAGGTGGATTGCCCAGATGGGCTCACTAGACATTTTTATTCCAAAGGTTGCTTTTAAAAATCCATGATGTACCAAAAAATGTTCAGTTTAAGCTCAGAATTTATGGGTTTTATTGCTAAGAAATGTTTTTTCACCAATGCCAATACACTCTGAAATATATTGGTTGCCTTCTTTTATTCATTTCACCAGGTGAGTCCATCACTATCTGGTCTTGGCCACTACAAGCATTTTTTCTGTTGCTCTGTGTCTCAGGGAGCACTATCAGCCTTTCAGGCAGAAATTGTAATTGTAAAGGTTTATCAAAGAAGTTCAAGATGGTGCAAAAATCTCAGATCCTGAAAACCTAATGCCATATCATAACTCAGTCATACGTGAACCAAAACACCTCTACAATTTCCAGATACTCTTTAAAGGGGCACTGCTATCTGAGAAAAAGCTCTCTACTGTTCTGTGTGATGAGCATTTATGAGATCTTGGCTTCATGGGGCTTGTATTATAGTGAAATTTCTATTGGAGCAAGTTGGAAGCATGTGATGAATGTGGACACTGTTGGACTCTATTAGTTCAGTTCAGTTCAGTTGCTCAGTCATGTCTGACTTTGCAACCCCATGGACTGCAGCAAGCCATGCTTCCCTGTCCATCACCAACCCTCAAAGCTTGCTCAAACTTATATCCATCAAATCGACGAAGCATCCAACCATCCTATCCTCTGTTGCCCCTTTCTCTTCCTGCCTTCAATCTTTCCCAACATCAGGGTCTTTTCCACCTTTTCAAATCAGGTGGCCAAAGTATTGCAGCTTCAACTTCAGCATCACTCTTTCCAATATTCAGGACTGATTTCCTTTAGAATTGACTGGTTTGATCTCCTTACAGTTCAAGGGAAAGAGTTCTCCAACACCATAGTTCAAAATCACTAATTCTTTAGTGCTCAGCTTTCTTTATAGTCCAACTCTCAAATCCATACATGACTACTGGAAAAACCATATCTTTGACCAGATGGACCTTTGTTGTCAAAGTAATGTCTCTGATTTTATTATGCTGTCTAGGTTGGTCATAGCTTTTATTCCAAGAAGCAAGCATCTTTTAATTTCATGGCTGCAGTCACCATCTGCGGTGATTTTGGAGCCCCCCAAAATGAAGTCTCTCACTATTTCCATTGTTTCCCCATCTATTTGCCATGAAGTGATGGCACCAGATGTCATGATCTTAGTTTTTTCAAAGTTGAGTTTCAAGCCAACTTTTTCACTCTCCTCTTTCACTTTTCATCAAGAGGCTCTTTAGTTCTTCTCCCCTTTCTGCTATAAGGTGGTGTCATCTGCATATCTGAGGTTATTGATATTTCTCCTGGCAATCTTGATTCCTGCTTGTGCTTCATCCAGCCCAACATTTCACATGATGTACTCTGCAGAGAAGTTATATAAGCAGAGTGACAATATACAGCCTTGATGAACTCCTTTCTTGATTTGGAATCAGTCTGTTGTTTCATGTCCGGTCTGAATTGTTGCTTCTTGACCTGCATACAGATTTCACAGGAGGCAGGTAAGATGGTCTGGTATTCCCATCCCTTGAAGAATTTTCCAGTTTGTTGTGATCCACACAGTCAAAGGCTTTGGTGTAATCAATAAGGCAGAAGGACATGTTTTTCTGAAACTCTCCTGCAATGATCCAACAGATGTTGGCAATTTGACTTCTGTTTCCTCTGCCTTTTCTAAATCCAGCTCGAACGTCTGGAAATTCACGGTTCCCATACTGTTGAAGCTTGGCATAGTTTTAAAAAATTCCTACTCCCTCTCCCCAAAATGATCCCTCCTGAACATTGTGTCTAGACTCCTGTTATCATGGAACTATGAGCCTTAGAACACAGATGTTTTATTCCTATAATGTGCAGTGCCTGATAATGAAGCCAACTCTGAGAACCTCAAGATTCAAAATGGAGTTTATGTGATATCATTTGTACCCCCTATTAAGGATGGCTGGATAGCATCAGTGACTCGATGGACATGAGTCTGAGTGAACTCCGGGAGTTGGTGATGGACAGGGAGGCCTGGTGTGCTGCGATTCAAGGGGTCGCAAAGAGTTGGACACGACTGAGCGACTGAACTGAACTGAACTGAATAGGAAATTAAACCAGTCCATCTTAAAGGAAATCAACCCTGAATATTTATCAGAAGGACTGATGCTGAAACTGAAGCTCCAATACTTTGGCCACCTGATGCAAAAAGCCAACTGATTGGAAAAGACCCTGATAGTGGGAAAGATTGAGGACAAAAGGAGAAAGGAGCAGCAGAGAATGATATGGTTAGATAGCATCATCGACTCAAAGGACATGAATCTGAGCAAACTCCAAGAGATAGTGAGAGACAGGGCAGCCTGTCATGCTGCAGTCCATGGGGTTGCAAATAGACAAAGCTTAGCAATTGAACAATACCAGCTATTACTAGATTTTTTTGTTAAATGAGCTAATAATCTCCTTTTACTTAAAAACTCTTTTATGGGCTTATCTTTGATACTTCAAAAATTAAAAAAAAATCATATTTGATGCATGGATCAGTTCAGTTCAGTTCAGTTCAGTTGCTCAGTCGTGTCCGACTCTTTGCGACCCCATGAATCGCAGCACGCCAGGCCTCCCTGTCCATCACCATCTCCCGGAGTTTGTTTGATGGTATTCTTTTCATGTGTGATTTAGCCACTTCCATGTGTTGAAATGGTGAGTGAAGAGACCTAGTTTATGTCTCTGTTTGCCTATTTTCTCTCATATTGCCTGCAGGTCAACTTGGAAACAAAAAAAGAAGACAACTGAAGGCAAATCCGGTATCCAGGCAGGCATAGAACTTTAGCTTTTTAATGTTGGGAACTCCCTGTTCTCATTAATATAATCTAAAGGACTTAGACATTTTCAGCGAAGGTCGCTCAATTGTGTTCGATTCTTTGCAACCCCATGGATCCAGGTCAGAATACTGGAGTAGGTAGCCTTTCCCTTCTCCAGGGGATCTTCCCAACCCAGGGATTGAACCCAGATCTCTCACATTGCAGGGGGATTCTTTATCAGCTGAGCCACAAGGGAAGCCCATTGTCTCTGTGGGGAGACACTATTAAACATCATATTGTTAAAAAGGTTTCAACTCAATAGTCAATTCAAAGCATTTTGTAAAGATGGTGTGTGTGTGTGTGTGTTTAATATAAGGTAAAAAAACTGCATGTGCCTTAATCTTATGCGCTTCCCTGGTGGCTCAGTTGTAAAGAATCTACCTGTGATGCATGAAAGGCAAGAAACATTGGTTGGATCCCTGAGTGGGGATGATCCCTTGGAGGAGGGCTGGCAACCCACTCTATATTCTTGCCTGGAGAATCCCATGGACAGAGGAGCCTGGCAGGCTTCAGTCTATAGGGTCTCAAAGAGTTGGACATGACTAAAGTGACTGAGCATGCAGGTAATGCTATGTTCCATATTTTGCTGCTTGAATTCTAGGATGGGGTTTTGGTGTCACTTTAATAAGTACGAATGATGCATTTTATTGTGCTATGTATACTTAAGCTAAGTATTAGGAAGTGCTTAATCAATGTCTTGTGGTCATGTATGGATGTGAACATTGGACTGTGAAGAAGGCTGAGCACCGAAGAATTGATGCTTTTAAACTGTGGTGTTGGAGAAGACTCCTGAGAGTCCCTTGGACTGCAAGGAGATCCAACCAGTCCATTCCGAAGGAGATCAGCCCTGGGATTTCTTTGGAAGGAATGATGCTAAAGCTGAAACTCCAGTACTTTGGCCACCTCATGAGAAGAGTTGACTCATTGGAAAAGACTCTGATGCTGGGAGGGATTGGGGGCAGGAGGAGAAGGGGTTGACAGAGGATGAGATGGCTGGATGGCATCCCTGACTCGATGGACGTGAGTCTGAGTGAACTCCGGGAGTTGGTGATGGACAGGGAGGCCTGGTGTGCTGCGATTCATGGGGTTGCAAAGAGTTGGACACGACTGAGCGACTGAACTGAACTGAACTGAACTGAATCAATGCCTTGATGTCTGTTGAAAAGACAAAGTATAAAACTAATCCAAATAGTGTTTTCAAAAATGGTTTATTTGTAAGCAGCACTGCAGTTATATTGCTGCTGCCCATGTACTAGTGTGTTTTAGTCTAGTAGTTCCATTAGATCACATTTCACAGGTAGTTTTTACTGGTAACTTTATACAGCTGAACTGCCTGTATGCAAAATAAAACATCTGTGTTTCTATAAAATCACAGTATTTATTTATTTAATAATTCAATAAATATTCATTGTACCTTTTCCATATTCCAGGTTATCTCCAAAGTGCTGCGGAAACAGTGATGAAGGAGACAGTTATGGTTCTTGCTTTCAGCTAGAAAGCTGGAGCTTCGAAGGCATTAAATAAACTGTAATTATAATATGTAAGCTATAAGAGGCCTGGAACTTTTGTTTCTTTTGTTCGGTGTTGTATGTAGAACAGAACAAGGACTTCACATGTATTTGTTTAGTAAATAAATAAATTTTTTTTAAAAAGGAGCAAATGAGTGTAATATAAGGTCCTATGGAACTGTATAACAGAGAGATTTAACTTAGTGTAGGGGTCAACAGAGGGCTGTTCAAGTAAAAAAGCAGAGCTTTTTAATTAACCTTATGGGGAAAAATCTGAAGATAGTCACCAGAGGTAGGCTCAGGCTGGTAATGGAAGAAAGCAGTCAATACTTACCCCAGATGACCTAAGGTAAGAGAGCAAGAGTTGACAAGACACTTGATCAAGTGGATCAAAGGGATTTAGTGGGAACAGAATGAGGCACTCCCAAGCCTATGGAGAAGATTATCATTCTATGGATTCAAGTGTCTATCATTTACAATAATGCTTGATTAGAGGCTTGTCTCTAGGTCCCAACGAAAGAACACTGATAAATGATAATGGAGACTTTCACCCTAGTACATTCTAAAATACCTTACTAATTGCTTCCTTAAGTCTATTCTCTCCCTGCTTTAATCCATCCTACTTACACTTGCAAAAACCTCCTCACTGGGCCAAGGAGCAAGGAAGCATTGTGGGAGAAATTATTCAAAAACACAATACCTGATGATAACCCCAAAGTCCCCAATTCTTTTCTTTTGCAAGGGAGTATGGTGATCCATATTAATCATCTGTAGATTCCTATTATTATCCTTACACCAAAACTGTAATGGATGAAGGCTGGCCATTACTAGCACCTCTCAATTCCTTCTGGCAACTAAATAGAAAGGAGGGAGGAGTTATTTGGCTTCTAATTTTGATAACAAGTTTGGCTTTTATATTTTTGTTTGTAAGACAGTATTCAGTGTGCAGGTATTGTCACTTTATAGTTCTTCATAAGGAACATACTTGTTCCCCTATTCTTAACACTAACTTCATCATTCAAGTTTCTATTGCTTTGGTGAACACAATTGTTTTAGAAGACTGTGTGTATGTATACTGATTTTATAAATTCTCTTGAAGGAATTAAGAGGGTACTCAATTGTAATTTTCTAAGAACTAATTTTGCCTTTGAAAAGTTGATATGTAGTCATTGCACCTCTAGGGGCTTCCCAGGTGGCACAGTGGTAAAGATGCAAGAGACAAAGGAGATAGGGGTTCGATCCCTGGGTCAGGAAGATCCCCTGGAGGACTAAATGGCAAACCACTCCAGCATCTTATCAGGGAAAATTTCATGGACAAAGGCGCTTAGTGGGCTACAGTCCTTGGGGTCACAAAGAATCAGCCATGACTAACCGACTGAGCACACCCACATACCTCTTACCTCTTCCTTCATGATGTGAAACAGTTAAAAGTCTATTTCCTGGAATTAAATAAGATGGTTGAAGGAGACAAAATAGCCAAAGGTTCTGTTTGAAAGCTGGGGAAACTTTATGGCTTCAAAACCGACCCCTCTCCCATACCCCCACCCTGTCACTACTTGAAATTAACAGTTTCAGTTTTAGATTTTGTTTGGTCTTCTCAAGTTTGCTTATTCTTCCTTAAATGAAGAAGAAAACTGATGGTCTCACACATTAGTAGGAATGGAGCCCAATCAAAGTTCAGGTCTTACTGAGAGAGTTTGGATCAGCTCAATTTTAATGACTAAATGCAGTCTTCTTCATTTTCTCTTGCATCAGCATTTAAACAGGGATCTGTAAAATCCTAATTACTGACTAGAGTAACATTATCTGCATTTATCCTCTGTTAACAGATATTACTTTTGCTTATTTCAGGAGCTCTGCCAGAAATTACCTACTGTATGCTCAATTATCCACCTCCCCACAGCAACACATTATTTTAATATAAACTTTTCACTGTAGTCAGCAACTATTGTGTATTTTCTTTAAATTGAGTTGTCATATCTTATTATAAAATATAAAAGGAAATGACTGGAACTCTTAGGGTTAGACAGAGTCATTTTACTGTGGTTTGGCTTCTATTTGCAGCATATTTTCAATCCAGCAGGCCTTAACATGACCATGGGAAAATAAAAGAATCTATGAAATAAACAGAACAGTTAAAATGAGAAATATGCACTGTATATCCATTCGGTTAAGCCATTTTTTAAAAAATTAAATGCAGATCTTTTTTAGTACTAACCTACTGTGCTATGCAAGAAATGTAAATATGTCCTTAATATGAAGATTAATATCTAGGTTAAATCAGTTTCAGGCTTCCTGCCTGATAACAAATCTCATTTACATTCTGAATACCAAATGGGGTTGAGCCAAAAATGTTTGCAAGCTAAGAAGCTATTTTTTTAAGTTCAATCTTAACATAAGAGTGACAATCTTTAAAGGTTCTCATTGATTGTGGTTTATTATTCAATTATCTAAATGCTGAGCTCAAGAGTAAATGGGAATTCCTCATTACAATCTCACTATGAAATCAAAAAAGTAGACTAAATATGTCAAAATATCTCTCCCACAGTATCTTCTGAGCCTCCTGATGCTATAATATTGGTTATCAAAATATCAGGTTATATAATTAAAACAAGGATTTAAAATATAAAGCCATTTCTTACCCCTGAAAAGTGAAAAATTATAGTTTACTATCTGCTTTCCCACAATGCAGGTAACAGCTTATTTTAAAGGAAGGTGAAAGAATGCTAATGAATTATTAATCAGCTTGGTCTTGCTTCCTTTTAATAATGTTAACTTTCAGCATAATTCACAATCACAAATAAGACTTCCACTGACCAAGCTAATACGTAAATGTTTGATTACTCAGAACATTCAGATCTTTATTTCAATCACTTTATAGGTGTGAAAGGTCTGCTCCATACAATATCCCTCAATAATTAGGCTGAAAATCTTATGTTTCACAAGGACCTGCTGATGACAATAATAATCACCCAGGCAAACTACACTTGTATTTGCTACTATTATCATTTATGTAAAAGCATTTTGAAAAGAGCCAATTTCACATAGCAGCTAAATGTTTGAGTTCGGAGAAATTGCTTAAACATACCTAGGAGAAAGAAGTGAAGTGCATAGGCAGCTTGTGAAAAAAACAAATTATCTTTGTTTATATTTTGAGAATCCTAATGTAAAGCAATATGATTTACTTTGCTTTTGACAGGGCCCTAACTTGGAAACACTGATTTTTTTTTTTTTTTTCTGTTGAATGATACAAGATTGTTAGTTTATATATTTGTTGAAAGTTGGGTCAATAGAATATTTATTAATGTTTGCCAAGTGTTACTTCTCTGGCAAAGGTATGTAATATGATCTTGATTTATTCCCTTAAAAATGTCTCAATGCTTTGTTTATCTAAAGCTTTGACTATCTGGGAAGCTCTCCAGACCACTACTAGTGATCTCGGATCAACTGTGGGTCTAGAATAGATTTCAACATTAAGCTAAGTGGGATCCAGTTCTCTCTCACCTCTTAAACAGTAAGGACATGCACGTTTCATTCAAGTATACAGTGATAAAGATACTCTCAGAAAATGCATGTAATTCACCTATCTATTGCTGCATATCAGTCTTTCCCAAAACTTAATGGTTTAAACAGCAGCCATTTTATTAGCTGACAATTCTGAGGAGTTAAGTGTTTAGACAGAGGTTAGCTAAATGGTTTTGCGTACTACATGGCATCAACTAAGGATTTCCCATAAGGTTTCAGTGAGAACATAGATTTAAAGCCTGGCAAATGTGGTAAAAATTGCAGCCTCTCTACTGCCTGTACCTTTGGCAAGCCATACAACTTTTCTAAACTTCACCCTATCCATTCATAAAATAATAGCACAATCTATTCTGTACAGAAATGCTCTTCTGGCTTTTTTTGGCTAGATTGTTGAGCACTGATGATCTGAAGTTATCTCTTGCTACAGATATTGAGTTAAAAGAAAAACTCCCACACTCTCCCTTACATGTTTCTGCTTCAGACCCCTGGATGCACCGCTTCAATTGCAAATACAGTGGTGGAATTCACTAGTTAGAACAGAGCCCCAAAGGAACTTTTCTCTTCTGCTGATCGCTTGTAATTGGTGTTTAAAGGGACCCAAGGACTTTCCTGGGATCTGTTCTCTCCCTCTCCTTGCAAACTCACCTAAGTGTGTGGATCCAAGGTTTGTTTTTAGGTAAAGCTTGAAGTGCCATGTTGGGTTTAAGCCTATGCTCATAAGCTATAGGTTGGCTTTTATAACTTTGCTTACATTCTAAGAAACTTCTGACTTACTAAAGTCATTTCTCTATTTTCACTTTCTTATTTTGGAAAAAAAAAATTATTTCATACTTCCAATAGAGTTCCACCGAAAGGAAGGGTGATCCACATTTGCCTAGATTTTGGGTTATAATCCCTAGTATTAATAATAATGCCCAAATAACAGTGGTTTGAGAATCAGAGAGTACTCAATCAACTGTAGTTGCCTTCCTCTTTCATAAGTTAACTTTCGCGTATTCATTATTTGAAAGATAAAGATTGTAAACTTTTATATATGAGATATAACTTCAGAACTAAACATAAAAATTCCATTCTTATGCAATTTTTACAAGTTTTGTGGTTGTTGTTCAGTTGCTCAGTCGTGTCTGACTCTTAGCAACACCGTGGACTGCAGCACGCCAGGTTTCGCTGTCCTTCACTGTTTCACAGAGTTTGCTCAAACTCATGCCCACTGAGTCGCTGATGCCATCCAACCATCTTGTCCTCCATTGTCTCCTTCTCCTCCTACCTTCAATCTTTCCCAACATCAGGGTCTTTTCCAGTGAGTCAGCTCTTTACATCAGGTGGTCATAGGATTGGAGCTTCAGCTTCAGCATCGGTCTTTTCAATGAATATTCATGGTTGATTTCCTTTAAGATTGCGGGTTTGAGCTCCTTGCTGTCCAAGGGACTCTCAAGAGTCTTCTCCAACACCACAGTTTAAAGGCATCAACTCTTTGGTGCTCAGACCTTTTTATTGTTCAGCTCTCACATCTGTACATGACGTTTGGAAAAACCACAGTTTTGACTATACAGACCTTTGTCGGCAAAGTAATGTCTTTGGTTTCTAATATGCTGTCTAGGTTTGTCATAGGTTTTCTTCCAAGGAACAAGTGTCTTTTAATTTCTTGACTGCAGTCACCAACTGCAGTGATTTTGGAGCCCAAGAAAATAAAGTCTGTCAATGTTTCCATTGTTTCCCCATGTATTTGCCATCAGATGATGGGATGGGATGTCATGATCTTAGATTTTTGAATGTTGAGTTTTAAGCCAGTTTTTTCACTCTCTTCTTTCACCTCCATCAAGAGGTTCTTTAATTCCTCTTTGCTTTCTGCCATAAGGGTGATGTTATCTGCATATCTGAGGTTGTTGATATTTCTCCCTGCAATCTTGATTCCAACTTATGCTTAATCCAGCCCAGCAATTTGATTGATATACTCCACATATAAGTTAAATAAGCAGGGTGATAATATACAGCCTTATTGTACTCCTTTCCCAACTTTGAACCAGTCCATTGTTCCATGTCCAGTTTTAACTGCTGCTTCTTGATCTGTATACTGGTTTTGCAGGAGGTAGATAAAGTGGTCTGGTATTCCCATCTCTTTAGAAATTTTCCACAGTTCATAAATTGATAGCTATCTAAAATAGTAATAAAGATGTAGATGATTTCAAGTTGTAGAAATAGCTAAAAATGACACAAGCCTAATATACACAGTGAATTTTTAATTTTCAATAAATTCTTATCGATTTATTTATATATTTATTGAGACCTACTATGTACCACACTATGGTTTGGATGATATGGGGAGGAAGAAGATGAAGCGTACATTTAATGAGTTTATCTAGTGGGTGATTTGGAGGCTGGGAAGGATGGTGAATTATGGCATAGACGAGTACATGGTTACCCAAAATGCAATAATTTATGTGACTGTGGTTAGTAGGTGGTGCTATGGAAGCACAGAGAAATGTCTGACTGCAAATAAGGTGCTAGCAAGTGCTTAGAGGATCTTCATTCATCTCCCAGTTTCATTAAATGTGTTCCTCTCTATTCTTTGTGATTCTTAATATCAAACTGCTTATATATTCCCCATGACATTGCATATGATGTCCGTTCTGTGTGAAATTCCCTTATCATCATTGTTTGGTTGGGAAACATATATTTCTGTCTGTCCACATATTTTTCCCTCTAGATAGTCTCTTACCAGTTATTCTCCCTTCCAAACTACTATTGCATATGCAAAAAGTCATTCCCTATTCTCATTATCTTTGGGGTATATGGGAATTCTCTGTACCTTCCCTACAAACTTTGCTTGGAACCTAAAACTTCTCTAAAACAAATTAAGTTGTGTGTTGTTTTTTTTTTAATGGAACTGAGTTTTCATCTCATTTCATAATATTGTGTCTGGTTCTTAATTTTTCTTATATTCCTTCAGAAAGATGGTTCTCAGTTTTGTTTTGCCCTTCATTGTCATTCATGTTGTGCATAGTGTTTATTATTATTGTAAGTAAAGGGATTGCTCTGCCTGGGTGGCTGGCAAAATTCAGTGCTATTTCTTTCTAATCTTTTTCACATATATTATTGCCAGTTACTATTCCATTAACTTCAGAGAAGCAGAAGCTCAAGCTCATAAACCATGGTATTAAAGTCTAAATTTCCATTGTGCTAATTTAGGAGGCTGTTTAAATTATGTGTTGAAATTTTTTGTAAAACTTCATACAGTTCATGCAATTTTTCAAACTGACATTCTAGAACTTCTGGTGAAAGGTAGAAATGAGTATTTGGAGAGTATTCACTGACATTTCAAACTCTTTAGGAATATGAAATTACCAATATGAAAGCTTAAGTAGGTAATTTTGATGTTCAACCCAAAATAGAATGATGGATTTTTATATGTAAATTTTAGCTTTTGAGCTCAGTTGAAATCTATACTTTTGTATTCCAAGGAAACTCCTCAGAAATTTAATTTGCAGGAAAAGATGCTTTCTTTTGAAGGAAACATTTTTTATAGAGACCTCTTCACTGAAATGTAACTGAGTGAAACATGAGGCTTTGACCATTTGCAACTTTGACCTGAAATATCATTTTGGGTGTGGTATTTATAAGAAAACTTTTTTAAAATAAAAATTAACATAAAGCACACCCCAATATTTTGTGAGAGTAAAAAAAATTGCATAGAGGTGATACAGGGTTTTTTCCTGTGGTAGGAGATTTGATAAAATGCTTGGACAGTTTCATTTGTATAAATGGTCTGGAATGGTTTATGTTCTCACATCAGTTCAGTCATTTAAATGCCAGAGTCTAGTTCTCATAGTTGAGCCTGTATGAATCTGGAATCAGGTAACTAATCATTTGTATTGCCCTGAGATGCAAGAGTCGGAACAGCAGCATATAAACCAGATGAAACAGCTTCATTTACAATTACAAAAGCAAGGGCTTTCACAGAACAGAAAGTAGTTTTACTGTAGCAATTCTATTTTCTAGATGGCATCTTCTTTATTTGAGAAATATGCAAAAGCAATGAAAATGGTTTTCCTTTTTTTGTGTGTATACTAATTTTTGAGCTGTTTTATATAGAAACTAGAAACGGAGAGAGCATGTTGACTTATTTCGAGTATATTTTCACTGTATAACTTTTTTTGAGGACAAATTATTTACTTTGGGTTATAAAATAATGATCTGAAATATTTGTCCACAAAACTACTGGATCCTATAATGTCATCACTGTTATATTTTTTTCATATTAGAAAGTGTCATTCACAGCAAATCCTATTATGTTTTAAGATAAGACCATAGTAGTATGATGTTATGGATGAAATGATTTCTGATTATATTATCTTTTGTATATTTGAAATGACACAAACTTTCTATATAGCAAGATAATGAATTTTTATAGAGTAAAAACTATATGCTGTATTAGTAATATGGATAGAAATAAATCATGATAAATAATATTTTCTTCTTCACATCAACATAATTTCAGTGCTGCATATTTTTTGGGTTAATGAACACTGGATGATGACATCCACAATAAATTTGAAATAAAAGGCAATAGAGTCTGCTGTCACACAGAGTTCTTTTGGAGAGAGAAAATACTGTAACATTTTGGTTTGGGATTTTTATTTTTTAACATAGACAAAAGGTTCTTTAATGTAGCTGTAAAGTAAGTGTCTAAGAAAGTTGACTCTTAGTCAGATTTTGACATCTGTTAACTGGTTTTATAGAACAGTTTTTAAAGCTGGCTTCAGAGATCATTATGTAACTATATACAAGAACCAATAATGTCAGCATGCCATAACAACAAGTCACTGTGGTTCGATTTCAAATACTGCTGTGCATTTAATAGCTTCCTGACTGCATTGTGTTTTTGGCCCAACAATATGATTGCATTTTGGGGCACAAATTAGCAGATTAGTATTGATAGTTCTTTTGTTCGATTAAAAAAATTGTGTATGTTGCTCTACATTTTCAAGTAGAAATTTTCTTTTCCCTGGAAAGCTATCACATTCTTAAAACAAATAATGAGAAAATGGTTTTATTGTAGGGTCCAATTCTCATGATATTTGGTTTATCACTATGTTTTCTCTGTTTCCTAGAGTCTTGAATGTCAACATGTATTCTCAAATGAAAGGTTTTCTGATTTGAGAGTTCTAAACTGAATATAAAATACAACTGTTGAAATTAAATAAGAATAAATACCTTTGGGATTTCAAAATTTATTTTGATTTTATATTTGTTTTTTCTTATGAACAAGTAGCAAGGAATAGTATTTTTCCTTGCCAGTAAATATGTATTCCATTGTGATATGAAATGATGTATTTCACCCCAAAATGTAGCTCTAGACATAAAACTAATTATGTTCTTTTTTATGGATCCAGTATCCTAGCTTTATGGAAGATGTTCATCAAACTTTGGCTATGATTTGTGTTCACCAAACCCCAGGCTCACACATACAGAAAGTAGTTGATAAGTCACATTATACAATGAGAATGTAAAATTCAATTTTATCCATGTAAAAAGCCCTCAAGCAATATTTGCTGGGTGAGAAAAATACAGACAGCAATTTTTTTTTATACTGTTCGGGTGGTGCTTCTGAATATCATAATACATTCTAATCTGCTACATATATTACAAATCCAGCCATAAGAACACACTTAAGATTTCCAAAGTTAACCTCTGAAGAGAACACTAAAGCCAAATCCTCCTTAGATTTTCATTTCACTACATTAGCAAAAATGTCCTTGGGGAATAGAAAGGCCCCAGCTCATTTTGCATTTCCAATTGTCATACATAAACATATAAAATCGGATATGGACGATTTGATCCATGTTGCGTATGGATTACAAATAAATATGAAAGCCTTAATTCTTCCAGGTCCTGTTCACTTTCAACATGTCTTCTCTATTACACTGGTAGGTGATTTTACCTTCTCTTAACCATGCAAAAGCTATACTGTTTCAAAGCTGCAGATTAGTGATGGTGGCAGCTTATTTCTTTTGGTTATCTACAGCACCATCTTAGTGTCTTGAGGCATAAAAGAATATTATCTGTGTGACAGTTATGGCTGGAGCCATCTATACTGTTCATGCTATCAGCACTCCAAGTGCTCTGAATAGAAATCACTCAGTTTAAGACATTTTCTGTGGTTTCATTAAAACTTAAAATTGCAAAGTGCTGGGAGTTACAACTAAGGTTATACAAAATTTTCAGTGAGTCTCTTATATGGAAAAGCATATAAGTGGTTGTTGGTTTTGTTTTCTCTCTCTCTCTCTCTCTTTTTTTTGGATGAGTTTTACCCATCTACATTTGCTAATCTTTGTAAAGGCACTGACCGTGGCAAAGCAACCTATAAATCTGCTTTGTTTCTTGACTTAATTTTCGTCACAAATAATGTGTCACTCTGATTGCATGGAATCATCAGGAGTGTCTTCAATTACTGCACACAGCCTCTGATCATAATACCTTCCTTCATCCTGAATCTGGGGGAGGAAGTAGAGAAAAGAGGTAGGGTGAGTGGTGGGAGAGTAAAGGCACAGCTAGTTCTGTTAAAAATGTCAGGTTACAGAGAAAGCGTGTATATTCACATAAGATAATTTTGAAGCTGGAGTTGTGATTGCAATAATGCCTCATTCATATCTGCATTTCATTTAAATGTACTGTTTTGACTCACTGAACATTTGTCAAAGACGGTACAGCTAAACTTTCTCACATGACCACTGAGGTAATGACCGCATTACATTACCAGGAAACTGCATAGCTTGCTGATACTTCCATTTTCCACAGCAGCTTACGAAATAATCAAAATGTGTGCATGAAATGGCGGCCTGCTTTGAATTTATTTTAATACAGATGGGCTTATGCCAAGAGAAGGAAAGTCTTGGACCCTCGACGCAAGAGACAATGACTTTGCACAAAGCTGAATTTTACTAGCATAGAATATGGATATATGAGTATTAGAATTTTCATAGCTATAGGAAGGATAATCTTTCAATCAGATTAATGAGAAAATATATTGCACAGGCCCTACAGCACTTTTTGCTTCCCAGGCTAATGCGTGATTTAAATCCCCAAAGTACATTTTCAGCATTACAATATCCTTTGATAATAATGTTGCTGGCACAAAGACAGATAAAAATAAAACAGTCCCCCTTGATTTCCTATTTCAGATTTGAAGTATATTTTCTGTTCTTTGCTAGCAATGAAGTGAATTCTATTGAGAAGAGTCACATTTAATAAGACAAAGAGAATTTTCTAATTATGCTACCTGTCAAGATGGAAATCTATGGGACTGCAACTGCAATTGAAGAAACTGGAGGAAGCGGTTGCATATAGTTCCGTTTACTTTGGTGTATGATTGCTATTTGCACGTAGATATTGCTAAATGTAAATCAAGCAAGCACAAAGAAGCATGCTTTGAGGTAAACACCTAAAGGCAGGATTCAGAATGATTCTACCATTCCCATTTCATTTTCAGCAACCAATTTTCTGAGATTTTCTAATTCATCTGTTGAAAACAACAAAACCACTGGAAATGTTTAACAAAGGACAAAATCGCAGGCTGTGTTACGTAACTGGCTAATGTGAAAACTTGTAAAGCCAAGCATACTTATGCAATAAATATACATATATACATAATTATGCACAACAAACATATACTAGAGGGAAGTGACTTTCAGGAAAAATATATACTAGGGAAAATAAATACAATGACTCTAGAATATATCTATATATTTTGTTATTTTGACCTAATTTGGATTACAACTGTGCAGACATTAAAGTAAATCTCACTACTATTCAAATGCTTTCCTGGAAGTTATCACATGCCATTCTGTGTGAGCCTCTGGGGAATGGTTCCATGTGCCCCAACAAACATTACTCTTTTTTTTTCTCACTCTAATTGTTGGTGCACTATGGCACATTAGACAGGGAAAATAAATAATGTGTTTTCAATGATTTCCTCTTATGTTATGTAGACACAAAGTTGCACACAATCAATAATTATAAATACCAGCATTTGCTAAAAAATAATTCCAGTAGCCCTCAGATGATAATAATTATGATAAATAGGAATTTACCAGTAACACATTTTCAGAGACACAATGAAAAGAGTAAAAATGGTTAGCAAAATATATAACAGCAGAAAACTTATGATTAAGGATTTAGTTTTAAAAATTAACCTTTAATCTCTAAGAGAATAAACTCTATTAAGTTCTACAAATACATTGACAAGGTATTAAAATGGCTTGCTGAGTCATTTCAGTGATGTCCTACTTTGTGTGACCGTAAGGACTGTAGACTGCCAGGCTTCTCTGTCTATGGAATTCTCTAGGCAAGAATACTTGAGTGAATTGCCATGGCTTTGTCTATGGGATCTTCCCAACCCAAGGATCTAACCTGCAACTCTTAAGTCTTCTGCACTGGCAGGCAGGTTCTTAACCACTAGCGCCGCCTGGGAAGTCCCATTAAAATGTTCTTAGTTTTGCATAAGAAGCACAAGCTGGAATCAAGATTGCCAGGAGAAATATCAATAACATCAGATATGCAGATGACACCACCCTTATGGCAGAAAGTGAAGAGGAGTTAAAAAGCCTCTTGATGAAAGTGAAAGAGGAGAGTGAAAACGTTGGCTTAAAGCTCAACATTCAGAAAACAAAGATCATGGCATCTGGTCCCATCACTTCATGGGAAATAGATGGGGAAACAGTGGAAACAGTGTCAGACTTTATTTTTGGGGGCTCCAAAATCACTGCAGATGGTGATTGCAGACATGAAATTAAAAGACGCTTACTCCTTGGAAGGAAAGTTATGACCACCCTAGATAGCATATTCAAAAGCAGAGACATTACTTTGCCAACAAATGTCCGTCTAGTCAAGGCTATGGTTTTTCCTGAGGTCATATATGGCTGTGAGATTTGGATTGTGAAGAAAGCTGAGCGCTGCAGAATTGATTCTTTTGAACTGTGGTGTTGGAGAAGACTCTTGAGAGTCCCTTGGACTGCAAGGAGATCCAACCAGTTCATTCTAAAGGAGATCAGTCCTGGGTGTTCACTGGAAGGACTGATGCTAAGGCTGAAACTCCAATACTTTGGATACCTCATGCAAAGAGTTGACTCATTGGAAAAGACTTTGATGCTGGGAGGGATTGGGGGCAGGAGCATAAGAGGACGACAGAGGATGAGATGGCTGGATGGCATCACTGACTCGATGGACATGAGTCTGAGTGAACTCCAGGGGTTGGTGATGGACAGGGAGGCCTGGCATGTTGCGATTCACAGCGTCACAAAGAGTCAGACACAACTGAGGGACTGAACTGAACTGAACATGGAAAAGACCTTGATAGTGGGGACTGAAGGCAAAAGGAGAAGAGGGAGACAGAGGATGAGATGGTTGGATAGCATCACCGACTCAGTAGAATGAGCTTCAGCAAACTCTGGAGATAGTGGAGGACAGAGGAGCCTGGTGTGCTATATTCCATGGAGTCCCAGAGTCCGACACAATTAAGTGACTGAACAACAAAAACTACATAAGCCATATTTTTGGTTTTGTAATCCATTTTGTGATCATGCAGAAAGAATGGATATTCTCAAAGCATTAATATAAAAATTACCCTGGATATGATTTTTTAAATAAACTATTATATACTTTAAAAGAAAATCTATCTATTATTATAGCACCACTGCCTTATTTTTTTTTTACAATGAGATACCCATTAGAAGTAGAATATGACCTAAAAATTACTTTATGTATCAAAGTTCTGAATAAGCCAAGTTAATACTGCTCCATTTTATATACACTATTTCACAATCTAATATCCACATGTTATTGGCTGAATTGTGATGCTGGGAAAGACTGAAGGTGGGAGGAGAAGGGAACGACAGAAGATGAAATGGTCATAGGGCATCACTGACTCAATGGACATGAGTTTGAGGAAACTCTGGGAGTTGGTGATAGACAGGGAGGCCTGGTGTGGTGCAGTCCATGGGGTCACAAAGAGTCAGACATGACTGAATGACTGAACTGAACTGAGCAAAATGCATATGTTGAAGTCCCAGGGCCTAATATCTCAGAATATGACTGTATTTGGCCATAGGATCTTGAAAGAGGTAATAAAATGAGATCATTAGGTTAAGCACTAATCCAATGTGACTGATGTCCTTATAATAAGAAGAGATTAGGATGAAGAAAGGTACATAGAGAAGACCACAGGAAGACAGAGGGAGGAAATTACCATCTATAAGTCACAGAAAGAGGCCTCAGCAGAAACCAACTCTGCCAAGACTTTGATCTTGGACATCTAGCCTCAAGGATTGTGAAAATACAAATTTCTGTTGTTTAAGCCACTCAGTCTGTAGTGCTTTGTTATGGCCTCCCTAGAGAGCCAATACACAACATAAAAACATGAAACATTGAGCTGTGGAAGGTTCAAGCCCCTTTCTGAATATTATGACACTTATCTCTGAATTTTTGAATTCTGGGTTGATAATATGATTTTGTATCAGGCTGCTTATGTGGCCTGATTCTAAGTTCTGCCTTACATTTATGAGAACCAAATTCCCAGCAAGTTTATGGAATCAAGGCTACACAACCTGAGTCAGATTAGGAAGTTATATGTATGGCCCAAACTTTGTATGTACTTTTGTACACACTGATTTATATATTATTCTAATGATGTCATTTACCATGTGACTGATTGGATATTAATAAATATTCACTTCATATTGTGCTAAACAAATGCAAGTTAGTCTATGTAAGTGCAATGACAGAGTTTTTTAGTTAATATAATTTTGTTCTACTTCACTTTGATGACTAATACAAATTAATAGAGTAACTTGAACTAACATTACACCACAATCTGAGTTGCTGATTAATCATTAACCCTAAAAGCAACAATAGCTATCATGTATTAAGATTTAATTTGTTCTAGGCACTGAACCAAGCATGAATACATATTGATTTTTTAAAATTCTCATGGCGCTATGGTATAGATGAATCTTATCGACATTTTAAAGAAAAAGAAAGATAATTTGTGAAGTTTAGTCAATTGGCTAAAATACACAAGCCGATTCAAGTCTGAGATGGTATAGTCTTGAAGTTGGGCTCTGAAACAAAATATCTCAGGGATAAAATTAAAATGATAGACCACCAATTCCTTTTACAGATCTTCATGTTGAACAAATTTAGAAATAATCCTCTTCTTTCTAAATTTTTTAACTTCAACTAAGTTTAAAATGGCTGGTAAGTTTAAAGAACACTATTGTACCACATTCCACATCAGGTTTTTAAAACTTGATGAAGACAGGCAGAAACTATTCAACTAGAAGATAAGAAAATCATTTATTGTAGATTTTATTGACTAGTAGTTTAGAAAGATGAACTCTATAATGGAAGTTGGAAAGGAAAAATAGTTTGTCAGGCTCGCTTACAGCTGCACATTGTCTTACAGTTACACGTGGACAATGAACTATAAACAGAAGTCATAAAGCAGCTTCTTCTTATAGGGGAACACATTTTTAAAAAATAAAAACATACCTTTAATCGTTTCAAACTCTGCTTCCATAATATAGGGAATCAAGAAGAAAGGGAACATGACTTTCTTTAATTAGTCTATAGAATTATTAAGCTTTATAACTACTTCACTGAAAGTTAAGGTCCTATATAGTTCCTTAATAGTAAAGCAACAAGAATATTTGTGTTTGCCTTCCCTGGTGGCTCAGATGGTAAAGAGTCTGTCAGCAGTGCAGGGGACCCTTGTTTGATCCCTGGGTCAGGAAGATCCTCTGGAGAAAGCAATGGCAACCCACTCCAGTATTCATGCCTGGAAAATCCCATGGATGGAGGAGCCTGGCAGGCTACAGTCCATGGAGTTGCAAAGAGTCGGACACGAATGAGTGACTTCATTCAGGGAGAGAGAAGTGGGGGAACTGTGGCCATTTGAACGTTTTCTTATTGGAGATAGTCATACAGCACTCAGAGATTTGCAGAGTGAAAGTGAAAATGTCAGGCATACATGGCTCTTTGTGGCCCTATGGACTATAGCCCAAAAGGCTCCTCTGTCCATGGAATTATCCAGGCAAGAATACTGGAGTGGGTAGCCATTCCCTTCTTCGAGGGATCTTCCTGAAAGGGACAGTGAGAAGTGAAAGTGAAAGTTGCTAAGTCCTGTCTGACTCTTTGCTACCCCATGGATTTTATAGTTCATGGAATTCTCCAGGCCAGAATACTGTAGTGGATAGCCTTCCCTTTCTCCAGGGGGTCTTCCCAACCCAGGGATCAAATCCACATCTCCCGCATTGCAGGCAGATTCTTTACCAGCTGAGTCGCAAGGGATCTTCCTGATCCGGGGACAAACCCAGGTCTCCTGTATAATAGGCAGATTTTTTACAGTCTGAGCCACTAAGCAAGCCCTTGCAGAATAAGCAAAAGCAACAAGTCAAGTCAAACTAATTTTCTGGAGCCTGATGAAAACAAAAATGTAGCAGCACAGAGGAAGTAAACCTTTGTCTATGACATGAAAATGGGGATCATTCATGGAAAATTTTGACCCCTCACAGAACATAAATACATACTGAAAGGCCAGGTGGAATGAATTAGGAGCTTTCTTAAGAGATTTGAAATCTATTCCTTGACTAATTTGTATCTGCACTTATAACAGAAATAATTTGTTTTAACCTTATATATCATAAAATTTTCAGCTGCAAAATGTGGTAAATGATATAATCTATGAAAACTTTCTAAAGCCTTTAAAAGAAACATATTATTGGTATTGCTAATGAAATTGTGATAAATTACAGAACTGAGTTTTCAGACTGTTAAGAACATGATTTAAAATTGATTTCATCTAGTCTATAAAGAAAATTTCTTGTTAATTTTAAACTTCCAAAAAACTTAGGAAAACTTTTTTTAGAAAATCTACCTTTTAATACCTATCAAAAAGAGAAAAACATTTTATAGATTTGCATTAAAATATCTTCTTTCACTCATGAAGAATGCTTTTCTTTTTGGGGAGGGGGGTGGGGTGGGGTGTGGAGGTTATTTGCTTTGCCTTGGCTAACTAGGACGGAAAGAACTGAGGTAAACCTTACCTCAATGCTCAGTTTCTGACTGGAGGCAATTTCCTAAGCAGGAGCAGGCAGGGTGGAACAAAACAGGATTTGAAGTTTCACTGAGTTAAGGAAGCAAAGCTTAGTATTTTGAGAGACAGGTTTCTAGAATTTATAGGGCAAAGTGACAGATAGTAGGGAGGAAGACAGAGAAAGAGCTTCATTGTGTTTTTGTCAGAACCCCATCTGCCATCCATAAAGTGAAATTCCATAAGACTGGCAAAGACCAACTTCAGAGGAAGAACAATTACTAGAAATCTATAAGCTTAACAATTTCAGAGCTTAGAGACATCTGAGAGCAATTCCACTTTTTCCATTAACCAAGGTGGAGAGAAACTGTTGCGGAGTCACATGACCAGACATTCCAGAGTTTCCCCACCCTCAAGAGCCTGTTCCTGGGGGGGTCACACATCCACAGTCTTCAATTCATTCCCTCCCAGACCTGGCACCTAGGGTCACAAGTCCACAGTCTCCTGTGTGATGTCACTTCCCAGACACTGGACCTGTGGTCACAGGTCCACAGTCTCCAGGCTAACCCCCTTTCCAGACCCTGTAATTGGGATACATGTTCTCAGTCTCCTGTTGACCCCACCCTTCACACCCTGTTCCTGCGGTCACTTGTCCACAGGCTCCAGTATAAAGCCCCCTGCCAGTCCCCGTATTGTTTTCAAACATCCACAGTCTCAAGCATGATCATGTTCCGATGTGTTTCACCTGGAATCATATGTCCACAGTCTCCGGGTGAACCCCATTTCACACACTGCACCTGGGCTCACACACTACATTCTCCCAGGGTGACCACCCTAGAAGACCCTTTACCTGTGGTTAATATTTGCAGTCTCAGGAGTGACCCCACCTCCCAGAGAGTACCTGGGGTTACATGTGATGCTAGCTGTAGACTACAGGCTATTTAGACTCACCTTATAAAAATTCAAAATAAGCCTGAAGAAACTCACATTGTTATGCAAGGAATTTAACTGCCTATTAAATTAGAATACATTCTTTAAAGAAATATCACATAATCCAGTACTCAGCATTTTAAAACTTTTAATATCCACCATCCATTCAAAATTTAATAAATATGATGAAGTAGAAAAATGTAAAACATATCCAGAATAAGCAGTCAATAGAAACAAATAGGAAAATAACAGATGATAGGATTAGGAGACAGAAACTATAAAACAGCTATTATAAATATTACAATAATGTTCCAAGATTTAAAGACAAACATCAATATAATGAAGAAAGAGATGTAATATATAAAGAGAATCAAATGAAATTCTAGAGATAAAAATATCTGGAAATAAAATATTCTGGAAGTAAAAATTTCACATCTGAATCAATAGCAGATGAAACATTAAAAAAATATGTGAAGTTGAAAACAAAGCAATAAAAACTATGAAGATGTAGCATGGAGAGAAGAGAGTAGTCTAATATATGTGCAACTAGAGTTCCAGAAACAGATTAAGAGTTATAAATTTTTCATAACTATAAATACACAGATCCAAGGTGTTCAAGTAACCTAAAGTGAATAAACACAATGAAAACTACTTGTTGAAAGCAAGTGAAACAGCATATTTAAAACACGCAGAAAAAGGCACATGCACTAGAAGTTAGATCAGAAGTTCACGGAGTTCTTAGAAACTGAAAAAAGAAAAAACAACAACAACCACACACACAATGAAACAAAGAGTTGAAAGAAAATCTAGCAATTTAGTATTTCAAAAAATATTTATGAAAAAAGATAATGAAACAAAGAACTATGAATAAACATGACAAAAGCTGTTGCCAGTAGGTGTAAACTAAAAGAAATGTTAAAGGAACTACTTCAGGTTGAAGGAGAAATGACACTAGACAGAAACTAGAGTCTACCCAAATATTGATGAATGCAAAAATTGTAAATATAATGGAAAGGGATAAGGATAAAAAATGAAAGAGAGATGGAAAGATACTGTTGTAAAACAGTTGACCCTTGAACAATACCGGTTAGAACTGTGAAAGTTTATCTACAGAAGGATTTTCTATACCAAAATATAAAATAAGATAGCAAATATCTTCAAACCAGGAAATGAATATAACTGACATATTCAGGGACATAAGCTATGATATTTTGATCTTATTCCTAAAGTTTTATCTGGATAATTTTCTGTATAACAGCTTTTAATTTCCTGCTTTTGTAAGAATGCTTATGAAAGTTTAAATACTGTAGATGTACAAAAATGTCTTATACTTCTCATTATTAAGAATAGGAAAAACAATTGCCTTTCAATTCTTGAACTTTTGAATGTTTGCATGCATAATGTTGATTAGTTATGAAAATTCATCATGAATTTTCAGATCAGTGGGTAAATAGTGTGATTGCTATATCCTATGTTGAGATTACATTTAGCTTTATAAGAAAGTGTCAAAGTCTTCCAAGATGTCTGTACTATCTTGCATTTGCATGGCTGTACGATTTGTAACAATCTCCTACCTATTGTTTTGCAACTTCACCAGCAACTGATATTGTCAGATTTTTTTTTTTTTTTTTTCCCCACGGGTGGAGAGGTGGCTTTAGCCATTCCTGCCAAAGCAGATGTGGGTTTGATCTCTGGGTGGAGAAGGTCTCCTGGAGAAGGAAATAGAAACCCACTCCAGTATTCTTGCCTGGGACATCCCATGGACAGAGGAGCCTGGCGGGCTATAGTCCATGGAGTTGCAAAGAGTTGGACACGACTGAGTGACTAAACAATAACATGTCATTCTAATAAGTGCACAGTGGTAACTTGTTTAATTTCCAGTTCTCTACAGAAAACTCAAGTTGTGTATATTTGTATATGCTTATTTTCCATTTGCATATCGTTTTTGTTAAAGTGTCTGTCCAGGTTATTTTTGCCCAGTTTTTAAATGGGTTTTCTTATTAAGCTTTAAATGTTCTTTGTATATCTTGAAGTCATCTGTCACACATGTGATTTGCAAATACTTTTTTTTTCCCCGCAATCTATGGTCTGTCTTCGTTTCTATTAACAGTGTTTTTCAGGAAGCAGAAGATTAAATTTTAATAAAATTCAACATCATTTTTTTTTCTTTCATGAATCATCCTTTGGATGTTATATTTTGTAGTTTCATTACCAAAACTAAGGTTACTTATATGTTTTCCTATGCTTTTTTCTAGGAAATTGTTTAATAGATAATTGTTTCACTTGTGAATAAATACATTTTTATTTGTTATTTACTTTTCTCTCTCTCTTCTTATTTCACCAACTAAAACTTCCGTATTATGTTGAATAGGAGTAGCAAAATTGGACATCCATGCCTATTCCCAAATTAGGCTTAGGTGTTCGATTACTGTTAAAGAAATAGTCTGTCTACATTTAGTATATTACTAACTATAGGGCTTTCTTTCCAGACATTTTTTATTAAGCTATGGAAGTTCCTATTATTCCAAGTTTGCTGAGAATTTTTATTATTGGATTGTGGAATGTTTTGTCTACATCAATTGATATAATCATGTGTGTTTTTTTTCTTTAGCTTGTTGATGTATTGGATTATGTTGATTGATTGTCAAATGTTGAACAAGCCTTGAATACTGGAAACAATCCCCATTTGTCATAGTGTATAATTCTTTTTATGCATTGTTGAATTTTGACCTAGCTTTTTTCATTGAATATTCAATAATGGGAGATAGGAGATGGCTGAGACTCCAAAGAATTATTGTATAATATGTCTTCCACCGTTGTTTATAAATAATGCCATGTAACATACTGAATTGCTATTCATTTAAATGTTGAAGAAGAAAGTTAGACCGTCTTTAAATTAATACATAAACATTAGAGAAAGCTGGGGAATGTTTGAGAAGAATTGACAAAAGGTGATTAGAAATAGTAGTAATGGGGAAATTGTTAATCACAAAGATGCAGATGATAAAAAATAAAGAATTCATGGTGAGTAGATGAAAAATGAGAGCCAGGTTTTGGAAAAAATGTATCTGACTGGGCTAGAAAACCTTAACCCAACTCATTGATTAAAACCAGCATGCCAAGCTCTCAGTATCTCCTGAAGGTGCACTGAGACTTTCTCACTTTTATTCTTCACAGAAGTGTTCATTTAAGAAAGAGAATTATTTTTACTATTTATAAAAAATATAAAAATGCTTTTTATTTTATAATATTTCTTTGGCTAGAGGAAATGCTTTTATGCAGTTCTTGATTGACATTTCTCTTCAGTAGTCTTCCCTTATGGGAGGTGAAAGTTTATTGAAGAAAAGATGAGATGACACAGACTTAGAGCTATTCTAGGTTATTTTTTCCCATCTCATAATGCCATGAAAAGTTAGAGAAGAGTCATATTATAGTTCTTTCTTTTGCCAAGTTTTGAAAATGATCATGACAATAATCAATATGATGATGACCTCATTTTCTCACTTCTAGTCATCAATACATCATATGCTATCACAGTTTGCCAGTTGTGGCCCAATGTTTCACTTGTATTTTTGCTAGAAAAATAAAGTGCTTGATTTCCAGTTTTAACTCTGGCATGTAAAGAACGCAAAAAATTTCACTCTATCCTTACAACAAGAAAAAACTGAACTTACTAAAAATACAACCTTTTTAGCAGCTGTCAGAGAACTAAGGTTTCAGGGCAAAACACCACCCTATCTAGAAATAGGCAAATTCAGATATGTTTACTTAGAGCAAAAGCCAATGCTGGAAACATAAACTGCTGGAACAATGGTAATGATAATTTTGATGAACTGCTAGAAATTGAGTATAGACTATGGTGAGAGCGATCAACTCCTTGGATCTGCAGTCTTAGGGAGTTCCATACCTCGCAGGGGTTACCATTGAATAACTATATTATTCAAGAACAAGGGGATCACTCTGAAGATCCAACATGAATCTCTTTGTGGCTCTGGCAGCAAGAGGTGAACAGTAATCATTGCAAATATGCCCTACACATTATCAGTAATAAATGCCTAAACCTAGAACAGAAGACTTTGCCAGGGACTTATCCCACCTGGAGGAACATCATTCCTTCAACCCCAGCCCTCTCTCATTTCCTGTCCCATCTATGGGAGATATCAAGTCTATAAAAATGAAGAAACACTTATGGAGTTACAGCTCAGAGACAAAAAGATCATTAAGTTATGATTTAATCTGAATACTGTTCAAAACTTCCCATCTTTCACATATAACCACCACGAAACAGTGCAAGTATGATACCAGTGGATGCCATCTGAAAGAATTTCAAAATGCATTCTTTGAGGAGGAGTACTTGAGAAGATAAGAGGTGAAGACAAAAAAAAAAAAAAAATCGCTAGATGAATTGAAGCCTTTGGCACCTACAACAACTGTAAATACTAAACACAGCCCAACATCTAACCAGACTGAAATAAACCCTCACACTAATAGCCTATGTAAGCCAGCTTCTAATACCCAATAGAAAATGTTCATCTTCCAAGAAAAAAATTCAAAGCATGAAAAATGTAAGAAAAAAAATTTAAGAAGACAAAATAATTCTATAACCAGACCCAGATATGACACAGATGACAGAACTCTCAGTTTAAAATGACTCAGTTCAGTTCAGTCGCTCAGTCATGTCCGACTCTTTGCGACCCCATGAATCGCAGCAAGCCAGGCCTCCCTGTCCATCATCAACTCCTGGAGTTTTCTCAAACTCATGTCCATTGAGTCAGTGATGCCATCCAGCCATCTCATCCTCTGGCATCCGCTTCTCCTCCTGCCACCAATCCCTCCCAGCATCAGGATCTTTTCCAATGAGTCAACTCTTCGCATGAGATGGCCAAAGTATTGGAGTTTCAGCTTTAGCATCATTCCTTCCAATGAACACCCAGGGCTGATCTCCTTTAGAATGGACTTGTTGGATCTCCTTGCAGTCCTAGGGACTTCTATGATTAGTATATTTAAGTGTCTAAAGGGAAAAGTAGACAACACATTAGAACAGATTGATATTCAAAGCAGAGAGATAGAAATTCTAAGAGAAAGATCTGCTTAAAATCAAAACATTGTAACAAACATGAGGGATGCCTTTGATGGGCTCATCTGTAGACTGCACAATTAAAGAAAAGTCAGTGAACTTGAAAATGAATCAATGGGAGTATCTGAAACTGAAATGTAAAGAGAGAGAGGAAAAAAAAAGAATGAACAGAATAGAATACTCAAGAACAAAAGATCTATCTCAAAACTGAAACATACTTGTAACCAGAAGAAATCAGAATGGAACAAAAGAATTATTTGATGTAGTAATGAGAGCAAATTTTTCAAAATAAATGTCAGACACCCAGACACAAATGCAGGAAGCTTAGAGATAATCTAGCAGAATAAAGACCAAGAATATTACACAAGATATATCATGTTCAAACTGCAGAAAACCAAAGACAAAGGGAACATCTTGAAAGAAGCTAGATGGAAAGAGAAACATTTTTTCTATACAGGAACAAGGATAGGAATTTCAGTAAATTGCTTGCCAATAACCATACAAGAAAAAATAGAGTAAACCAAAATATTTAAATTATTAAAAGAAAAAAACTACATCCAGAAAAATTACTCTCAGTGAAAGAAAAATAGATATTCTCTGACAACCAAAAATTGAAAGAAATAAATACCACCAAAGTATTCTTGCAAAAATATTAAAAGAAGCTTTTCAAGCAGAAATAAAATGATATTGGTCAAAACCTCAGATCTACATAAATAAAGGAAGAGTTACTTTATAATACTCTAATCTAGAACAGAAGAATGCCCTTGCTTCTCAAGCTCACGTGAAAAATTCACCAAGATCGACCATATTCTGTGTCATAAAACATACTTAAACAAATTTAAAAGCAGAGAATTATGCAAAACATGTTCTCAGTTCATAATGAAATTAAACTAGACATACAACTGAAAGATAGCTTCAGTTCAGCTCAGTCATGTTCAACACTTTGTGACCACATGGACTGCAGCACACCAGGCTTTCCTGTCCATCACCAACTCCCGGAGTTTACTCAAACTCATATCCACTGAGTCAGTGATGCCATCCAACCATCTCATCTTCTGTCATCCCCTTCTCCTCCCACCTTTAATCTTTCCCAGCATCAGGGTCTGTTCATATGAGTCAGCTCTTCTCATCATGTAGCCAAAGTATTAGAGTTTCAGCTTCAGCATCAGTCCTTCCAATGAATATTCAGGACTGATTTCCTTTAGGATGGACTGGTTTGAAATCCTTGCAGTCCAAGAGACTCTCCAGCGTCTTCTCCAACACCACAGTTCAAAAGCATCAATTCTTCAGTCCTCAGTTTTCTTTATAGTCCCACTCTCACATCCTTACATGACTACTGGAAAAACCATAGCTTTGACTAGATGGACATTTGTTGGCAAAGTAATGTCTCTGCTTTTGAATATGCTGTCTAGGTTGGTCCTGACTTTTCTTCCAAGAAGCAAGCTTTTTTTTTTTTTTTTTTTTTTTATTTCATTGTTGAAGTCACCATCTGCAGTTATTTTGGAGCCCCCAAAATAATATCTCTCACTGTTTCCATTGTTTCTCCATCTATTTGCCATCAAGTGATGGGACTGGATGCCACTATCTTCATTTTTTGAATGTTGAGTTTTAAGCCAGCTTTTTCACTCTCCTCTTTCTCCTTCATCAAGAGGCTCTTTAGTTCCTCATTTTCTGCCATAAGGGTGATATCACCTGTGTATCTGAGGTTATCGACATTTCTCCCAGAAATCTTGATTCCAGCTTGTACTTCATCTAGTCGAGCGTTTGTCATGATGTACTCTGCATATAAGTTAAATAAGCAGGGTGACAATATTCAGCCTTGACGTACTCCTTTCCCAATTTTGAACCAGTTCATTGTTCCATGTCTGGTTCTAACTGTTGCTTCTTGACCTGAATACAGGTTTCTCAGGAATCAGATAAGGTGGTCTGGTATTCCCATCTCTTGAAAAATTTTTCACAGTTTGTTGTGATCCACATATGTGATATTCATATATAGCAGTAACAGAGTAGTTAACATATATTTCCTTGCATTGTCAGCTGAGACTGGTTAGAAGCAACAAGTCTAGATAATAACAGTGCACCAAGTAATGAGCATACCTAGCGCCCAAATATTATTTTCTATTATTGGATTGACCAAAATGTTCATTTGGGTCTTTCATGAAATGTTATAGAAAACCAGAACAAACTTTTATGCCAACCCAATATGATTCTCCATTGAAAGGAACCAAGGCTCTTCCGATAATTTATAAATGGGGCAGGAAATATGCAAGATGAGCCTGGAGCATTTGTAGTGTCAGAAAACAAAGAATATACACACACACATAGACACACTAACAGGAATATGTCAAAGGGATATTCCAGGCAAGATTAGGAGAGTGAGTTGCTATTTCTTTCTCCAGGGGATCTTCCCAACCCAGGAATCAAACCCAGGTCTCCTGCACTGCAGGCAAAGTCTTTACCAACTGAGCTACAAGGGAAGCCTGGAGTCAACAGAAAGAGCCTTCAAAGGCCACACCTGAAGCAGTTTTAACAAAATTAATAAGATAATATTAGATTATAATCCTAAGTATAAAATACATGTCTCTGAGCCTACACTTATATAAACAAATAATTAAATAAACAAATAAATGAGGGAGAATGAGCAAAATTCACTTGCAGCATTCCAAATAAATTATGTACATACTCAGCTTAAAGAAGATGGAACATAAATTCCCTCTCTGTAAGTGTCTGCCAGGCACAGTGGTTTCCTTCCAATGAGAGCACTTTGAAAAGGGAGAAAAGATAAGAACTACAAAGCAGAAACCTAACAAACAATACCTCAGCCAGGTAATCAAGATCAGTATCCTTAGTGATATCAAGTTAATAGTATGTACCTTGAGATGATAATAGTAAGTGCACTGAAGTGATGGAAATAAATGACACTCTACCTCTGTGGTTTCCTTCTGGAAACACATAGCCTTAATCTGAGTATGAAGAAAATATCAGACAAATCCTAATGGGAGGCCATTCAAAAAATTACATTACCTATACTCCTCAAAACTGTCAAAGTCATCAAAAACAAGGAAAGTCTGAGAAACTACCACAGGCAAGAGCTGCCTAAGGAGAAATAATGACTAATGCAATGTGGTGTCCTTAATGGGATCTTAGAATAGATAAGGGAAGTAGGTAAAAAACAAAGGAAATCCTATTTAAAGGCTTTTGTTATAATAATGCATCACTATTGGTTCATTAATTGTAACAAATGTATCATAATAATGTTTAATGGTAATAATATGGGCAAAGAAGTACAGAGAATATTGCAAATCTCTTGTATGATCTTTCTGCAAATGTAAAATGTTTGTAAATTAAAGACTCTATTTTAAAAATATGCTTGATTTCACACCATCTTTGAATCACTGTAGTAACAGTTATCTCCTTTTAACACGTCTGATAAAGTCCAGACAAATATAAGTTAAGTAAAATTTCCAATTTTTGTTGGAGTCAGTTTTTTTTAATTTAATTTTTAATTTATGTCAGAGTATGGTTCATTTACAATGCTGTGTTAGTAGAAGTGAATTCTTCATGAATCTTTGTTTCTCCACATTTTATGAATGAACTGATTTCCCTTTATTCCAGACTATCTTGAAAAAGATAATTGTATAATGAAACAGATTTTGAAGACAGAGATAGTGTCTACTTCCTAAGGAAAATACAGGCAAGCACTTTTGTTTTGCCTAAATTCAGGATTCATTTGTAATGCAACTGTTTGGGCATACAGACTTTAATCTGGGTCTATTAACATCGCCTAGTGTGATTTGGAGCAAGAGGAACTGATACAAATATGCTGATGATTGTGTTGCTTGCTGGACCATAAGTAATAATGTATTTTTTCTCTGACCCAGTGATCTCATGTCTTCTGTCAGCCTCCCTGAAACTGTGGCATTTTAACTTCTTGGCTTTCATGTAGGACAAAATCTTAAATCCGTTATAGTTCTTGATAATCTTTATATTTAAATATTACCATTGATTTGTTTTCACTTAGTTAAAAACATTTTATAATGTATAGGGGCTTTGCCTTTTCTTATTTACTCTGGAATGTTCTACTAAATATGAAATTTCTTACTTTTTCCTTTCACTTTCCATTATGACTTTTTATTAATACTAATAACCAAATTTTTAAATCCTCCTCAATAAACTATTTTATATATATGCACTTCCCTCATACAAATTTCATAATAAACAGAAGTGGCCTGATCCTCATTCACCAATTTAAGTATTTATAAAATGTCTTTGGTTGATAAATAGCTCGTGTCCTAAAACTTCCCCCCTCAATCTATTCCTGTTGTTCCTGACACCTTGGTATTTTCCCAAGTTACCCACACCACCTTTTGAGGCAGATATTAAACATTAGTTTCAGTCCTGTATCAGGAAATGGCCAAAGGAGCTAGAGTCTCTTCAGTGTGTTCAAAAGAGATAATTTTTAAAATATTATACCTGATAACATCCACATTGCATTGACAATGAATTTGAGAGTCAGAAAAGATGGTAACATACCCAAAGCACATAGAACATAAACTCTAATAAGTTCCATAGCACATAAATTCCAAAGTTAGGATTTAAATATAGAACTGGTTGAATCAAAAGACCTTTCTTGGTCTTCTGTGTCCTTTGCCTGTGTTTTTCTAGGCAAGTATCCTTTCTTTAATTTAGTCTTTTAAATAAAGGATGCTTATTTACTTTTATCTTATCTGTATCTCTATTATATAACTTGAAATTCTCATTAGGAAGTCCTAGGTGTTAGCATAATTGTCTACAGGCTTAATATCGGATAAATGGCAAAAGATCCTAGGCTATGATACAGAAAAATGCAGGACTTGAAGTCCTTCACATATCAGAAAACTTGTATGTTATCTATTGTGGGTCACAGTGCTTTCCCCTACCTTAAATGGCCCCAGGAAACAAATACCTGGACAAAATTACAATGTCACTGAGCCTTGATGCATAATCAAGGCCTAGTAAAAATTTCAATCCATTTGAACACAAATATAATTGCTACTAACTTGCAAATTTTAGCATTTAAAGTATTTTTTAAGCATAGTTGTACAAACTTCCTTTTCTTTAAGACCTAGAATATCTTGAAAGTTATTTCCTTTGAAATTATTTTGTTATTTTCTACTTTCCAAGGCAGTAATGGGATTTTGCATAGGATAGCCAGCCACAAACAGCATTTGATAGAAAAGACCTTTGATAAACTTCTGCAGCCCGATATGCTCATGTAAATCTCTGAAGCCTGAATGACATAATTGAATGTTTGTGTTCTCTTCTCAGTCACAGAGGGTTGGAGCATAAATGCTAGAAGATTCAAAAAAGTAAAACCAAATTCTAGATATAAAAATCCAAGACATCTATTTTAAAGTAGAAATTAAGGTATTGAAAGAGGTTATTTAATCTTTTAATTTGCAAAACTACCCTATAAAAGTTAATGATTTAATTGAGATTGGAAAAGAAGAGAGAAAAAAGCAAGTATCCTCTGCAAATTCCTTTAAAAACTGCATTACTTGTAAGCTTGATGCACATAATTTGTTTGGTAAAAAATCAGAAATATGTGTATGAATTAAAAAATAGTAATGATATTTAATAACACTTTTCTTGTGTGGAATTAATTTGTTTTTATAATAACTGAAATGCTGACTTTTAAATATGTGAAAAGCTTTGTGTCACCAATTTGTTTTTGAGAGAGCAAACTGTAGCCCTCTCTATGGACTCACATAATTGATTTGTTACTTTAAAGAGCTGGTCACATGAAAACAGTTGGGAACAGGAGCTTTCCAACAGATTATTATATGAAATAACTAATTAAAGTCTGTACAGACTTAGTTACCTGTTTGGCAATATGAGACCATATCTTCACAGGTATAATAAGAATGGTGCTCTAGTTTAGAGTCAACAGCTACTCTCCAACCTAACCTTTACCACCAGTGTCAAGAGACTTCAGAGGCTCTCTATCTTCCTTCAAAGTCCCTAAATTTGTTTGTATAATTTGTCCAAATATATTTATTTTGTCTTTGCAAAGCCAAAAACAAAGATGATGTTAATATGAAAGGAGAGATCTATTTTTCAAAAAAAGACAACATACTTTTAGTGGAATATATTTTTTCAAAACATTTTACCATAGTTAAAGTTTGGATTCTAATTTAGCTAGGAGGAAAAGGAAATGGCAACCCACTCCAGCATTATTGCCTGGAAAATCCCATGGACGGAGGAGCCTGATAGACTACAGTCCATGGGGTCGCAAAGAGTCGGACATGACTGAGCGAATTCACTTCACTTCATTGTAGATAAACGGCTTCCCATGTGGTGCTAGTGGTAAAGGACCCACCTCCCAATTCAGGAGATGCAGGCAGGAGACACAGCTTCAATCCCTGGGTTGGGAACATCCCCTGAAGAAGGTGATGGCAACTCACTCCAGTATTTTTGCCTGGAGAATCCCATGGACAGAGGAGCCTGGTGGGCTATAGTCCATAGGATTGCAAAGAGTCAGACACCACTGAAAGCGACTTAGCACACATACACAATGTAAATAAAAAGACGGTTAGTGTATTTGCTGATTTTTAAAAAGAAAAGTCAGTTTTTGTTTATTAATAGTGTTAAGACTTTAGAAAATTGCTGTGGATGCTATTAAAATGCAAAGGTTTGCTAAAATGTAATTAATTCAGGTTGCTTTCAGGATGTCTACCTATGGCTAAACATAAAGGATTCCACACCATTACTCTGCCTAATGGGTAAAAGATGATAAATAATGTTTAAGCCTGCAAAGGACCATCACTAAGGACTTCGGTCTTCATTGTTGCTGGGGCAATCAATGCCTTGTAATTTTTAATATGCACCTGACCTGTTTGCTAATTTAGGAAATCTGGGGTGGGACTCATGATTTTGCATTACAAACAAGTTCAAGATGAAAATTGTGTTGCAAATGCATGTATCATGATGGGGGTAACAAAGTATGGATACTAGAAAACACGTCTAAGAAACTTTGGCTTTCATGTGATACTCTTAACTCCGTAGGTCTAGTTTTGAACAAGGGTAATAATTATCCATCTCTTCAATACCAGTTCACTTTTCTGCTTGATGAAATTCTAGGTTATAGGAGAACATTATCACAAATATTGTAAATGTGCATATGGATATAAAAACCATCATTTGTACTCAAAATTAAAGGATTAAGATATGTTTTAATGTTTATTTCTGTACATATTCGTATATGTTTATTCGAAGTCATCAGTTCATACTGATGTCTCCAACAACAAAGGGTTCATTCTCATCCTTTCTCTTTTCTTATTACTAACTTTCTTTTCCAAAAGAGAGAAATCTGCTTATTTCTATTCAAATACATTCACTAATTTGCTCAGTTATAGAATTCAAAGAAAGTAGTTTCAGAATTGCTAAGCTATACTACTATGACAAATGCTTATTAGCTAGAACAATAATTATTTATAATTCTATTTGTCTTTGAAATGAAAGTCACTCAGTCGTGCCCTACTGTTTGTGACCCTATGGACTATACAGTCCATGGAATTCTCCAGGCCAGAATACTGGAGTAAGTAGCCTTTCCCTTCTCCAGGGGAACTTCTCAACCCAGGGATCGAATCCAGGTCTCCCGCATTGCAGGCGGATTCTTTACCAGCTGAGCCACAAATCTTTAGCCTTCCATGATTTAAAGTTCAATGTTCCAAAGTTACTTAGTACTCCCTGAGTACCAACTCTTCTCACCTTGGTAGTGTAGCTGAGAAACATTCACTTGAAACACCATTAAACTTGTTTCAGTTTATATTTTATATTGGTGGATTTTTTTTCCTTTCACATCCTCCAATATTGGTTGATTTTATGTATCTACTTTTCAACTATGTAAAACACTGACATGGTTCCAAAAGTCCAAACTACATAGAAATGTTTACCCAGAAATGTGTCATTTCCTCCACCACTTTTTTTTATTCCCATCCTTCTGTCTTTTCTAACTTATTCCTACCTTTTCCCTTAGAGAAACAATCTCAATCATGTTCACTATTTTTTCCTGTTTTTTTTTTCATATAAATGAGCAGAATCTATGTCCTAGAACAATTATTAAAAATATTATCTTGAGATGATAATTTTATCATTTACTAAATTTCCATGTGTAGTTGTTCTATTTCTGAAGATTTTATTCTATTTCGCTGATACATTTGTCTAGCCATGTTCCAGTGCCACATGTTTTAATCATAGAGACTTTATAGTATGCTTACTCTTTGATAGGAATTGGCTTCCTCGTGATCTTATGTAAAAAGCTAGTATGTTTTAGATACCATTTTGCACTTTCCTTCCTTCTTTTAACAATAGATCCAAGTAAACACTCTATGTATGTTCATAAAAACTGTCATTTTTTTCAGCTTAATAGCATTCACACAATTTAACCAATTGTATTATTTTATATGAGCATTTTGTTTATTTTTGATATTTAAAACTGTAAACAATACAGTCAATAAACTTGGCATGTGCATTTCATACTTTTGGAGATACATCTTCAGGATAAACTACTGGAAGCAGAATTACTTTGCCAAAAGGTAAGAGTTCAATAGTTTTGCTAGATGTTTTCAATTTCACCTCTAAAAGGGACACAATGACAATAAATGAGAGAACTATCTGTCCCCTTATAGCCTCCCTAATAGAAGTCAATATCAGTGAGATATCAATGCAAGTGAGATATGGTATCTGAATTACTTTCAATTTGCATTTCTTCAACTATAGGTGAGAATAAACATCTTCTTATAGGCTTAAAAGAATAAATATCCATGAATTATCAGTTTCTTTTATTGCTCACTTTTCTTTCTTTCTTTTTTTTTTTTTTTTACTTTTGTCTTATGTATTAAAAACTTGAGAAATGCATTGAAAATTCAAGGAGTTTTCAATTCCACCTGGCTTTTACTTTCTGCTCTCACCGACTCAATGGACACGAATTTGAGCAAACTCTGGAAGACCGTGGAGGACTGAGGAGCCCAGCATAGTGCAGTCCATGGGGTCACAAAGAGTTGGACACGACTTAGCGACTGAACCACAAGTATGCAAAATGCAGTCAAGGGCAGAGAACTAAGACATCTTTAGCAAGTAATCTAAAAAAGCATTGTAAAAGAGATATGATGAGAGAAAATAAGACTGGATGATTCTAATTTATATTGGGGAATAATTCAAGACATTTTCAAGGAAGAGCCTTTGAAAATGAGACATAAAATTTGAATAAGAACCAAAATAATTAAGAGAATAGTGGGACCTGGGCACAAGAACGCAAGACAATAATGATTATAGTCCTAACAATCTATGCCTAATTATAATAGAACCTATCAAAGGCCTGCTTGTACACTAAGGGTTAGTCTCTCAGTCATGTCTTATTCTTTACAACCCCATGGAGTGTAGCCCACCAGGCTTCTCTGTCTGTGCAATTCTCTAGGCAAGAATACTGGAGTAGGTTATCATTTCCTTCTCCAGGGGATCTTCCAGACCCAGGGATCGAACCAGGTCTCCTGCATTACAGGCAGATTCTTTAGCATTTGACACACCTAGGGGGTCGTTTGCATACTAATCACTCAACAGTTTCCTGTAACATAAACCTCATAATAATCCTATGAGAAAGGGATGATAACCTTCTCTTGTTGAATGGGAAATGTATTCTTGTTCAAGGTTACAAGCTTGATCTCATATAGAACTGGAATTTAAATTAAGTCCTCTGTTCATAAACCCCATATGAATCCCCCTCCATGAGGAAATATCTATTTCAGGGAGTATTTACTCCAGAATACTGTGTGTGATTATGCACAGTTCAAACATGTCTTGCAAACTGTGTTTATATATATATATATATATATGTTTTAATAGCAAATTACATAAACGTTCATAGTAAAATTGTCTCAGGTGCATAATTACACTGAAAAATCTTCCTCAAATAGTTCTCTATTTAGAGGAAAAATCCATAGGACTTGATCTATTATACTTTTCTACTTGTAGTTCTCTCTTCTGACTAAATATTTTAATCATTTAGGGAGAACCCTTAAATAATCTTGATGGAAGAGGCAAAAGTGAAATGAATTAAATCAGAAATTCCATGGTTGGATCACAGGACCAGTATTGATTTTTAAAGCTCCCAGCGATTCTAAATGGGCATTCACAGTTGAGATTCTGATCTAGAATGAAATAAAACCTACTGGGAAAATAACACTAATGAACCTTTAAAAACAAAACATTAACCTGAATTTATCATTTATAATGTGTCATTCCCCAGGGAATAACTTCAATCTTTGTTGTTCCCTTGAAAGCTATCATAATCACTTATTCATGCATTATTTTATTCAACTTATTCATATTTATTGATTTCATACTTAATTCAAAAAATACTTAGTATATTATTGCAGTGGTTCTTATTGTAAATTTGAAGATAATTTTCAGAAACTGGTACATAAAAGACAATAGTGTAGCCATTGTGAGGAACAAAATAAAGAACATTTTGCCAAAGATACTATTGCATAAAATACTTATATAGACATATGTAAAAAATTTTAAGAACAAGAACTATATAAAAATATGGTAAGAATTGAAACCTGAGAAATATAACTTCTGATTTAGAATATCAAGAAAGAATTTTTGGAGGAGATGGCTTTTAAGCAAGGCCATCAAGAATGGATAAACTTGCTGACACTATGTGAATAATTATGTTCTAAATAGATCTTGCTTACAATAGCAAGGTAACTGCCATTTTGAATTGCACAGACAGCTAGAAATGTCCATGCTTCTCAACTTTCTGTAGTGGAACAATATAATAGTGACTCAGAAAAATCAATAGCTTTGGAAATTCTGTAGATAGCACCAGAAATTCTTTATCTGAGATTAATTGGTTCTTTCTTCCAATATGGCTTATCATTTCTACTTTTATACAGTGTTACTATAATGATCATTTTCTATTAGACAAATAGAGGAAAATTTTTCATAATTAACAAAAGTCTAAATTTAAAAAAATAATTATTTTTAATTGCTCAGCATATATAAACCATCAAAGTACTTTATTGCATGTTCCCACAGATGATTGCTTTAATAAAAAGATGACTTTTGCAATTATTATGTTAATCATTTGCATGTAAATCTAAAGGAATGAAGAAAATAGTATTTGGAAATTGACTGCTATTTTGAATGAACATCGACCCTGATCTTGTTTGCATTTTTCATTGGTTTAGAAAATTATCTGTTATTCTTCTGTTGTAGTATGTGAAAAGCTTATCTCAATAGCTTTAAATGCATTTGATTTATTGAGTATTTTAAAACATGTTAGATATCAATAATTGCCAGGGCTTTTTAGTGATCTTGGGGTTTTACTTTCTAAACTATCCCCACACTAAAATAAATCATATAACTACTAAGAATGATGTTTTAGAGAGGAATTGCTCAAATAGCATAAATTTAATTATCTATCAAGTAATACAAGAATTAAGAAAGGTTTCCTGGGAAAGAGCAGCATATTCTATATTGGACAATGATGTTCTTATAAAGAGTTTCCTGAGGACTTTCAATTTATGTAATTTTACAAATAAACTCCTAAATAGACTGAGTGAATTATAGGTGCATGTTCTCATTTATTCATTTAACAACATCGACTATATGCAGGGGACCTTATTAGATTATGTTTATCATTTGAAAGAAGTTAATTTGAGATTAATAGTTTTTTTTTTTTTTTACAAAAGTAAAATTAAATCTCATGGTTATTCATGACTAAATAATGCTAATATGTATGAATTTCAGCCAGCAGGCAATGAAATAGTTTTTGGCATAAGCTGATTATTGATTACAATGCTTTGAATGAAGCCAAAACTCTATTTCACTAGTTTATTTAGAATCATCATAATATTATATCTTAACATTAAATTTTTATTCAGTAAAATTGTATTAATTTTATTCAAATCACGACTTTGAGAGGTAAGAAATTAGTCAGGCTTGGTAAACTAAGTTAATAAAAGAAACAGGGCTTGAGATATAACTGTTTTTAGAATGGTTGCAGTTTCTCAAGAAGGTTTAATAATCTTTTCAATCAGAATCTTATTGTCACAGATTCATTTTCCTTTTTCCAAAGAGAAGAGTCCATCCCTAATAAACATCTCTTACAGAAACCAGAATGCCATCTACTGGCAGCCTCCAAAACTTTGTAAACTTTTAAACAAAACAATTTATGCTTAATCAATTTAAAATCAGATATATATTTTTAATAAAGAAATACCTACATTCTGAAATAATGGCTATGTTAATATGTTCACATATTTAAAAGTTGAGGTCTTGTCCAAATGCACATTACATTTTATTACCTTCATAGAAAAAAGCTTCCATGGAATGATAGAAATGGTATAAGCACCAAATAGCTAGTATCCCATGTTCTTACTAACTTGCAGGGTAAAAATCCCTTAAATAAAAAAGGTATTTAGAGTTCAAAAATATTGCTCAATATTTCTGGGTATCATTAGGTCACTGATTCACTTCTTAGTATTTAGTTCCAAAGAATATTGATAGAAATTATAAATAATAGACATATGAGAATTCTATGGAAAACTGATCTTGTGATTAAAGGCTTCAAGAAGTAACAATGAAGTTTTATAGTTGGTTATGTAATTAATTGACTTAATAAGCTTTTTGAGGAAAGACTTAAAAAATTTTTTCTTACCAAGTATATAATCATTAATTTAAAATATTTAAAGTTAATATTAAACATATCTATAATGTCATATGTACATACATAATATGTGTATGTATATTCCAGATGCATATATACATATATATGTATATTCCAGATGTCTCATTCAATTGATTCTACAATAAAAGAAAATAATGAACATGGAAAATCAACTTTTGATTTTAAACACCAATAAGAGCCTTAAAAAATAATCCATGCATCATTTTAATGGTTTACTATAAGTATTTCCTTATCCTTTTGTTGTCCTTTCATGTATAATTTTACACACTTTTAAGATTGAATTCTAAGAGAAGAATTCACACAAAGATTTCGAAAGCTTTGAGAATGGATGTATATCATAATTTGTCTTGTAAAACAACCAGTTCCCCTACATTTTGCAGGGGTCTTGTTCCCTCAGACTATCAGTAGGAGGCTTTATAGAGAAAGCCTAAAGGCAGCCATGCCATCTTACGAATGTGCATAATTCATGCATAAGAATGTATTTCAGGGAATCTTGAAATCTTGTCATGTCTTTTTCAGTTAAAGTACAAGAAGAGTACTTAAAAAGTAAGTCCTATCAGTTCAGAAAGGCATTTTTAAAAGGCCATTATAAAAGAAGTTCTCAGAACTCTGGCTCCAGCAAAGATATAAAGGTTAAAAATTGCCTAGGCAGCCCTATTCTGTGATTATCTTATTTTAAATGCAGATTGTCAGCAACTTTGAACCATGCATGTTCATGATAAAATTTAGAGAAATGAAAAGATACGATAGGAGGAACGAAAGCATTTTCTTGCACAGAAATTTAAGAGAGAGGACAAGATGTTAGATAAACCAGCTTTAAAAGTACAATCATTCTTATACAAGGCAAAACAATAATTTTACTTTATTTTCAAATTGCTCTTGTATATTAATATTTGATATACTGTTATTACTTACATATATTAGTAATAGTTCACAGGAAAAATATTGTGTAGTGACATACTCAGATTTTGAATGATTCATATAAAACTATTCTTAACAAAGGAGTTTTGTAATCTGCTTTCAAAAATGCAAAAGAGATGCTAAACACTGATTCATAAAGAAATTTGAAACTAATTCATGCACTTATACAGATACATGTGCTCTTATTGCTTAAAAAAATTTACAAAGTAACCGGACTGTCTTGTTCTTGTAAAAGTGCTTTAGTTTAGACCACAGAACAATATTTAAAAGTGAATTAAAATATTATGGATCATCTGCTCTTCTTTCTGTCCTGAAAAAATTTTCAGGTAGCCAACTGTTTTGAAATAAATTTCCTTGCAGTTGCTATAGTGATGATAATAAAGTTCTTGCTTCTATTTGTGTTATAGATATTCCTAGCAGAATACTTGAAAAGGTAAGCTAATCAAAATGAAGACGCTGTTAGTTATCATCATGAAGGCAGCCTCCTTGAATTTAGTTCACAATTATAGGGCTCAATCATTGTCGACAATTTTATCATATGTATATTATCATAATCTTTCTCAATGTCACCCTAAAAATTATACCACAGAGATGAGCCCTGTTTTTCATTATAGGTTTAGGTCATCGGACAAAGAATATTTAAGTTAATTCTGGATATTTTGTGAGAAAATCATTGATTGAAGTAAAGATACCACTCCACTCCACTAGCTATTTTTGTCCATTAAAAAGCTTTATTTTTCTAACAATACAATGATTGTATGTTGTTTTGCTTCAGTGGTACATGGTGTTCAAGTCTCCTTTTGTATCAGTGTTGATGTTAGCTAAAGAGCTTAAGCTTGTCAAACTGGATGAATCATTAAAGACATGTCATAGATAAAGCAGTATTACTTAGATACATGTTCTACCACAATGATGTAAAAAAGTAAATAATAGTATTTACCTTAAACCATTTGGGAAATGTAGTTTTAAAAATTGTCGGTTCAGAGAGAAATTATCTAAAGCAGCTCAAGCAAATATAGAAGCCGTTTTATGTCATTTTGATGAAGAAGCAGAAATGTGTATTCTGACGCTTAAACCAAATTGTTCGTTAAAAATAACCATCACATTTCAAGAAAGTAGTTTACTGAAATAGTTACCACATTTCCCAATCACAGTTATATTATAAAGATGTGTAGCACTTGTGTGCTAGTAGAAGTCTTGAGTACTACTTCTTTTAAATTTCATTACCTCCTAAAAGCAAATTTTTTTGCTTATAAATAAGCTACTATAATGGCATATATTAGTTTTCTACTGCTGTGTGAGAAATTATCTCAAATATAGTTTCTAAAACAACACTGATATATTGATAATAAGTCTAGGCACAGCATGACTTCCCTGGCAGCTCAGGTTGTAAAGAATCCACCTACAATGCAGAGGACCTGGGTTCAATCCCTGGGTGGGAGAGATATCCTGGAGAAAGGAATGGCAACCCACTCCAGTATTTTTGCCCGGAAAAGTCTATGGACAGAGGAACCTGGCAAGCTATAGTTCATGCAGTCACAAAGAGTCAGACACAACTGAGCAATGAACACACACTCAGGCACACCATGACAGGCTCAAAATTTCTGATCCTGCTCAGAATTTGCTTATTCTAAGTTGGAAACCAAGGTGTCAAGCAAACTGAATTCTCTGGATTCTCTGAGATAGGATCACTTTCAAATTTACTCAAGCTATTGAAAAATTCAGGTATGACCTAAATCAAATCCCTTATGACCATACAGTGGAAGTGAAAAATAGATTTAAGAGACTAGATCTGATAGAGTGCCTGAAGAACCATGGACAGTGGTCCATGACATTGTACAGAGACAGGGACCAAGACCATCCCCAAGAAAAAGAAATGCACAAAGGCAAAATGGCTGTCTGAGAAGGCCTAACTAATAGCTGTGAAGAGAAGAGAAGTGAAAAACAAAAGAGAAAAGGAAAGATATAAGCATCTGAATGAAGAGTTCCAAAGAATAGCAAAGAGAGATAAGAAAGCCTTCCTCAGTGATCAATGCAAAGAAATAGAGGAAAACAATAGAATGGGAAAGACTAGAGATTTCCTCAAGAAAATTAGAGATGTCAAGGGAACATTTCATGCAAAGATGGGCTCAATAAAGCACAGAAATGGTATGGGTCTAACAGAAGCAGAAGATGTTAAGAAGAGGTGGCAAGAATACACAGAAGAACAGTATAAGAAAGATCTTCATGAACCAGATAATCATGATGGTGTGATCACTCACCTAGAGCCAGACATCCTGGAATGCAAAGTCAAGTGGACCTTAGGAAGCATCACTACAAACAAAGCTAGTGGAGGTGATGGAATTTCAGTTGAGCTGTTTCAAATCCTGAAGGATGATGCTGTGAAAGTGCTGCACTCAATATGCCAGCAAGTTTGGAAAACTCAGCAGTGGCCACAGGACTGGAAAAGGTCTGTTTTCATTCCAATCCCATGGAAAGGCAGTGCCAAAGAATGCTCAAACTAACTCACAAATACACTCATCTCACATGCTAGTAAAGTAATGCTCAATATACTCCAAGCCAGACTTCATCAATATGTGAACCATGAACTTCCAGATGTTCAAGCTGGTTTTAGAAAAGGCAGAGGAACCAGATATCAAGTTGCCAACATCCATTGGATCATGGAAAAAGCAAGAGAATTCCAGAAAAAACATCTATTTCTGCTTTATTGATTACGCCAAAGCCTTTGAGTGTGTGGATTACAATAAACTGAAGAAAATTCTGAAAGAGATGGGAATACCAGACCATCTGACCTGCCTCTTGAGAAACCTGTATGCAGGCCAGGAAGCAACAGTTAGAACTGGACATGGAACAACACACTGGTTCCAAATCGGGAAAGGAGTACATCAAGGCTATATACTGTCACCCTGCTGATTTAACTTCTATGCAGAGTACATCATGAGTAGCGCTGAGTTGGAAGAAGCACAAGCTGGAATCCAGATTGCTGGGAGAAATGTCAATAACCTCAGATATACACGACCTTTTAGAACTAACACTCAAAAAAGATGTTCTTTTCATTATAGGGGACAGGAATGCAAAAGTAGGAAGTCAAGAAACACCTGGAGTAACAGGTCAATTTGGCCTTGGAATGCGGAATGAAGCAGGACAAAGACTAATAGAGTTTTGCCAAGAAAATGCACTAGTCATAGCAAACACCCTCTTCCAACAACACAAGAGAAGACGCTACACATGGACATCACCAGATGGTCAACACCGAAATCAGATTGATTATATTCTTTGCAGCCAAAGATGGAGAAGCTTATACAGTCAACAAAAACAAGACCAGGAGTTGACTGTGGCTCAGATCATGAACTTCTTATTACCAAATTCAAACTTAAATTGAAGAAAGTAGGGAAAATTGCTAGACCATTCAGGTATGATCTAAATCAAATCCCTTATGATTGTACAGTAGAAGTGAGAAATAGATTTAAGGGCCTAGATCTGATAGATAGAGTGCCTCATGAACTATGGAATGAGGTTCGTGACATTGTACAGGAGAGAGGGATAAAGACCATCTCCATGGAAAAGAAATGCAAAAAAGCAAAATGGCTGTCTGGGGAGGCCTTACAAATAGCTGTGAAAAGAAGAGAGGCAAAAAGGAAAGATATAAGCATCTGAATGCAGAGTTCCAGAGAATAGCAAGAAGAGATAGGAAAGTCTTCCTCAGCGATCATTGCAAAGAAATAGAGGAAAGAACAGAATGGGAAACACTAGAGATCTCTTCAAGAAAATTAGAGATAGCAAGGGAACATTTCATGCAAAGATGGGCTCGATAAAGGACAGAAATGGTCTGGACCTAACAGAAGCAGAAGATATTAAGAAGAGGTGGCAAGAATACACAGAAGAACTGTATAAAAAAGATCTCCATGACCCAGATAATCATGATAGTGTGATCACTAATCTAGAGCCAGACATCCTGGAATGTGAAGTCAAGTGGGCCTTAGAAAGCATCACTACAAACAAAGTTAGTGGAGGTGATGGAATTTCAGTTGAGCTGTTTCAAATCCTGAAAGATAATGCTGTGAAAGTGCTGCACTCAATATGCCAGCAAATTTGGAAAACTCAGCAGTGGCCACAGGACTGGAAAAAGTCAGTTTTCATTCCAATCCCAAAGAAAGGCAATGCCAAAGAATGCTCAAACTGCCACACAATTGTACTCATCTCACATGCTAGTAAAGTAATGCTCAAAATACTCCAAGCCTGGCTTCAGCAATACGTGAACCGTGAACTTCCTGATGTTCAAGCTGGTTTTAGAAAAGGCAGAGGAACCAGAGATCAAATTTCCAACATCCACTGGATCATGGAAAAAGCAAGAAAGTTACAGAAAAACATCTATTTCTGCTTTATTGACTATGCCAATGCCTTTGACTGTGTGGATCACAATAAACTGTGGAACATTCTGAAAAAGATGGGAATACCAGATCACCTGACCTGCCTCTTGAGAAATCTGTATGCAGGTCAGAAAGCAACAGTTAGAACTGAACATGGAACAACACACTGGTTCCAAATAGGAAAAGGAGTACATCAAGGCTGTATATTGTCACCCTGCTTATTTAACTTATATGCAGAGTACATCCTGAGAAACGCTGGACTGGAAGAAACACAAGCTGGAATCAAGATTGCTGGGAGAAATATCAATAACATCAGATATGCAGATGACACCAAACTTCTGGCAGAAAGTGAAGAGGAACTAAAAAGCCTCTTGATAAAAGTGAAAGAGGAGAGTGAAAACGTTGGCTTAAAGCTCAACATTCAGAAGACGAAGATAATGGCTTCCGGTCCCATCACTTCTTGGGAAATAGATGGGGAAACAGTAGAAACACTGTCAGACTTTATTTTTTGGGGGCTCCAAAATCACTGCAGATGGTGACTGCAGCCACAAAATTAAAAGACGTTTACTCCTTGGAAGAAAAGTTATGACCAACCTAGATAACACATTCAAAAGCAGAGACATTACTTTGCCAACTAATATCCATCTAGTCAAGGCTATTATTTTTCCTTTGGTCATGAATGGCTGTGAGAGTTGGACTGTGAAGAAGGCTTAGCGCTGAAGAATTGATGCTTTTAAACTGTGGTGTTGGAGAAGACTCTTGAGAGTCCCTTGGACTGCAAGGAGATCCAACCAGTCCATTCTGAAGGAGATCAACCCTGGAATTCCTTTGGAAGGAATGATGCTAAAGCTGAAACTCCAGTACTTTGGCCACCTCATGCAAAGAGTTGGAAAAGACTCTGATGCCTGGAAGGAGTCGGGGCAGGAGGAGAAGAGGACGACCGAGGATGAGATGGCTGGATGGCATCACTGACTCAATGGACGTGAGTCTGAGTGAACTTCGGGAGTTGGTGATGGACAGGGAGGTCTGGCGTGCTGCTTTCATGGGATCACAAAGAGTTGGACATGACTGAGCGACTGAACTGAACTGAACTAATACAGATGACTCCAGCCTTATGGCAGAAAGTGAAGAAGAAGTAAAGAGCCTCTTGATGAAAGTGAAAGAGGAGAGTGAAAAAGTTGGCTTAAAGTTCAACATTCAGAAAACTAAGATCATGGCATCCAGTCCCATCATTTCATGGCAAATAGATGGGGAAACAATGGAAACAG